>NC_067475.1:23679220-23991420 GCF_947179515.1 Apodemus sylvaticus | reverse complement strand
TCAAAGTCTCTTCTGAGCTCCATCTAATCACTCAACTGTATTCCCCAAAGCAAGACAGGAAACCAGCTGGGCAAACTTCAAACTCTGCATCTTCATGTCTGATGTAAAAGTGGTCTTCAGATCTCCAACTTCCCTTTCATCTTTGTTGACTGCAACAAAGTTCTTTCTCCTGGGATAGTTCCTCTCCCTGTTAGCAAATTTCCTCAGCAGGTATCCCATGGCTCTGGCATCTTTAACATCTTGGAGTTTCCAAGGCAACTTCTGTGTTTCTTGTTTCAGTGTCTGTCATCCACACATGAACTTCCGGGGTCCTCCAAAGGGTTTGGGTCACTTCTTCAATGCTGCCCTCTGTAGCACTCTAGGCTCTGGCTGACCCCACTTCACTGCTGCTGCTGTTCTTGGTGATCGTCCCATGGTACTGGCATCTCCATTAACCTGGGGTATTCACCTACAACCAGGCTTCACCAATAGCTTCTCACAGGCTCTCTTCATGGTGCCAAGCCCCAGCTGCTTTGCGTGTCCTGGACCTTTAACGACATCTTCACCAATGGCCTTCCTTGGCCTCTCACAGTGCCAAGCCTCAGCTGCTCTCCTTCACCCCTTCATACCTTCAAAACCACTGACATATTACCAAGTCCAGCTTCATCATGAGGTACAACCTTGGCTATATCTAGGACGCAGCTTCTTTGTGCTCTCAGAAAACATTTCCCAGATTTCACCTCAGTGATACTGGTTTCTTCTTAATCATCACTAATTTCTTAGCCCCAGCTAACTGGCATCAATTGTCCCAGGAGTCCCTTTTATTCTCGACTCTAAAGCCAGAGCCACATGCCTGACGCTGAGGAGTTCTGGTGCTTGCTGGGGCTAGAACCTGAATGCCTTTATTCTATTCCCAGCTTTCTGTTTTCCAAGTCCCTCACTGCTTATACTTGGCTGTCCTGGAATTGTTCTGCAGTTTGACCTCTAACTCAGAGATCTGCATGGCTCTGTCTCCTGAGTGCTGGAATTACTGTCCTGTGCCACCAGGCCTGGGCCTAAGCTTTTCCAGGCCACTGTTTCTCCAGCCTCAAGATCTGGATCACAAGTGTGCCTTCCATTTCTGGATTGGAGTTCATTCCAGATTAAAAGTCCAAACCATTCCTTGTTCAACTGCAAACCCAAGCAGTAAGCTTAGCTGAGTGGGATCTTGCCCTGAGCTCATAACTCCTTTAATCTTTTTATCCTTTTGAACACAGGATTCAGCTCCATTTCAGTTTCTGGTGTCCCTATATTACTTGAACCATACAGTTTATATTTTTCTTTTCTAAACTTGCTACAAAGAGTTCAAAAAACTCTTCATGAGACTTAACCAGGGAACAAAGTCTCTGTTGGGCTTTCTTGAGACTTCCGTTGTTAGTGTAATTAATATAAATCTCTTTATCTTAGACCTAGGTAGACTCCAGACAAGGGCAACAGCTGAAGGGGGCGGTTCTGATGCTAAGGTCCTGTTCTACAATTGGTTCTTGACTTGCCAGTAAAGAAAGCAGGGGGCCAATTGCTGGGCAAAAGGTACAGGCAGGACTTCCAGGTCCCAGGAGGAGAAAGGCAGACCCAGGAATGAGAGAGGACTATCTGCCAGGCTTTGAAGGGAGAAACATACAGCAACCGTGTGAGGCGTTGCGGGGAGCTGGGGCCTGTGGCCAATCCTACAGGTAGGTGACCAAGGATGCTTCACAGGGGCCAGGTGGGACTAGCTGCTGAAATTTAGGACAGATGGAGTGACAGAGGTAATAAACTGCTAAGGTCCTGCTTTTCCAGGTGGGAGACAGCAGCTCCCAGCAATTGTGCCAAAAAAGCAAATTGTAATGGAACAAACTTTGTCTATTGTCCAAGCGACAATTCAAGGGAAGCCAGGTGGGGACTGGTAGCTCTACCCACTTCCCAGAGCAAAGGCAGGTAGAGCAAAAGGAAAGAGGGCTAAGGCTCCAGAGTACGGTCACCTTCCAGAGCAAAGGCAGTAGCTTAAAACTACACACAACAAAAAGCAGTCACATTCTTCTCTAAAATATCACGAGAACAATCTCTTGGCCACATATTAAAATTCATCTCTTGTGAAACCTCTAGAGTCAGGTTTCCAAAGTTCAAATCACCCTCAACAACAATCTTCCATATTCCTATTAGGATAGCCCACTTAAAGCATTCCACTGCTTTCCGAATCCAAAGTCTCAAATTCACATTCTTCCAAACAAAAGCATGGTTAGGCCTCTCACACCAATACCCCAGTCTCTGGTAACAACTTTTATCTTTGTTAGGGTTTTACTGCTATGAACAGACAACATGACCAAGGCAAATCTTATAAAGTATAACATTTAATTGGGGTTGGCTTACAGGTTCAGAGGTTCAGTCCATTATCATTAAGGCAGGAGCATGGCAGCTCATAGGCAGATATGGGGCTAGAGGAGCTGAGAGTTCCACATCTTCATCTGAAGGCAGCTAGGATGAGGGTCTTAAAGCCCATGCCCACAGTGACACACTTACTCCGACAAGACCACACCCACTCCAACAAGGCCACACTTCCCAACAGTGCCACTCCCTGGGCTAAGCATATATAAACCATCACACCATGACTCAAAAAACAAAGAAACAAAGAACTCTTACAAAGCCAGATGAGGTAGCACAAGTCTTTAAATCCAAGCACTCTGGAGGCAGAGAAAAATAGCTCCTCATGCAAATCAACAAAATCTGAGAACTTACCAAATCAATAAGACTAAGGTCCCAGCATGGTGGCACACACCTGTTAGACCAATACTTTGGAGGAAGAGGTCAGGGAATAGAGAGAATGAGGAGTTTGGGGTCACTCTAAGCTACGTTAGCAAGTTTGAGATTAGGCTGGTATTCATGAAATCCAACCTCAAAAAGTCAGGGTGGAAGGCTGAGGAGGTATCTTAGTGGGAAGGCGCTTGCTGTGAAAACTTGATTATTAGCCAGGTGGTAGTGGCACACACCTTTAATCCCAGCACTTGGGAGGCAGAGGCAGGCGGATTTCTGAGTTCGAGGCCAGCCTGGTCTACAGAGTGAGTTCTAGGACATCCAGGGCTATACAGAGAAACCCTGTCTCTGGGGAGGGGGGGGGAATGGAAAAAAAAAACCCCAGAAAACTTGAGTATCTAAGTTCAAATCCCTTGGAACCCACGTGAAAAGCTGGGTGTGGCTGTGAGTGCCTGTCACCCCGGAGCTGTGAGGCACAGAGACAGGAGGATCTCTGGGGCTGCTGGTGTTGCTCCAGGCTCAGTGATGGTGGGGAATGAGGGAGCAGGACACCGGACATTCTCCTGTAACTTCTGCATTCGTCCATGGGCATGTGTGCACACAGACCACACACCAAACGCACACCCACAACATGGTCAAACACCCTGAGAGGCTTCGGAAAGAGGATGCTCACACGGGTCACACACCTTGAAAAAGTGATGAATCTCTTTGGCATTTAGAAAAATGCATCAAGAGTGAGGCACTTGGTCTCCCACAGTCAATCGAGTGTCCTAAAACAGTAGTAGTGGTGCACACTGGTTATCCTTTAGCCAGGGAAGCTGAAGTGGGGAGGTCACAAGTTCAAGACCAGGATTCTATATCAAGACTTTGTCTTAAAACAAATCACAACAGCAAAACCAGAATTTGGAGAGATGGCTCAGTGACTAAGAGTTGTTTTTTTGTTTTTGTTTTTGTTTTTCTGTTGCAGTGATCAATACCCTGACCTAGAGTAACTTACAGAAAGTTTGTTTTGGTTAATGGTTCCAGAGAGAGTCCCTAACAGCAGGAAGGCAAGGCCACAGGAGCAGGAAACTGAGAGAGCACATCTTAACTCTCAAAGCAGAGAGCAAACTGGGAGGGGGCAAGGCTTCGAACTCTTAAAGCCTGCCCTCATTGACGACTCCCTCCAGCAAGGCTCCACCTCCTAAAGGCGCCATGACTCCCCTTACGTCACCACCTACCGAGGACCAAGTGTTGAAAAGCATGAGCCAATGGAGGGGATTCTTATTAAAAAGACCGCCACCGAATGTGGACTGCTCTTGCAAGGGATGGGAGTTTGGTTTCCAGCACAACTATCAAACCTGTAATTCCAGCTCCAGGGGATTTGATATCATTTTCAGGATGCCAAGCGCATCAGCGCGCGCGTGCACACACACACACACACACACACACACACACACACACACACACGAGGGAGACAGAGGACAGAGGGAGAGAAAAAGAGACAGAGAGACAGAGACAAAGAGGAGAGAGACAGATGAGAGCCAGAGACAGATGAGAGACAGTGGCGAGTTCTTTAGCCTTTGCCTTTTCCAGCTTGGCAATGCGAGCCACAGACTTAGGACCCAGGACGTTGCCTCCCCAGTGGCGGTGGAT
This sequence comes from Apodemus sylvaticus, assembly GCF_947179515.1. NCBI lineage: Eukaryota > Metazoa > Chordata > Mammalia > Rodentia > Muridae > Apodemus > Apodemus sylvaticus. Next base: position 23,987,037 of record NC_067475.1, on the reverse strand, counting down.
CTCGTCAGATCTGGCATTGTAATTGGTCCTAATAGCTTCCACCAGCTTAGCCAGAGCACCCTTGTCTTCCGAGTTAACCTGTGTGAAGGCAGCAGTGGTGCGTGCCTTCCTGTGGACCAGACGCCCCAGCCTGGCCTTTCCCTTGATGATGCAGTAGGGCATGCCCATCTTTCCACACAGGGCAGGCAGGAAAACCACCAGTTCAATGGGGTCTACATCACAGGCAATCACCACCAACAGAGCCTTCTTGTTCCCCACCGAGGTGGTGACTGTGGTGACTCCTGCTCAGAGGACAGGCGGTCTCTCAGTTGGGACGTCCCCTTTGCCAGCGGCTTTCTTCTCAGCACGGGCCAGCAGCCTTTGCTTCTTCTCCTGCTTTGTCTCTGACCTGTACCTGTGGGCAAGCTTAAGCAGCTGGGTCGCTGTTTGCTGGTCTAGGGCCTGATTGAATTGGTAATGGCAGGAGGGACTTCGCGCCACTTATAGAGGGTGGCTCTCTGTCGCTGCAGCCTGATGTAGCGGGGCCATTTGACGAAATGTCTGAGATTTTCTTTTGGGCTGGATGTCCTGCGCAATGCTGAAGTTCTTGGGCCTTTTCTCAAACAAAGGATTGGTCACCTTTTTGGCCTCTTGTTTCCCCACAATGGCAGGGTCCAGGGCTACCTTTTTCGGCTTGGCTTTCTTTCCTTTGGGCATCTTGCTCATCTGGAGAGAGAGAAAGAGAAGGGAAATGTGGGTCAATTAACGGTCTTAAAAGACTAAAGGGCTGGAGAGACAGCTCAGAGGTTAAGAGCACTGACTGCTCTTCCAAAGGTCCTGAGTTCAATTCCCAGCAACCACAGGGTGGCACACAACCATCTGTAATGGGATCAGGTGCCCTCTTCTGGGAAGACAGCTACAGTGTACTCATATACACTAAATAAATAAATAAATAAATAAATAAATAAATATTTTAAAAAAGATTAAAAAACAAATAAAATTGAAATGATTGAGAAACGCACCTGATGTTGACCTGTGGTCTCTAAACAGGCATTACAACATGTACACACAATGAAAATAAATAAATAAATAAATAGTTAATTAAAAACTGCCTCAAGGTAAGGGTTCTTCTGACTGGTCTTTGTAGGCTTTCTTTTTTTAAAGATTTATTTATTATTATATATAAGTACACTGTAGTTGTCTTCAGACACCAGAAGAGGGCATCTGATCTCATTATAGATGGTTGTGAGCCGCCATGTGGTTGCTGGGATTAGAACTCAGGACCTCTGGAAGAGCAGCCGGTGCTCTTAACTACTGAGTCATCTCTCCAGCCCCCCCCCCCCACAGGCTTTCTTTTAAGTATTGCTATTTATTTGACATTTTTTCATTCTTTTCCCACTTTACTGGTTTCTTTTCCCTTTTCCCTTCGACGATACACATTTATTCCCTTAAATATCATATCCTAAAGGGAAAGCTAGAATCCAAATCACATAAAATCCTTTCAAAGAGACCAGGCCAGCGAGGGAAGGGCTGGTTTCCCTGGGGAAGGAGTGGGGGGAAGGGCAGGGGAGGGGCGCGTGTCCTAGCTGCCGGTTTGAATCTGGAACTTTGAGCTGCTTCTGCTGTTGCCTCAGTCCATCAAGGAGGCACTTTGAGTCAATTATCCTTAGAATGTTCCCTTCCGTGCCACTGTGACTTGGTGACATTTTCCTTGGCAGCTTCTCATGACCTATTTTAGGAGCTGTTTTAAAAATATATTTGGTTTGACACTTTAGATAAACTATTAGAACAGTGTCAGTCTGGGTAGAAAAAGTTATGAAAAGTAATAGAAAGTGGACAAATAAGACATGGTTTTTGATTTCTATAGTCACCAAGAGCCTAGCCCCTTCCTCTGGCAGTGACTATGGGGCACACATTTCTGCCTCAGTGCTGGTTAGACTCCAAGCCTCCTTCCCTACTATCACCCGTTAGCCGTCCTGGCCTGACCGTGATTCCACTGCTCCTTCCCCATGAACACCTCTGCTTTCCACCGGGGCGTGTCCCTTCCACACCTTACACCCACGAGGGTCTTCAGGTTTTGAGGTCCCCACACCTCCATGGCTGGGGCTTCGTCATGTCGTGGTGTGTCAGACCGTGTACTCTCTCCCACTGCGCACTGGACCCCTCTCTGCAGACAGACAGCCATTTGAAGCATTGGCTCTTCATCCCTGCCACAAAATGAACGTCAGTGCTTGATGGCTCACACTTGGAGCGAGGACTCTCTGGAACTCACTGACGGTTGCTCTCTCCAGCCGTGGAGATGAGAAGCAATGGTAGGTCACGTGGTTTTCCACTTTAACTGCCGGTTCAGACACAACAATGGTAATGAGTGTGTAGTCTTCTAAGGTGGAGTTCAGTATTAGGGAAGCTTCCAAGCATTGCCTGATGTGAAGAAATCTAGGAATATTAAAATATGGAAAAATAATGTGGACAACTCTTGGAGATGTGCTGAGTTAGAGGGGCCAGGAACAGAAGGCTATAGACTGGCATTTAGTTTGTGTGAAAATTACTCTGAGTGCATGGACTTACTTGTACTCACTATAGTACATGTGTGCGTGTGGGTGTGCATGTGTGCACGCACATGCATGTCTTAGAGGTATCTGATTCTTCTGAAACTGGAGTTAATAGGTGGTGTGAGCTGCCCAAGGAGGGTGCTGGGAACCAAATTCATGTCCTTTGGGAGAGCTGGACGTGTTCCTACCTACTGAGCCGTATCTCCAACTCCAGTTTTTCCATTAAAAAAAAGAACACATTTCTATTTCTAGATTCTCAATTCTATTTCATTGACGGATACACCTGGCCTTAAGAGAGGGCATCGAAGCTTTGATTAGTACAGTTTTGTTGGAGATTGAATTTAGCAGCAATATAAGCAACAGCTTCCATTTATGAAGTTCTGTGTGTCTTGTAAAAGACTCTCCCAGAGCGGCCCAGAGAGTTGCTATACTCGGAATGTAGACTGGAATCTTTTTTACACACTGAGGTAGGATGATGTAAGGTATGAAGGAATTGTGAAATGCCTTTAGTGCTTACTGAGACAGCATGACCTTGTCCAGACCTGTCAGCCTAGGAGCTTTAAGTACACAGATACACAGTCACCAGCAGGATAGAGGGAGGGTGCTTGGGTGGAAGACATGAAATTCCTGTTAAGTCTCTGAGAACTTCTCAGAGCCTCTTGGTCTGGAAGCATAACCACTGTGCCCCCTGACCCATTTCCTATCAATTCTACTCCTCATACTTGGCTCCATAGTAACTCCTCAAAGAATAAAGTGACTGTATGTTCTTGGTGTCTAAGACACAAACCCGTTTAAATTTTATTTTTTTGTATTTGTATTTGTTGGGTTTTTTGTTTGTTTTTGGTTTTTGGTTTTTCGAGACAGGGTTTCTCTGTGTAGCCCTGTGTGTGTGTGTGTGTGTGTGTGTGTGTGTGTGTGTGTGTGTGTGTACAGTACCTGTAGAGGCCAGAAGAGGGCAGTAGATTCCCTGGAGCTGCCAGCCATGGGAAAGAAACCAAACTTGAGCCCTCTGGAAGAACAGTATATACTTTTAATTGCTGAGCCATCTCTCTAGTCCCAACAAATGCATTTTTGAAAGGGTTTTTTTTTGTTGTTGTTGTTGTTCATTTAAATAATGGTCTTAGGCAGAATGCTTCTCAGCCATCCGAGGTTCTTCAGGTGAGAATTCTTTGTTTAGCTCTGTACTCCATTTTTAATAGGGTTATTTGGTTTTCTGGGGTCTAACTTCTTGCGTTCTTTGTATATATTGGATATTAGCCCTCTGTCAGATGTAGGGTTGGTGAGGATCTTTTCCCAATTTGTTGGTTGCCAATTTGTTCTTTTGATGGTGTCCTTTGCCTTACAGAAACTTTGTAATTTTATGAGGTCCCATTTGTCAATTCTTGATCTTAGAGCATAAGGTATTGGTGTTCTGTTCAGGAACTTTCCCCCTGTACCGATGTCCTAATGCTATGATTGTTTAGACATGTTAAATCATCATCTCCTTAGGCTGTACCACCACTGGCATCCATCCGTTAAGATTGCTACCTGGATGTGCTGGTGAATGAGCTCAGTGGGTAAAGGTGTGTTAAAAAATATTAAATTCCATTTTCCTTCCCAGTCCTGCTCCCAGAATGACGACTTTGAGACTAATTATTTATTATTAAATGCCTAGGCCATAAGCGTTGGCTCATTCCCTGAGTAGCTTGTAACTTATTTAAGCCATTCAAACTTTTCTATGTCTATCACGGTGTTAGTTACCTCTCTTCAGTCCCAGACCTCCTCTCTCTCTCTCAGCATCTCCTTGAGTTCAACCATCTCAGTCTGTCTCTATTGTCTGTGTCTCCTTTTATTCTTGTGCTATTTCCAGGATCCTCTCTCTTCCTGCCAGTGTCCCACCCCCTATTCCCTGCCTCCGCTCATTGGCCACTGTATTTTTTATTGACAGGTGATGCTTATATGAGATTCTCTCTACAAAGGTGTGTGTCATTAAGCCTAGTAACCTGAGTTTGATCACCAGGACTCATATCCCACGTGGTACAAGGAAACAACCGACTCCCAAATGTTGCCCTCTGACCATTGCCTTTGTGCACATGTGCACACAAACAATAAGTACATGTAGCAATTGTTTTGAAGAATTAGGGTTTAAATGGCTGGAGAGATGAGTCGGCCTGTAAAGCTCTTAACCATACAGAAATCAGAATTTGGGTTTGGACCCCTAGCACCCACGGAAGAGGCCAGGCTCAGGAGTGTGCATCTGTAATATTTGGCATCTGGAAGGCGAGGTGAGCAGATCTCTGCAGCTCCCTAGCCAGCCAATGAGGCTGAACAGCCGGGCTACAGATTCAGGCTCAGTAAGAGATGTTACCTGAAAATGTTAGGTGGAGGCTGGAGAGACGGCTGAGCAGGTAAAGACCTTGTCGTGAAGCTGAATCCCTTGGTCTGGGATCTACATGTTTGAAACTGAACCGAGTTCAAAGGGCTGTCAACTGCCTTCCACACACACATCATAGCACACACAGTACACACATGCATTCACACTTCAGTGGTAGTCTTGAATGGTTCTGTAGGCTGAGTACAGGCTAGAATGAGATGCTCCTTCGGGTCCTGATGTTGAGGGGAGACTGCATTGGGCACGACTGCAGGAGTCCTATGAGATTTTCATAGGAGGTTTTGTGGTGAATGGTCTATACTAATGAAAGATCAGGGGCAGAAGGTTTTTATTTTTAAAGTTTAACCATACATGTCTACCCAAATTCAGTTCATATATTTCTATAGAGAAAAATGGGTTTATAGAGAAAAGAATGGCTGGGCAGTGGTGGCGCACACCTTTAATCCCAGCACTTGGGAGGCAGAGGCAGGCAGATTTCTGAGTTCGAGGCCAGCCTGGTCTACAGAGTGAGTTTCAGGACAGCCAGGGCTACACAGAGAAACCCTATCTTGAAAAACAGAGAGAGAGAGAGAGAGAGAGAGAGAGAGAGAGAGAGAGAGAGAGAGAGAGAAGAATCATGCTAATATTAAATTTAAAACTATGTAGTATCTATGTTGGTTTCAGATAATACCAATTTCTTTCTGTGTATGTTCATGTGTGTGTGTATGTGTGTGTGTGTACATATGTGGGGGAGGGGTGGGACAAAGGCTCATGTGGGGATGAAGGGCAATGACTGAGGTCTGTCTTCCTCAACTGCTCTCCTCAGCTGTTGTCTGAGGCATGCTCTCCCTAGGTACACTAGTCTGGCCTAGCACACCCACCCGGATCCATCTTATTATTTCAGACAGGGTCTCCAGTTGAACCTGGAGCTAGACTGGCTGGCCAGCAAGTCTCAGGGAGCCTTCTATTTCAGCCTCTCCAGGTCTGGGATTAAAGATGTGTGCTACCACACCTGGTTTTGTTTGTTTTGTTTTTTGTTTTGTTCTTATGTGCATGCTGGGGATTCAAACTCAGGGTCTTGGGTTTGCATAGCAAGTACTTATGGTGCCATCGTCCTAGCCCGGATCTGTGTCAGCTGCTGAACACGTAAGATCTTTAAGAATAAAATGAGGGGTTGGGGATGCAGGTCAACTGGTAGACTGCCTGCTTGGCATGTGTGAAGCCCTGGGTCTGAGGAAGCATGGGTGATAAAGGAGGCCCAATAAAAGGGTAACTTCTCCAATAATGCAGAGTAATTAAAGGCATATGGAGCTAGCAATGAACACCAAACTCTTTGGTGCAGCAGGGCAGTCATGGTACATGCCTTTGATCATAGCACTCAGGAGGTAGATGCAGGTATATGTCTGTGAGTTCAAGACCAGCCTAGTCTACATAGTGAGTTTCAGGACACGGTGAAAACATATCTTGAAAAAAAAAACAACAAAAATAAAATCAAAACAAACCAACCAAAGAAAAACCACACACAAGGCAAATAGATGAATATGGAAATGTCTTTCAGCTAAAGTGGCAAATGTGATAGGGCTGAAAGGAACAGGACCAATAGGCAAATCCACAGTTACTGCTGAAGAGTCCTCTTCACAAAGGCTAGACTATGCAAGCTGCAAGATGGTACGCACGCAGAACCACATGGCTCTCATCGGTTAGGATACTTTACTCAGCAAAGCAGGACACACATCCTAGTCTATAACAAATTTAGGGCTGGGGAAATCACACTAATAATATTCCTTAACCATGATGGAATTAAAATACAAATCAAGAACAAAGATAGTTGGAAAATCTCCAACTGAACATCACACTTCTAACTAAACTATGGAAACTCCCCACCACTAACTAAAGCCCCGATCCTTTTAGAAAGCTTTTAAAGACAGGGTCTCACTAGGCTGGCTTGAGCCTACGCCATAGCCCAGGCCAGACTCAGGCTTGTGATCCTCTTGTCATAGCCTCCTGTGCAGCTGGGATTACAAGCCCAGCCTCAGACTGCTTTAAATTCTATTTGAATAAACACACAAAGAAAAGACTGAAAACATTAAACACAAAAAGTAAAAGCCTAGACTGTGAAAGCATGTCACAAAGAAAATGGGAGGAAACAATGAACTGGGGGAAATGTTTTCACCTAATACGGCAAGTTATCCATCAAATACATTTCATGACCAGTTGCTCCTCCACACACAGTTGATTAGCACTCATAGACACCCCCCCCCCCAAAGACAAACTCGACCATCTGGTAAGTGTGTGTGTGTGTGTGTGTGTGTGTGTATGTGTGTGTTAACAAGGGAGAAAAATGCAAACTTTTACCCTTTAAACTAAAAAGTGATAGTGTTTTCAATAAGAGGTTGTATTAGTCAGATTTCTCTAGAGTCACAGAATGTATGGGTAGTCTCTATATAGTAAGGGAATTTGTTGATGACTTCTGTAGTCCAACTCCCAACAATGGTCAGCAGCAGCTGTGGTTAGAAGCCTAAGGATCTAGCAGTTTCTCAGTCCCACAAGGCAAGCAGGCAAAGAAGAGAGAGCGAGTCTTCCTTTTTCCAAAGTAGGTCTCCAGCACAGAGTGTGGCCCAGGTTAAAGGTGTGTGCCACCAAGTCTGGATCTGGGACTTGCTTTGTCCCAGATGACCTTGAACTTGGAGATCTCCCTGTCTTAATCTTCTGGGATTCATAGCTACTATGCCTCAAGATCTCTAAGTCAAGATCCAGGTCAGAGTTCATTCCAGATAGAGTCAAGTTGACAACCAGGAATAGCCACTACAGAGATACATCTGATATTAGTTCATTTTAGCCAAAATGTATTTTATGAAGACTTATTTTTTAATTTTTTTCTGCCACATTGATAAGGGTATACTAACAAAGGCACTGCCACACATCACTAAGGATAATTTAAATTGGCACAACCTTTCTAGAAAGCAATAGATACTTATCAAGCACACTAATAATTTTCATAAACTTTAACCCAGGATGTCAACTTCTAAAACATAAAAAAAAAAATGGCTACACACAGAGACATCCTTTGGTGTCTGAAAACATGGAGCAAAATCCATAACAGATAATGCTTACCAAGAAGTCTGTTTGGTGGAAAATTAAGATGCTATCAAATAATTGATTTCCTAAGTTAATTAGTGATAGGAATCATTTGGAGAAGGGATAACACGCAGCATTGTAAATATATAGCCTGAGTAAAGTTCTATATTAAGACCCATAGGATAAGGGAATGTTAATATCTGAATATGAATTCCACCACAGCTCGTGTGTCTGAGCACTCGGTCCCCAGCTGGCATGCTGCTTTGGGAGTTCGGTGGCAGAAATAGGGCGGGGTGTTTGTGGTCACACCCATTTTTTTCCTGTCCGTGAGACTACCCTGTGGTTGGCTCATGATTCTACTGCCATATACCAAAGTTCTTGGATTTGCTCTCCCTGCCACGATGCACGAAATCTATGAAAACACATAAGCCAAAATCAGTCTTTGCCACATGAAGTTACTTCTGTTAGGTATCTGTGGCATAAGCCATGATAGATATGCTAGGATAGTAATGAGAAAAATAACTAATACAGAAAGCAAGGAAGTGTCCATCACTGTAAAAATATTGCCTCTAGATACTGCAGGTATGGGCCATTGGATATTTTGGGGAGGGATATATTTTTACTTGTATTTTTTTGCCTTTTTCCATTAAAAAAACTCCAGTGTGTTATGGATCAGAACAATATAAAAATAATAATGAAGAATAGCAATAATAACAACAAATTCCTACTTCTGAAGTTTCAATGTCACCCCTCTTGAGTGACTTCCGAGGTGCAGGTTCAAGGCCGTGTCCTCCGTACACACCCTCCCGGAGAACTTCAGTTCTTGTCAGGGCCTCCTTTGTTTTTCTGTCTCTGTAGCTCACTCGCTTTACAGATCACAACCCGCTTCCCTGTCCTTTAGCCTGAAGAGCAGGGAGTCATGTCCTGTCATCCTGACCTTTCAGGCTCACCAGAGAAGCATCTGATACCAAACAGGTGTCCGGTGCCCAGTTACAGCGCTACAGATGGCTTGTTCCCCGTCCCCCGATTCTCGCTTGGAACAAGTACCCTTTCACAGATGAAGTTCCTGACAACCAGAAAATGAAGCTCAGTGGGGCCAGGAAACTTCTGGAACCCTCGAGGACCGACTCACATGTTTCTGCTCTGAATCAAGTGATCACGAGTCAAGTCCAGGCTGTGAGGGCCCTCTCTGTCCCTAGAAGAAACAGCATCCTCTGAAATAGTTTATGATGGACATTTCTGTCACCAGCTTTCATTTCTCTTTTCTGTAGGGAACAGATTCATGGCGCTTAACGACCTTGGCGTGGAGACCCTCGCACGGTGGCATTTTCTATCTAGCTTCCTTAAGCTCTGGTCCTCTGCGCAGAGCTATAAAAGCTGATGGTCTGGATTTGTTTTTTTCCATGGATATCAAATTCCTAAGTCAGGTATGGTGACTTAGGAAGTAGAAGAAGTAAAGCTCCAGGACTTCAAGCTTCAGGCCAATCTGGTCTACACAGCAAGTTCCAGGCCAGTTAGTAAGACCTGTCTAAGAAGGAAAGAAAGGAAGAGAAGGAATAAAGAAGGAGAGGAAGGACTAGAGAGAGGAAGGGAAGGAGGGAGGGAGGGAGGAGAGAAAGAAGGAAGGAAGGGAAGGAGGGAGGGAGGAAGGAATAGAGAAAGGAAGGAAGGAAGGGAGGGAGGGAGGGAAGGAGGGAGGGAGGGAAGAAATGGAGGGAGGGAGGGAGGAAGGAAGGAATTCCTTTATCTTAATGAGGCAGCTACAAAATGAAAAACTGTATTAGTCACTGTGGCAAAATGAGCTCGAAACTTTGATAATACTCAAAGCTTCTTTTCCTCCTAAAATATTAAAACCTGATTTGGGAAACATAATGTCACAAATGTATACAGACCACCAGATGACAGGACAGCACAGGGACAAGGTCCGTGTTCTAGATGCATGTATATCCCAGGGTCTAGGGGCTCATTTCTTCCTGCTCTAGGAGAATTAGTATATCAAGCAATACTCCTGCGGCACCCAGCTGTAGGGAAATCAGTTTAATAAAGATGTATAAAAACCTTCTGAGCTGTGGATGACAGGAAAATGCAATCTTAATTTCTAGGCAGGACTCCACCTGCTCAGGAATAAGCAATGCGTTACTAACCTGTCTGAAAGTGAAGACATTCCACAGGGTTTCAGACCTGTGATTTCTGCTTTTTGTTGGACGTTTAAGCTTGTTGTCTTAGCCTGTTCTAGCTGCTGTAACAAACGCCTGCATCTAACAATAGAAATGTATTTTTCACAGTTCTAAGGGGTCTGCTTAGTACAAGATCAAGGGTCAGGTAGACCTAGTGTCTGGGGAGGTTCAATTTCCTCCAGGATGCCTCTCCTGAGTCCTGATCTTGAAGAAGGACAGGGATCTCTCAGTATCTCTTGTGACCTTAAACAATGACGATCCTGCCCTCATGATATAATCACCTTCCCAAAAACTCTGTCTTGAGGACATCAGCATCTCAACTTGTGACTGGAGAGGTGGGGTAGATATTCAGACTGTAGAGCCATAGCACATGTTGAAATCCACAATCTTGCTTCTGTTTGTTGGCCATGCAGAGTAGGCTAAGAAAAAGGAACATCTAGCTTTTGGCAAGCTACCAACATAGCACATCTCTAAGTCCAGTCCCATTAAACGGGGGCCATTATAATCTCCCCCTCCCATTGTTGTAAACCCCTTCTCCGGTAAGAGGCACTTGGCCCTCACAATCTTTACTATATTCATGTGTCTGAGCAAATGCTTGGACCATCTTCAGGTACTGGTACCCTATTCCAGGCCACCACATTTCTTCACTATTCACCAAACAACCACCTTCCTTGGCTTTACATAATTGATTTTGTGCTGGATAATTCAGAAGGGGAATGGAGGGGCCTGCAAAATTACTCCATGGATAAAGGTGTCTGAGGCCAAACTTGAATTTGATCCCCAGGACCCCAGACAAGAGATGACTTCCACAAGTTTTTCTCTGATCTCCACATGTGTGCACTCCTCCAAATAAATAAAATGCCTGAAAGTGCTTTCTCAAAATTAAATAGAGAAGAGAAAAATTCCATTTAGTCAAGGGACTCTATAGTAGCAAAGGTGATATTTGAGGCAGAAAGGAAATGGTGTGAAACAGAACTTAAGGAGTGTCGCGGAGAGCTTAGGGGTACACTGCAAACATCAGAAGCTCAGACCACAAAGGCTTGTTTCTTTTGGTCACACTTAGCACTTCCTATCTCTGCTTTAGGGTAGTCCTTACACCAGGACTCAGGCTGAAGGAACAAACCCCTGCTGGCGTGTGCTAACTTTGTGGATGGCTATGACAGTGTTTGCCGTGACAGCCAAGCTTCTGACTGGAAGTGACCAACTGCACTGGAGTGTTACTCACCAAACTTGACACCACTGAGGTGAAGAAGCGAACGCTTCTACAGAGAGAGGAAGCGCGAACAGAAACCACACTGCCTTCCCTGAAGGAAACAGATACACATTCACTTGACACTGTGGTAGAAGAAAGTGCCTGTTCCCTCTAACGCTGCCTGAGGTGGGAAGGAAAACATGGCGGAGGTATAGTTCTTAAACCAGGAGGGAATATTGGGGTCTTGCAGAGAGAATGATTTTGGGTGAAAAAAAAATAGAAAAATTTGACAATAAAGACTCCTGCTGAGGTCAGACAAAAGGACCGGTGGAAGCAGGTGGCTCTTTGTGACCGAAGGAGCAACAATATAAGTGCAAAACCTTCCTGCAGAGGCAAAAGCCCAGGCTAATAACAGACGGTTGCCCCGCCCTCTCCCACTCTACTAAAGGGCTCTGCAGAACTGTGTCAGGGTCATTTCCCAGAGGTGGACTCTCAAAGTGGCATTTTTTTTTTAGAGTAATAATTTATTTGTAACAGAAGAAAAAGGAATCCACCATTACCGGACTGTATTTACATTGGATTTCTCTCCAGTCTGGTGGTTAAAAACAGGTCTCATTGGCATCTTCTCTTGTGAGCAGCGATAACATGTGGTGGGCTTTCATATCTCAGTCAGGGAGCCATAATTGTTCCTCCCCTAAGCCGGTTTTCGCTTGTTTGTTTGTGGGTGGTTTTTATTTTTTTCATTTTTAAAAGTTTTATGTGCATTGATGTTTTGCCTGCTTGTATGTCTGTATGTGAGGGTGTCAGATCTTGGAGTTTCAGACAGTTGTGAGCTGCCACGTGGGTGCTGGGAACTGAACCTGAGTCCTCTGGAAGAGCATTAATGCTCTTGACTGCTGAGCCATCTCTCCAGCTCCTGTTCGTTTTAACTAACTTCTAGGAAGCTCACTGGAAGCTTCAATTCTTGCTATTTAAAAGTGCATTTAGAAACATGGAGTACCCTCATGATCACGTGGTTGACTGGAAGCTGGAGCTGCCACCCAGTCCCAAAAGAAGACTGTGTTTCACAGGGTTAGCTGGGGAGACTCCAGCATTCAAAGTCCAGGGGTTTCTGTTGAATGCATGCTGCCTTCTTCACACCATTGTAAAGCTGAAGCATCGACTTGAACCATCATAAATCAGAAACTGCCTGTGACTGAATGCTCACTTTAAAAAAGATCCTTCAAGTAGCCATTGGAGACACTTTGAACAAAAGCTAACAGCTCTAGCCCCACAATGGCGTTATGAAAGTCATGAGTCAGAGCTGGACTTGTGGTTTCATTGCGTTGGACTAATTATTTGTTGTCTTGAGGAAGATGCTGCTGGGACCAAGCCTGGGTTATGAGCATTTTGATTAGGCTCAGGCCCCAGCTGCAAAATGCCCAAAGCCCGACTCTTCAAACCCATCACGTAGTTGCAGGCACTAATGGTGCAATGATAGTGTCAATTTGACCCGGAAAAATATTAATAACCAACACTGAGTGTGTGCGCAAGATGCTGACGGATTGATGTACTGGTTATTTTCCCTGCCGCAAATAGCTCGTTTGGTATCTCTGTCACGTCGGCTCTATAGATCCGATGACAGGATGCTGGCAGAAGGCCACGGTCTGGAGAGATCTGAAAGAGATTCACAAACTGTAACTTGCTATGCTTCTCTTTGTAAACACAGTGGCTTGTGGGTATTTGCAGGAGGCTGTGACTTAATTGCAGATCTAAGCAAAACACACCTGGATCTGTAGGTTTGGATTTCAAAAGTTTAGATCAAGAAGCCCCAAGGTTATGGTATCTTTCTGGATTCAGAGAAGTAAGTGTGTGTGTGTGTGTGTGTGTGTGTGTCTGTGTGTGTATGGTGGGTGTATGTGTGTATATGTATGTGCAAGTGTGTATGCATGTATGTATGTATGTGTATACATATGTACATGTGTGTACATATGTATACATGTGTGTGTTAATGTTGACACAGGGTCTTACTACATAATACAAAGTGACCTCAAAATAATGTCCTTCTCCCCACTAACTGGAGTGGAAGCTGTCCCTAAAGTTGTTACCTGTCTGTGGGATCTGCTCCCCAAGAGGGCTGCCTTGTCTGGTCTCGGTGGGAGAGGAGGTTCCTAGCCCTGCAGAGACTTGATGTGTCAGGCTTTGGGGATACTTCAGGGGAGCCTCTACATTCTCAGAGGAGAAGTGGAGGGGAGATGGGAGAAGGGACCATGTGAGGAAGAAACCAAAAGGAGGCGGGCAGTGATCAGTGAATAAATAAAGGAAGAAAAAAATAGTAATGTCCTGGGCTGTGTGTCCTCAGTGCTGGGCTCACAGGTACTGGCCATTAGCCAAGCTCAGATACCTGATTTTAACTAAACAGTGAAACACTTGATATTTTGCACTTTGGTCTTGCCATCATTCGAATGAGACCATGTATCATGCCCCCACACACGCTCCCCTCTCTCTGACTTGCTGATAACATTATTCCTGGTAGTCGTGGTGTCATGGCTTTTAATGTTATCGTCTGTGAAGATGGCCGTTCCTCTAGCAGAGTTGCACGGCGGCTTTCTGTGGCCGATCCTGACTAGCTTTCAAGGCCTCACGTTAGCAAATAACAGCAAGGTTCCAAACGCTGGCAATGCCTGGACAGGAGGGCATCCTCACTGTGGCGCTGTTGGTGGGCGGGCATCCTTGCTGTGGCGCCATAGGTGGACAGGGCATCCTCACTGTGGCACCATAGGTGACCTTAGCCCTCACCTTGCCTTGCGCTGACCCACCAGCCAGCCTACCTTGTGGGTCGGGTCTGTGTCGCAGTGGGTCAGAAGCCCATAGCAGGGCAGCAGCTGTGGAGACAGCTTGTGCAGTGTGGTTGGGAGGAGGGAGGCTCTGTGTGGTATTGTTCCTCCAGTGAATGGCCCTGTCCCCACTCAGATCTCCTTCAGCTCCGAGGCGGGACTTAGGTCCCTTTAAAGGCTCCCTTATCAAGGGTGGGAAGAGAGCCAGGGTTCAACAGCTGGGCTCACCAAGGGGTGCAATGGGCGCTTGAGCGCAGTTTTCCTAGGAAAACATCCGTGTGGTGCTGGGTGTTCCTCGCTAATCTCAGCACAGCCGTGCAGCTTTGACTTGAGATGTGGGTGCTGTCCCCTCCCTCAGTTGCCCTGTGTGTTTTTCTTGGGGGGCAGGGCAGAGGGCACAGTAGGTGACAGCTTAAGGCTTCTCTACTAAGCTTAATGTGTCCAGGCCCTACGCTGTGGGAAGCAGACACACTTGCTGTCTCCCTCCCAACCACACACTGGAGTTACAGGGTACTCAACAGAGGGGCTGGCTTGCTGTGCTGGCCTCCCTGATATCACAACCCAGATCTGTAGCCAACAGGTCAAGTGCCTTCAGGGCCGGGGCTTTAGGACTGGGGCCAAGATTACTGCTTCTGGAAGCTTGCAGGAGAGGGGGCTCTGTCCCTCTCAGGGACCTGGAATCCTCTCAGGGAAGAGACTGTGAGAGAACAACTGTGTGTGTGTGTGTGTGTGTGTGTGTGTGTGTGTGTTGAAAGGGTTTCTCTGTGTAGCCCTGGCTGTCCTGGAACTCACTCCATAAACACGCCTGGCACTCAGAGGTCTACCTGCTGCCTGTTGAGTGAAGAGACTAAAGTTGTGCACCACCACACCAATCTGGCAATGACTTCTTAATCACCTTTAATCCTGGCCGTGCATGGGGGCAGTACTCATTCACACGAGTTTCTCCAGTTCCCTCAACCAAATAAATGAACTCCTGACTTGAGTCTGAGCTGCTGGGACTGTCTCCTACAATGTCCGATCGCTTTTACTTTCGTGGCCACTTCACGGTGCTTCTTAATCTCTGAGTCCCAGCCTACACTCGGGCCTCTTCCTAGATTTCTTGTTTCCATAGGAACCCAAGTCCTTCGGAGCTATTCTCCCTACTGCCAGCTGCTGTTCTACGGTGGCTCTCGGTGGTCCCTGTCCACCTCGAGGGCGGGCACTGTGCTTTCTGCTTTCCTCCAGGTCGCGAGAACATCTTGCTCTCCTGTAGCTGACGTTCTCCCCGCCTTGCCTCTTCACAGCCACCACGGCTGCCCTCCGTAGCTCTGTCGCAGTGGCCTTGAACTAGTTGGCCTTTCTCTTTCTGCTCCTACTACCCCTCTCAGTTCGATTTTATTTATCCAACGTAAACCAGATCAGGTCACCCACCTGCCCAGAACCTTTCAATGGCTTCCCAGGGTCCTTTTCAGACCTTCGAGGTCCGTCGGTCTCGTTTACGCTCTCCTTTACGGTTCCTTCTATTCTCCTCCTCGGGCAGGCCTTTGCTATCGGAGCCAAACTCTTCCCTCTCGGGACCTTAAACTTCTGCTCCTGTGCTTTGGAGATGCAGCCTCTGAGATGCTGTGGGCTTCACTCCGGACTCTGGGCGAGCCTTGTCTCCTCAGAGGTGTTTTCCGCCAGTTGAAACGTCCGCTCGGTTACTCACTCAGCGCCTCAGTTAGCGGTGTACTTACTGCTGCGGTCGACATATGGCCTTGGGGACAAAAGGACTTATATAGCTTGAGTGTCTGATCATAGTCCACAATTGAAGGAAGCCAGTGAGAAACACAAACAGGGCAGGAACCTGGAGGCAGGAACGGAAGCGGAAACCGCAGATGCGTGCTGCTTCCTGCCTTGCTCCCCAGTGGCTCGCTGAGTCTGCCACTCGAGACCCTGCCCAGGGGTGGCTCGGCTCTCAGTGAGTTGGGCCCTCCCACGTCAATCAGTAATCAAGTTATCTGTGGACTTGCCTACAGGCACTCTGATAGAGGCGTTTCCTCAATCCAGGTTCCTCTATTCCAGAAACCACAACGGCATATAATTGTTATTCATGCCATATATGACTCGCCTGAGTAGGTGTATGTAATTATTTACACATGTCCTGTATCATTCAGTACAGTATCAAATTCTTCACGGACCAAGACTTAGTGTTATATTTCCCTTCACTGTGCCCTAGCCGGGTTGTAACAATAACACATCCCGGGGCATGGAATTATCCAGAAAAATAAAATCCATTGGTTCTATCCTGAGTGCCACACACCACATTTTCCCTCAGAGGGACATTCGGTCACACAATTTACCAATATTAATGTCGAATTGCTGGCAACAATTCTAGTGTACTTTGTGGGAAACCTGTTTTTTAGTTTCCCTTGGTCTTGAGACCCTAGTAGTCCTTTCAGGAAGTCCTGAGGGAAGAGGTTAAGGGCTTCACCATGGCTAAGGGAGTGTGTGTGTGTGTGTGTGTGTGTGCGCGCGCCCGGCGCGATAGAGAACTCAAGGATGATAAAGATATCAGCTGTGGCAATGGGGAATTAAAGGTCAGCTTCACAAGCAATTCGAGTCAAGCGGTGATGGGGGAAAAGCCCGAGGCTGAATGACTGATTTACTTCTGCATGACAAACCCTCGTGCTCTGAGTTGAAAAGCTTTTGCTCTACAATTTAGGAGGACTTTTGAGAAATGCTTGAGGAAGAATCCGGGAGTGGGGTGAAAGGGTAGGGCTTTCTTCTCGTGTGTATCTATAACATCTTGGAGTACTCTTTCCTACCTGGAAATAGACTCTCTCACAGGCTGCTTTTCTGAGTAGCACTTGAGTGTACAGAGAGCCTTTGAATACTCTCCGTAAGATACATTTCATGTCAGCATCTGTCTTTTTTTTTTTTTTTTATCTGTGTGGCATGGTGGGTTTTTAACCTGGTTCCCCTGCCCCCCACAAGTTTCTTTCTTTTCAAAGTCACTCCTGTTAGAAAACAATTGCTTCACACTATTTGGAAAGCAATGAAAATAGAAAACATTAAGTCCTATACACCATTGTCTTCTCACCCTTAAAAGGGCTCATAATCCCCCCCCCCCCCAGAGGAAGTGATTGTGATGACGAAATGAGGAGTTAAATGAGAGACTGAAACTCCAAGCTTTACCAATGGCAGGCCTTCCAGAAGTTGCTTACAAATCACGGTGAGTTTGAACCAATTGTGCAACTTTTAAGCTCAGTCAAGCAAAGTTCTTCCAGGCCCTTGTCAGAAGACAAAGTTAGAGGAAATTTGGTTCCAGATCTGACTGGATTATAGATACTACTCATAAATCATGGCAGCCTTCATTCTACAAATAGGATGAGCTCTCCCACCGGGCCATGTAGGAACTGTAGGGTCTGTGAGAACAGAACGAACGAGGAAGCTGAATGCTAGAAAGAGCCAGGCGCGAAGCTACGCTCCTTCAGGCTGCTTCTTTGAAAACGGGTTGGTGCCAAGGGCACTTGCTTACTGCTGATTCAGGTAGACTGGAATGTCTTGCTCTCGGGAAAATCTGGTCTCTTTAGAGGGAAATACCTATTTCTTTAAGGTTTTACTTTGATTCTACATCACTTAACATGAGCAGCTACATTCTGGTTTGGTCCAATGTGTTGGAGCCAAATGCAGGAATCAGCTCAAAAGCAGTGGCCTCTCATGATTCCTGTTTAACATTTACTGGTTGTTGGCAGATTGGACTATACAGTGGAAAGGCCATAGGTCTGAATGTTGGTAGGCCAATATTCAAATGAAAAAGCTGAATTTCTGTTCATTGTGTAAACATTTCTAAGTATGAGATTCTTCAGGTCTACACTGATAATACATCTAATTTTATTTTAGTGTTTTAGAGAAGATTAAAATAGACGATTTATGTGATAGTCTTTTGAATGGGCTCGATAGATTACAATATCCTTTTCTCTTTTCCACAAATCATCATTTCATAAAGATTATACTGCACATTTTCCATAATGTGTGTGTTCTATGTGCATTTTGTACGTGCAGGTGTGTGTATGCCCTGAGAAGGCAAGAGGTATCCAGCTGGGTCCCTTTCCCCCTGGTTCCCTTGAGGCAGGTCTCTTGCACTGAACCTGGGCCTCAGTGTGTTTTCAGCTGGCTGTCCAGCAAGCCCCAGGGAGCTTCCTGTCTCTCTGCCACTCAAAGTTAAAGTGTGCATGACAATGCCTGGGTTCTCCCATGGGTGCTGGAGATACAAACTCAGGTCTTCATGCTTACGGAAAAAGTGCACTTAGTCGCTGAAGCCCACCCCGCCACATTTCCATGCTTTTAAAAAGCCATCGATGCATTCTCAAGAAGAAAAAGAAAGTTTGGAGCAGAGAGGAAGGCAAGGAGGATTGGAAGAGAAGTCACATTCTAACCCGAAACTCACAGATATTAATCTTTTCATTATTAAACTTGTCACACGTGGGCAACATCAATCTTTTTTTTTTTAAACCTCATTGCCCAATAGGTTCCCATAGCCGTTTTCTCTTCCAGAGGTGACTGGGGAATGCAGGCGAGTTTTAATATCACCACAAGCAAAACATAATTAAGGGAGTAAATCTGCTGCGCCCAGATGTGCCTCGTTCATTACAGAGTCGGTTCGTAACGTGGCTTTGAGGAGTTGTTTGCAGCTTGGCATTCTTTGGGGGTCACCGGGGCCTGCAGTCCGCTCTCCACAGTGTTTGTTGATCTGACCCGTCTTGTTTGAGTTTGCTAAGAAGACCGCGTAAGTATCATCTTCTAGACTCTTCTCTGAGCTGACGTGTATGCTTTAGCTGTTTACCCATTGTCCTGCTCAGTGCGAGCCACACAGTAGAGTCTGAATGTAACTTATAGACTCAGCACTTCAGCCTGCTGGGTTTTGCTGTGTCTTGTTTTGTTCAGGCTGACCTAGAACTTCCTCTGTAGTGGAGAATGACCTTGAACTCATGATCCTTCTACCAAGTGCTAGGATTATAGGCATATGCAACCATACCTATATGCCATCAAACCCAGGGGCTTCATATGCACGCTAGCAAGATCTCTACTGAGCAATATCCCAAGCCCCTGTGCAAGGCTGAACTCCTGAGAGTTAGGAACACCGAGCTCCCAAAGGATGTGATCCTCTCTCTCTCCCATCCACTCCCACCTGTTACCCACAGAGCTATGATCTTCAAATATTTTGTTTAGATCCCAATGTATTTTTTATTTCCTTTCACTTAAAAATTCTTCCCTCTGACTCATTATATCAGCAACGATATATACAAATTTGCAATAGAGTGGATTATAAATTGGTTTTGTGAAGTCTTTAATATCTCACGAGACGAATGGTGACTGCAAAGGATTACAAATCCCAGATAGAAAATCCACACTCTGGCCATTCCAGGAAGTGGCACGTCAGTACTTCCTGTTGGAGGAATGCTGAGGGTCACATTCTCATGTTTTCTTGGTAACCACTGAAAACTCAGTTGCTCTGCCTCTCGCAAGGTCAGGCTGCTGTGTTCTCCAAGTAAATGTGACATGCTCTGGCTTAGAGTTCTCCTCCAGGAACAAGAAGGTTGCGTGAGTGCCCTTTCTGAAACTGGAGGGTCCGGTCTTCTCAATTCACATTAGAGAAAGAGCGCAGACTAAAATGACCAAGTTTCTCTCTTTTGCCTGTCTGTCTGTCTGTCCCCGTGTCTGTCTGTCTGTCCCCGTGTGTGTGTGTGTGTGTGTGTGTGTGTGTCTGTCTGTCTGTCTGTCTGTCCCCGTGTCTGTCTGTCCCTGTGTCTGTCTGTCTGTCTGTCTGTCTGTCTTCCTGAACCAGTCTCCCATCTACAGTGCTTGCCGGGTCTCCTCTTAGTGTCACCGACTGTTAGTGGCACTCACCTTTCCATAGCTGGAGACCCAGCAGGGACGAACACGCAAATAGCATCTTGTGTCACTGTTTTATTTGGAAGGAGCTTTATTCAGTATAACATCTCCACACGGCTCACCGCAACTAATTGTAAAAGCTCTCTGTAATATTTTACCCCAGAGATGTCCAAAGCAGCCTCATACTTTAATGCACAGTAGCCTTAGGGATTTCTTTCTCACGTGGCCAGAAGGTCAGAGGTCACGAGGCGTTACTGCCAGCTCTTGGTACTGGGAGGCAGAGGCTAAAGGTTGGATTGAGATGCACATGGTCCTGCAGTTCCAGTGATGCTTTCACTGTCGGCCCTGTCATTCCCTCAGACTCTTCCCCTTGTGCATCCCTTCTGCTCTGCACTGATGTCCTGGACGGTCAAGTGGGCGGAGGCACACAGCGGGCTGGACAACCTGACAACAAGGTCACTCGATGATAGGATTGAGGGGACAGTTTTTATCGCAGATGTGAGAGAGCAGCCAGAGGCGTCTGAGGAGACCAGAGCAGAGGGAGAAGCAGGTAGACTGCGCATGGCTGACAGACTGGCCCTAGCTAGGGGTTACCTGCAAGACAGGGGAGACAGGGGAGAGACTCCAGGAAGCGTAACTGAGCACAGTGGATTTAAGAAGAGTAGCTGGGGCAGTCTGGGTTGAGAAGGAGGAGGGAAGAAGAGCCATGATGTTAGCTAGCATGGACCTTTGAAGTGTTGATAGTCACCAAACACGCAGGCTAATGGCGAGCAAGGCGACCCTTTAGCTAGACATAAGGGAAATGACTCATTTTGGTAGACGGGATTAGGCCACAAAAGTTCCCAAGGAATGCTGACTTTTTGGGGGCTTGGGGGGTTTGAGACAGGGTTTCTCTGTGTAGCCCTGGCTGTCCCAGAAACTCACTCTGTAGACCAGGCTGACCTCGAACTCAGAAATCCGCCTGCCTCTACCTCCCAAGTGCTGGGATTAAAGGCAGGCACCACCACTGCATGGAAATGCTGGCTTTTATCCAACAGCCAGAAATCCTCCTGTAGTCCAGGTTGAGTTGGGCCTATTTGATGAGTCAGCTGGAGCTTCTGTTTTGGGGGTGTGTCTTTGGACCTGACACTGGTGAAATCCATCATGGCCTAAGGCAACAACTGGCCAAGGATGGCCAAATCCCACACTGGGCCTGTGCTTCACGTGGGATCTGCCTGTCCCGTAGCCTTGCAATTATGGAGAGCTGAGATATTAACTACATGCAGTCTTGGTGCTTTGAATATGTTTGGCCCAGGGAGTGGCACTATCAGGAGGTGTGGCCTTGTTGGAGGAAGTATATCACTGTGGGAGTGGGCTTGGAGACTCTGCTCCTGTTTGTGAGATGGTCTCTCCTAGCTGCAGTAGGGTCAAGATGTAGAACTCTTAGGTCCTCCTCCAGGACCATGTCTGCCTGCATACTGCCATGCTCCCTCCTTGATGATACTGAACTGAACCTCTGAACCTGTGAATATGTCCTTTAAAAGAGGACATTTAATGGTGTCTCTTCTCAGCAATGGAAATCCCAACAAAAACAAACATCTAGAAGCAACCCAATCAGATCAACAGTTGGGGGTAGTTGTTATGTTATGTTATGTTATGTTATGTTATGTTATGTTATGTTATGTTATGTTATGTTGGATAACGTGGCTCAATGGTGCCCCAGAGAGCAGGATGCTGGCTGGCAGAGAACTAGTTAATTCTCCTGGAGGAGATGTCTGGGGCATGTAACTGAGGTCATAGGTGGGCTGGTTCAGGTTGAGAGATGGTTTCCATCACCAGATGCTTCTTTTCTTTACTCTCTATCCTGCTGATTGTAGTTGCAAATTCAGCAACAGCCTCTCCATAATAACTAGCATTTATAAGGGGAAATTCACATTTGAGAGCTACACAGGGGCCGCTCAAGCATTCTGCGGTCAATCGTGCAACTTCGTTGTTGCATGAGCTGAATTAGGTAGGGGCAATCAAGAAGCAGCTCCAGTTTTCCTCCATCACTACTGTCTGTAAGCACACTTGACTCTCTCTCTCTCTCTCTCTCTCTCTTTCTCTCTCTCTCTCTCTCTCTCTGTGTGTGTGTGTGTGTGTAGGATGTCTTTCTTAATTGATCTCTACCTTCTAAAAAGGTTATTTATTTTTTATGTGTCTGAGTGTTTTGCCTGTGTGTATGTATGTGTACCACACATGTGTCTAATGTCTGCAGAAATCAGAATTGGGCATTGGATCCCCTGGAACTGGAGTTATGGGTGGTTGTAAGCCACACTGTGGGGACTGGGAGATAAACCCATGTAAGAGGAATGAGTGTCCCTAACCATGGAGCCATCTCTCTAGTCTCTCTTTTACGTTTCGAGATGCAATCTCTCCCTGGATTTGAGCTTGCTAATTGGCTTGACTGGTTGACCAGCTAGTGCTAATGATACTGTTCCTGCAGCCCAAGCTCTGGGGTTACAGCCACGTGCCTCTGGTCTCAGCTCTTTTATTTAGGTGCTGGGAAATAAAATAAGGCTGGATTACCCATCAATTAAAAGACAGTTTACTGACCTCCAATTGAACCAGCACCATTTGTTGAAAAGGCTATCTTTTTTCCACTGGATGTGTTTGGCTCCTTTGTCGAAGATCAAGTGACCATGGGTGTGTGGGTTCGTTTCTGGATCTTCAATTCTATTCCATTGGTCCACTTGTCTGTCACTGTGCCAATACCATGCAGTTTTTAACACTATTGCTCTGTAGTATTGCTTGAGGTCAGGGATACTTATTCCCCCAG
This sequence comes from Apodemus sylvaticus, assembly GCF_947179515.1. Classification (NCBI taxonomy): domain Eukaryota; kingdom Metazoa; phylum Chordata; class Mammalia; order Rodentia; family Muridae; genus Apodemus; species Apodemus sylvaticus. The sequence continues at coordinate 23,964,240 of NC_067475.1, read as the reverse complement.
AATTTCTTTTGTTGTTGAGAATAGTTTTAGCTATCCTGGGTTTTTTGTTATTCCAGATGAATTTGAGAATTGCTTTTTCTAACTCTGTGAAGAACTGAGTTGGGATTTTGATGGGGATTGCGTTGAATCTGTAGATCACTTTTGGCAAGATGGCCATTTTAACTATATTAATCCTGCCAATCCACAAGCATGGAAGATTTTTCCATTTTCTGAGGTCTTCTTTGCCATGTACTAAACTTCACTCCAAGTGGATCAAGGACCTCCATGTAAAACCAGACACACTGAAACTAATAGAAAAGAAACTGGGGAAGACCCTAGAGGACATAGGCACGGGGGAGGGGGGGGAGTTCCTGAACAGATCACTAATAGCTTATGCTCTAAGATCAAGAATTGACAAATGGGACCTCATAAAATTACAAAGTTTCTGTAAGGCAAAGGACACTGTTAAAAGGACAAAACGGCAATGATCAAATTGGGAAAGGATATTCACCAACACTACATCTGATAGAGGGCTAATATCCAATATATACAAAGAACTCAAAAAGTTAGACTCCAGGGAACCAAATAACCCTATTAAAAAATGGGGTACAGATCTAAACAGAGAATTTTCACCTGAAGAAATTCGGGTGGCCGAGAGGCACCTTAAGAAGTGCTCAACATCATTAGTCATTAGGGAAATGCAAATCAAAACAACACTTGAGATTTCACCTTACACTAGTCAGAATGGCTAAGGTCAAAAACTCAGGAGACAGCAGGTGTTGGCGAGGATGTGGAGAAAGAGGAACACTCCTCCACTGCTGGTGGGGCTGTAAGATGGTACAACCACTGTGGAAATTAGTCTGGCGGTTCCTCAGAAAACTGGACATAACACTTCCGGAGGACCCTGCTATACCTCTCCTGGGCATATACCCAAAGGATTCCCCGGCATGCAATAAAGACACATGTTCCATTATGTTCATAGCAGCCTTATTTATAATAGCCAGAAGCTGGAAAGAATCCAGATGCCCCTTAAAGGAGGAATGGATACAGAAAATGTGGTATATTTACACAATGGAATACTACTCAGCAATTAGAAACAATGAATTCTCAAAATTTTTAGGCAAATGGTTTGATCTGGAAAATATCATCCTAAGTGAGGTAACCCAATCACAAAAGAATACACATGGAATGCAATCTCTGATAAGTGGATATTAATTAGCCCAGAAGCCCTGAATACCCAAGGCACAAATCGCATAACAAATAACTCCCATGAAGAAGTATGGAGAAGGTCCTGATCCTGGAAAGGATTGATCTAGCATTGGAGGGGAATATAAGGACAGAGGAAAAAAAGGAGGGAGGTGATTGGAGAATGGATGGAGAGAAGAAGGTTTATGGGACATATGGGGAGGGAGGATCCGGGAAAGAGGAAATCATTTGGAATGTAAACAAAGAATATAGAAAATAAAAATATTAAAAAAAAAGACAGTTTACTCTAAAACTTAATGGTTCAATTCGCAGACCACATGAGGCTCAGGAAGAAGAAAGATGAAAGTGTGGGTGCTTCAGTCCTTCTTAGAAGGGGAACAAAATACTCACAGGAGACAAAGTGTGGAACAGAGACTGAAGGGAAGGCCATCCTGAGACTGCCCCACCTGGGGATCCAGTCACCAAACCCAGACACTATTGTGGATGCCAAGAAGTCCCCGCTGACTCCTGATATGGCTGTCTCCTGAAAGGCTCTGCTAGAGCCTGACAAATACAGAAGTGGATGCTCACAGCCAACTATTGGACCTAGCACGGGTGTGTGTGTGTGTATGTGTGTATGTGTGTGTGTCCCTAATGGAGGAGTTAGAGAGAAATGACTGAAGGAGCTGAAGGGGTTTGCAACCCCATAGGAAGAACAACAGTATCAATTAACTGGACTCCTCAGAGCTCCCAGAGACTAAACCACCAACCAAAGAGTACACATGGGCCAGGTGGTGGTTGCGCCTTTAATTCTAGCACTTGGGAGGCAGAGACAGAAGGATTTCTGAGTTCGAGGCCAGCCTGGTCTACAAAGTGAGTTCCAGGACAGCCAGGGCTACACAGAGAACCCCTGTTTCAAAAAAATCCGGAAAAAAAAAAAGAAAGAAAAAGAAAGAAAAGAAAAAGAAAAAAAGAATACACATGGAGAGACCCATGGCTCCAGCTGCATATGTAGCACAGGATGACCTTGCCTGGCATCAGTGGGAGGAGAGGCCCTTGGGCCTGAGGGTGTTTGATGCCCCAGTGTAGGGGAATGCCAGGGCAGGGAGGCGTGAGTGGGTGGGTGGGGGCTCACCCTCATAGAAGCAGGGGGTACAGCGATGGGATGGGGGTTTCCCGAGGGGAAACCGGGAAAGGAGATAACATTTGAAATGTAAATAAATAAAATATGCAATAAAAAGAAAACAGTAAGCATTTATTACATCATTTCGGTGGGCTAGGGACTCAGGAGCAGTTTGGCTACATGGCTGTACCTCTGAATCTATCACAATTTTCCAGTCAGGACGTTGACCTAGGCTGGCGCCTTCAGAAGGTTTGACTGCGGATGGAGGGTCAGCTTCATAGCAGGCTGGGTGAGTTAGTGCTGGCTAATAGTGGGAAGTTTCTATTCTTCCCAGCCCGTGCCTCTCCAAAGTACTGTTTGAGAGCCTCAGGGCAAGGCAGTGGCTTCTCCCGCAGGGAGTAATCAGTCCTAAGTGGACGCTGTAAGCCTTCTACAGAGACAATGCTGTGTTAACAGCGCCCCCTTTTGGTGGCGTGGATTACTTTTTATATGCATGCTAAGGTAGGCGGCTGGTTCTTATAGTATGTTCTCTAGTGCCCAGTGCTTCTTGTCCCCATGCAAATATCCCCATCTTTTCAGGGCTTAGTCCAGAATCCCATAATCTGAGCTGGGTCCAGAGGCAGGCGAGGACCCCAGGTTTAGTTCCTTCAGGGTATCAGTGCCTGAAGATCTGTGACTAAAGAGACACATCGTCTGACACAAAATGACGGGCTTATGTAGAACGGCTCCTACGGGTTTCTTCATGTTGAATGGGAACAGGAGGCAGTTTTAAGTCCAACCAGACAAATGCTGGAAATGCTGTAATCAGGATTCAGACAGACTCTGTTTTGGAAGTAGTTGCCCACGGCCCTTGGACCTGGGGTTTTTGTTTTGCCCTCTGATCCTTTTCACGCCATTAAAGGCGACCTGTATTTTTATAGTGAAGAGGTGCCTCCTCCTCTTCCCTGTCTATCAAAGTGTGTGTATCTGAGGGTGGGTTTTTGTTTTAATGTCTTATGGTTTCTGTCCCCTTGTTTCAACTCTATAGTGTTTCTGCTAATGTGTCTTTCCCAAACTTTGTACATTACCTGCACAAGGCCTGTCCGCATGATTTGTTCCTTTAGGCCAAAGCTATGCTAATAAAGTTCCTTAAGATAGGTCTCTTTGCAGTGGGTGTTTGTGGAAAACGCTGAGGGACAACGCCGTTGGGTTTTGTGGGAGCACCGAAGTTCTCTGCAGTATTTGCTAAACGCTTCCTAAATTATGAACACGGATTTTGAAGTCAATACTTCCACTTCATCCCCAGACTAGGTTTCTATGAGTTGATCTTTGACTGAAAGCCACCCCTCACTAATATGCCTATCGCCTGGGTAATTTAAAATCAGATAGTCTTCAGCTCTTCCTCAGTTTACCACCCCTCTCACATACTTCTGTAAAGACCAAAAAAGACTCCAAACAGCCAGTGTAAGACTCTGCCAGGAAATCTCCTCAGCTACATCACACAGTTCTGTAGGTGCATTTGTGTGTTGGTGTGCGTACATGGATGACAGGCCAGAAGCCAACCAGGTCTCTCCTTCTCCCCCTCCCTGTCTTTCCATGTCTCTGTCTCTGTCTCAGAATAAATGAATAATTTATTTTGTCTTATAGTTTCTGAGGTGGAATCCACATTGGTGAGGAAGGCACAGCAGCTTATTGCCATTTTTTTTTTGAGACATCAGACTGGAACTCACCAAGCTGGGATTTGAACTCAAGGACCTGTGGAAAAGCAGTCAGTGCTCTTATCTGCTGAGCCATCTCTTCAGCCCTTTGTTTTGTTTGTTTGTTTTTTGGTGGCTCACAACCATCTGTAATGGATCTGACGCCCTCTTCTGGTGTCTCTAAAGACAGTGACAGTGTACTTATATACATAAAAGAAATAAATAATTCTTTTTTAAAAAAAGAAAGAAAACAAAAGAAAAAAGGAAATAAAAATAAAAGTAACCTTTCAGATCATTATCTAAAGGAAAAAAATAAAAAAAAATAAGAAAAAAATAAAAAGAAAATAGGAATGTTGGCATTCCTCCTTTATGAGCAAGAAGATTATAAATTATTAACTTTACTTGTGTTTTTTATATGTTTGTTTGTTTGTTTGTTTGGTTTTTGGGACTGTATCTCTCTATGTATCTGGTTGGTCTGGAACTTACTATGTAGACCAGGCTAGCCTTGAACTAAGAGATCTGCCTGCTTCTTCTCTGAGTGTTGAGATTAAAGGCGTGAGCTGCCCTGCTTGGCTTTCAAGTCATAATTTTCAATAGCAGGAACGGTTAACATCTAGTTTGACAGATGATAGTTTACCTCATCTTTAATGGTAATCGTGTTACCAATTTTAAATTGGTGCCTGTGGAAGGTGGATGTGTGTGCACGCCTATGCGAATGTGTTCACTGGAAAGAGGGAAGACTCCTTTAAAGAATTTCTGTAAAGATTCCTCCAAGAGACCACTGCTTAGTGGTGCTGAAATATTCAACATTCGCTACTAACAAGCAAAAATGTAGATTTCTTCTTTTTGTCCCCTTATTTAGTTTTTATGTCACGATCATAAACTTAACTCTGTAATCTAACTAGACTTTGAGGGGAATTAGGAAAATATGGAACCCAAAGAACTTCAGCGAGAGCAAAGGTTATGGTGTACAGATAGAGTCCCTGCGCTCTCCTGAGCTACAGAAGGGATGGTCTGCTCTAGGTAATATGTCTGCGCGTCAGAAGAACTAGATCTGTGCAAGTTGGCAATAGTGATCTTCTTGCCATCCCTCTAACCCAAATGCTCCATGGCTTCCACGATACTCAGGCCTTTCACCTTCTCAAAGACGCCATGCTTGCCGCCGGTCTTAGTTATGGTTTTACTGCTGTGAACAGACACCATGACCAAGGCAACATTTAACTGGGGCAGGCTTACAGGTTCAGAGGTTCAGTTCACTAACATCAAGATGGGAACATGGCAGCATCCAGGCCAACACCGTGCAGGAGGAGCCGAGAGTTCCTCATTTGAAGACTGGCTTCCGGGCAGCCGGGAGGAGGGTCTTATAGTCCACACCCACAGTGACACACCTACTCCAACAGGGCTACACCTTCTAACGGTGCCATACCCTGGGCCAAGCATATGCAAGCCGTCACACTATCCAGCCACCCAGTCTTGGCAGGGCAGATGACAAACTGGGAACTGTTCGTTTGGTCCAGCATTTGCCTTGGACAAGACGCCAGGACCTGATGCTTCAGGATGAAGTTCTCATCCTTAAATTTATCCCCATCGATGGACTCACCTCCAGTTCCATACGGCATCTGTTCTCGTCACCCTGGCACATGAACCCTGGAATAATTCTGTGAAAGGAAGAACCCTTCTATCCAAGTCCTTTCTCCCAGAGCTCAGAGCACGGAAGGTTTCCAAACAGCTCAAGGGCTCACCACGGACCCAGATGTCGAATAACGTGGTGGGGTCGAGCACCGCTGCAGCATGCGGTAACAGCAGACAGGTGCCGTTGCAGACCCTCCATTTCCTCTCTTATTTGAACATCCGTCTTTGTCAAATTTTCCTTAAGAAACAGAAGTAGAAGCAGGTTCCGTATGATTGTTTCAAACAGAAAGAATAAGCGAAGTATAGCCGAATTACTGTTTACCCAGCAGATCTTGGGGGTAACTGAGCATACTGTCCACGCCGGCTTTCGGTCTGCGTGTTTTCCAAGCCACGCTTGCTGATGCAGCCACAAGACAGGAGAGAGTGGCCGCACGGGCTTCCATGGGCTGCTTCTGTCCATCCAGGGGCTCCATCAGCAGACGCCAGCGCCAGCCGCATTTACAGCCCGATCTTTCACTCTGTGGAGTCATCGGCCTTCACTGGGGTCCACTCTGTGCTTTGGTTTGGGAAGAGCGGCCAAGCAGAAAGCCGTGGTGAGCTAGCTCGGCTTTGCCTGTGATTCCTTATCTCAAGGACTCCGTCTTTTGCTAATTTATACCTTTTCCCCTGCTTGTCAATACTCACCACGAATAGTTTATCAAACTTCATGCTGTTTGCAGTTAGGAGGGTCATCTAATGCCAGTTATTCTGTTATAGTGAAGCCCGAGTCAGGTGTCAGAGAGACTGGGCATGGTGGTTTGCAGCTTTAATTCCAGAGCAGAGGCAGTGGCAGCCTGGTCTATATATCCAGTTTCAGGCCAGCCTAGGCTACATGGTTAGACCGTTTTAAAAGGTGTGTGTGGGAGGGTGTGAGAGGAGAGAGATGACTCTGCTCTTAAGAGCACTTCCTCCTCTTTCAGAGGATTAGAGTTAAGTTCCCAGTACTCCTGTCATGAGGCTTACAACTACCTCCAGCTCCAGGAAGATCTGATGCCTCAGGTCCTGAAGGATGCCTGTACTTATGTGTGTACACACACTCTGTCTCATGCATACACACACACACACACAAGCAAACGCAAGCACATGTGCATGCATATGCATGTATTCATACATACACATACACAATTAAACATAATAAAATAGAAATTTGTAGGCCCATGAAAGGCAGCCTGGTTCTTGGTCAAGCACAGGCTGGAAACCCCGGTGACCCTGAGGGTTTTGTCATGTCCCAGAGACTAGGCTCCTAGCACGAGGCCGCAGCCCTCCATAGATCTGTGTCCTTCAGTCATGTACGGGCAATGCCGCAAGGCCCTCCCCAGGTAGAGGACATGATCTGTGGTCAGGTAGCCTCAAGACAGATCTCCATTTTAATGAGGCACCTAAAGGCCCTTCCCAGACATTCCTCCCTGCAAAAAGTTTTTAACCTCAGGCCCTCCCAGAGAATTGGGGTATAGTTTTATTTATCTACTTTCCGCCATGCCAATAAATGCCTTAAAAAATTTATTTATTATATACTGTAGCTGTCTTCAGACACACCAGAAGAGGGCATCAGATCTCATTACTTAGGGATGGTTGTGAGCCACCATGTGGTTGCTGGGATTTGAACTCAGGACCTCTGGAAAAGGAGTTAGTGCTCTTATCCTCTGAGCCATCTCTCCAGCCCAACAATTAGTGTCATTTGTTTTGTTTTGTTTTGTTTTTGTTTTTTGTTTTGTTTCTCTGTGTAGTCTTGGCTGTCCTGGAACTCACTCAGTAGGCCAGGCTGGCCTCGTACTCAGAAATCCACCTGCCTCTGCCTCCCAAGTGCTGGGACTAAAGGTGTGCACCACCACCACCCAGCAACAATTAGTGTCTTAAAACCATGGACTGCCTCTTTTCATCAGGATCATCAGGAACGGCCTTCTAAAGAGCCAGCCTTCTAATCTGCAGAAAGCCTCTCAGTGTTCCCAGTCACAGCCTCCACTAAGCTGAGCTCCCCGCTCCCTCTCCCCCCTCCCCCCCTCCCCCCCACCGCAGGATCCAGCTGCAGTCAGTTCTCTCTTCTTTTCCCCTTCAGGCCCAGGCTAGATCCAGGCCAAGGGGTGGGGCCCTCCACCCGTTCTCAGCTCTTCCGTGGATCCCAGCAACATCTGGGTGTCCAAGAGCCTGAGCACCTGATGGTTTGGGCCTCTCTGTAGGCCCAGGGACCCCTGATTCAACTCCAGGCAGTTCCTGAGACCTCAGATTGTGCACTATCACCCTGTCCTGTGTCCATAGCCCTACACCTGCCCTGCGCTGGCATGGGAGTCCTGCCTTCCCGAGTGGCCCGAGCCCTGTGACAGAGTGGATGTGGGACACCACAAACCTTACAGAAATTTAAATTCAAAGCTGTTATAAACACTACTATGTCATCTGTTGAAGGAATAAAGAAACAAGATGTCCCGCAGCTCTTTATATAAAGCATAAATGCACGTGGTCCTCTGGAGAGAACTGGAATTACATTAAAGCAAGAAATGGCTCCTGCAGAAGTGTCAAAATTCTTCTGTTGAACTTTGAAGAAAATAGGGACAGGAACAATTTCCCCTTTCCATAGAGGTGAACCTTAAGAAGTACACTCCAAAACAACGTGTCACTCAGAAAGTGACACATAGGGATTACAATTATGAAGCTTGGTATGGTGACATTTCCCTGCGTCCTGAATAACTCCTATGGCCTACCGCACTCTACAAAGACCTGTTACTTCACATCAGAAGCCCCACCTCAGGCACTGCCTCACCACATGACAGATGAGTCCAGCCCCGAGGAGAAGAGCCTCCAGACACATTTAGTCTCATAGGAAACAAGGCTTGTTTTCTATCACACTGTCACATGAGGTGACTTATTATGCAGCAATAGCCAATAGATAGATTAATAATTTACTGAATATTCACTACTTTTTCCTATTTCTTTAAAAAGTTATTTGATTATTATACTATGAAAAACTAAGTACAAAGCATCAACTTTTTTTCTTCACATTCCTTTAACATCACAAATAACCTGCACCGCAGATAGGAACAATATGATTTTCTCCACGTTAGGGGTAGAGAGGTTACAGTTATTCCTCTGGTCTAGCTGAAGCATTATACTCATTGTCTAATCAGCCCCAGGCCCAACCTTTCAGTCTCTGCTTCTTTGAGTTTGGGATTTTAAAATTCCATATATAAGTGAAATTGTCTCTGGGAGGCAGAGGCAGGCGGATTTCTGAGTTGGAGGCCGGCCTGGTCTACAGAGTGAGTTCTAGGACAGCCAGGGCTATACAGAGAAACCCTGTCTCAAAAAAAAAAAAAAAGAAAAAGAAAAAAAAAAGAAAAAGAAAAAAAAACCAAATTTAAAAAAGTGAGATTGTGTCTTACTCTTCTTTTTGTGCCTAGCACATTTCACTTAGCACAATGTTTTAATATCAGGGCTTTCTTCTTTAAGGCTGAATAGTATTCCACTGTATACAGACACTACATTTCTGTTATCTATTCATTCCTTGACAGACATGTGGGTGGGTTCTGTGTCTTAGCTACTGTGAGGAAGGCAACGAACATAAACTGTTTTTGTGATAAACAGTTTGTTTTTGTTGTCTATATTCCCAAGAGTGGAGTAGCTAGATCATACGGTTCTTATCCTAACTTTTTTTTTTTTTAAGAAATGTCTATACTCTTTCCCATAATGGCCACATAAATCAGGTAAGAGTGTTGCCAAGTCTTATTTTAAACAGCATTGGATGTAATCTCAGGGAAATCACATGGCCACAGAAGACACTAGACAGTACTTGGATATAGGAAGGCATTGATCACTGGTTCACTGTTATCAATGAGTCCTGGCCAAATGACTACCACTCAGCAGTAGTTTACATAACAAGCTTCTACTTGCTTTTAGAGTGTGCCAGTCACCTTAGAATAAAACAATCTCAGATGGCAGAAGAATTTTATATATAATTTTTTTGAAAGTTTTGACTCTCCTAATAGGGACAAAGCAGTCACTCATTAGAAGGGGAAACGTCTATTTTGCTTTCTCTCCTCTCCTTTTCTTCCCCAGTTCTCATTTGCTATCGCTGGTGCATTCTGGAGTGTGTGTGTTTATGCCATCCCCGAGATGTACCACTTGGGTTGCTTGTAGGTTAAAGGGAAACAGAGAAAGGGGATAAGAAGAGGATACAAACAAGACAAAAACCAAACTGAAAGACAGGATGCGAGTGGGCACCTCAGTGTTTTGGTACCTGTTGGAACAAGTCTGCAAACTTGGGTGGACTGTGAAAGCCACGATACTTTGGTATTTTGCTGTTGTTTCTACTGAGTTTTATTTTCCTGGTTCTTCATCTGTCACATCCTGGTAGAACCTGAGGAGCCATTTCTTCCTCCCTCGGCAGCTACTTGCCCCTCCAGGTTCAGGAGATGAAGTGGACTTCAGCTTGGCACAGAGGGAAGGAAGGTTTCAGAAGGGCATGGTGCCCCCACTCCCATGGAGACAGGGTGAGGGACAGACGGCAGGCTTCCGCACTTCTCTCCAGGGCGAGGCTCTGAATGTATCCTCTGGTCCCATTGCTGGCTCTGGGAAATCCGGCCTAGACATGCTCCAGAACTGAGAAAAGTGAACCCGGAAGAGGAGAGTCTAGGGGAGGCACCGGGCTACAGTGTGTCACGTGACTTCTCCGTGTGGTGAGGCCATTTCTCCAAAAGCAGGTGTCCTCTGAGTTGCTCAGCCAACCCCAGCTGCTGGGGCAGGGGCATTATGCTGGATTCTCTCTCTCTCTCTCCCGCAGACCCTCTCTTTGCTGTAACTTGTTGTTTTCGCACAAATGTGAACTCCAAGATACGTCTCTCCTTATCAGATCCACCCAGATGTGTTTAAAGCCTGTTTAGGCCCGAACTTACGCACTGCTGAAATATTCGGTGTCATATTTTATCAGCATGGAGTCTCCGCACAGCAGAGCAGGCCTTCCCCTTCCCTTCTGTTCACTCATTTTTCGATCCCTTTAACTAACCGGCGGGATGCTTCTATGAATGGGAGAGTCCCCAGCTGCATTCAGCAACGGTATTTTCTCCTCTAGTTAAAAGCATGGCATAAATTACTGTAATTCTATTGCTATTTGCTATTTTGGAGGTTTTCAAAGTGATTCATTTTGTCAGGGTGGTCCTAAAATATCTCATCACTTTGAGGAAAACGCTCGCATGCACACACACACACACACACACACACCAGATTTTTGGATTTGGTAATAAGATGCAGGCTGGGGTTTCTTCAGCAGATTTGTCATTTTATCTCAGATAGGAATGAACTCAGGAAGCTGCAGGTGCCGCTGGCTGATTCCAACAATTAATCAAAATCTCTTATATCCTTTCACTTATCAATCCATCCAATTGACAAACAAATGAATCCTACATTCTATCCATACTCAGAGAACATCTCTATCAGTGGTCCTCGGTAAAGGGAGTGTCTCAGTCAGGGGTCTATTCCTTCACAAACATCATGACCAAGAAGCAAGTTGGGGAGGAAAGGGTTTATTGAGCTTATACTTCCACATTGCTGTTCATCACCAAAGGAAGTCAGGACTGGAACTCAGGCAGGTCAGGAAGCAGGAGCTGATGCAGAGGCCATGGAGGGATGTTACTTACTGGCTTTCTCAGCTTGCTTTCTTATAGAACCCAAGAATACCAGCCCAGGGATGGCACCACCCACAATGCCATCGCCCATACACCCCTGCCCTGATCACCAACCAAGAAAATGCCCCACAGCTGGATCTCATGGAGGCACTTCCCCAACTGAAGCTCCGTTCTCTGTGATAACTCCAGCCTGTGTCAAATTGACACACAAAACCAGCCAGTACAGGGAGTAAGCTCTCCACACCATAGAATTCACAAATGAGCTGCCAACATTGGGTCAGGGTACAAATTTTGCTCTGGTACAGATGACAGCAGTGCCAGCTGCAGAGATGTCCACCCCGTGTTGACAGTGTGGAGGGGACACCGGAGAAATGTCAGCAAAGTAGTTCTTGGTCATGAGAACCCTTTGTCTTTGGAGCTTATAAAAGTCTGTGGCCCGAGCTATACAGAGCGTTCTCTCACCAGTGATGCCTTTCTGCAGAGTGGCAAAGCAAAGGTTGTAATAACCGAGAGAGGTTTTATGGACACCATAAAAGGTGTTAAACTGCAGTAGTGATTTCAGTAATTTACTTCTGGCTTCTGCTTTAGCTCACAGCCCAAGCTGTACACAGATAATTACAACACAAAGTACTTAACAAAATGCCAGGCAGAGGCATAGAGGAGGCTGGTTTTCATTAAGTCACCAAGGGCAGGGGGAAGTGCCCAAGGTCGGAAGAGGCAAGACATGGCTGTCAATCACTGAAAGAAGCAAAACTTCTAATCATCTCCATGTCATGAAGAACATGACATCAGGTGGACTATATAGCCCCTACCCAGAATCCCTCCTGGGAGGGAGACACTATCACATGACCAGGTCTAGCTAGGCCAGCTTTGTGTGCGACTTCTGTGTCTCCTTATAGATAAAGCCACTGACCCTGGCATCTCTGTCTGCCAGACAAGAATCCTTCATCCCAGGAGACGGAGGAAGAAGCAGAATGTTGGAAGCATGGGTCCCCAGATGGCCACGTGGTATGGCGCTGTCCTGCCAGCTATGATCCCTAAGGTTCTGGACTGCTCTGGGACAAAGAGAGAAGCCATAGTGACAATCTTGTTGCCCATGTGTCATGGAACATCACCTGCCTGCTGTCTGCCTGCACTCAAAGGCTCAGGGTGTGAACGGGCGTGCTTTGCTGGAGAAGTCCTTGTGGGCAGAGCCTGGAAGAACGAGGCCGTGTGGCGGGAAAGGCACTGCACAGCCCAGGCGCAGTGATGAGTGTGGTTTCTGAATCCAGGACCGAGTTTGTGTTTGGACAATAGCGGCAGCAGTGAGCTGTGCAGAGAGAGCACCTCAGTCTTAAAATGCCCGACACGGGATCTGCCTTCATGTCTACATACTCATCCTAACACCAGAGCAAACAGCTCACGATACTTGTACACCCGCCTCTAACAGCCTTGGTTTGAATAACGGACCGTGTATTGTCATATGCGGCACCCCGTTCTTTATTGAGCATGCGCATGCGTGGGTGCGTGCGTGCATTGCTCTCGCTGGGTCTGAATACAACATGAGCTGCAGTTTTCTAGGCACATTCAGGAATGCATATCCTTTTTGACTAAATCTAACAACTGTTTTATTTCCAGAAGGATAATTGAATTTCCTCAACGACACTGGTGCACTACTGTCTTATTTTCTACTGTCCTATGCTCCTTTTCTTCCTTTCTTTAATCATTTCTAGTCACTTTTGAGTTACTGGCGATTGCACCTAGGGCCTCATGAATGCTACACAAGCCTCTGACCTCTAAGTGGATCCCCAGGACCACTATACTTTACTTTTATCTTATGGAAAGCAAATTATTTTTGAAAACTAAGGAGTCTTTAAAACCATTTTTTTTCGGGGCCACGGATGGTGGTGCATGCCTTTAATTCCAGCACTTGGGAGGCAAAGGCAGGCAGATTCTTGTAAGTTCAAGTCTAGCCTGGTCTACATAGTGAATTCAAGGATAGCTGGAACTACAGAGTGGGACCCTGTCACAAAAAAGGATAAATAAAATTACCATTTCAATAATTAAGAAAGTTGTGCTTCTCAGCCCTGAATGGATGTCTTCATCGGACTTTCCGGTTTCAGGGCTCAGGTGTCCATGCAGAAGGAGGGGGAAAGATCGCAGCAGCCAGAGGTGATGGTTAACCCGAGGAAACAGTGTCCTTCAGACACACAGGACTGAGGCACATGCGAACTCACAGAGACTGTGGCAGCACACACAGGCCCAGGCAGGTTTGAGCCAGATGGGCTTCCAGAGCTGAGGGGGGTGGGCAAGTTCCCACCCCTAACCAAGAAGCTATGTTGGTTCCTGTCTGTAAAGGAAACATTCGTTTTCTCTAATGGAGTCTCACTCCATATATTAACTGCGCTTCAGTGTGAGCCCCATGCCCAGCAGCAGTCCGCCAACACAAAAGGACCTCAGTGGCATTGGTGCAGACTTTTTGTCTCATGTGGCTTCATTTTGTTTTTGTTTTGTCTTATAGGTCTTCTGTGTGTGTGTGTGTGTGGGGTGTTTCTTGTTTTTTTGTTTGTTTGATTTTTGATTGTTTATTTTTTTAAAAAAAGAGACAGAAATGAGGACATGGAATTGGGTGGGTAGAGACATGGGCAGAATCTGGGAGGAGGTGGGAGAAGGGAAAGTGTGATCACAATATATTGCACTAAAACACATTGTTTTCAATAAGAAAGGATACTCGGCTTAAGAAAAGAAGAAAGCAGTGTTCCACGGTCCAGCTTCCGGTTGAAGTCTGTAACTGTGCAGTCTCAAGACTCTTCCGCCTGCCCCGAGAACGCCTTTGCTCAGTTCCGGTGAAGGTTCGTTCACTCCTGATGCTTCCACAGAGTTTGACTGCTCGCTGCAGTCGCACAGCTCCGGCTGCTGCACCAGTCCACCCTTCCTGTCCCCCTGCCCTGCATTGCATCCTCGGGGTTGTGCTGCTAAACTCGACCATCAGATGGATCTAACCCAAGAGAGAGGTTGACGGGGAACCGGAAGGTGCAGGCAGCAGAGGAGGCTTTGTCCCTGTGTCTACTTCCTATTGCTTGCTAAGTCCCATCCATAGAGGATCCCGCCTTCTCAGGAAGCACACAGCTTCTACCAGGTGGCTGAGCTTGGGGTACACATGGCTCTGACTTGGATTCTGGGGCCTGTTTCTTTACACCCTCTTTCCTGACAGGTCTGGCTCCCTGCAGCTCACCACAGGGAGCAACAACAACCCTCCTGGGTTTCTCTACGCTTTGCTTGAGTCCCCCTGACCCCCATTAGCGGGTTAGCTGCGGTTCTGTGTGTTATTTGAGTTTCCTGCCAGGAGGGTGGCTGCAGGGGACTGTCTCAGCGTGTGGAGCCACTGGGGACTCCCAGGAGATCAGATTCCAACCAGAGTCTCAGGCTTCATCTGCTATGTTCTGGCCATTTCTTCAGGACAGAGAACTAGGCAAGGCCACCCTTAACATGTCCATGGATGGCTCTGCCTTCTGCCCTTCCAGAACGCGGTTACCCCAAGAACCCCCTCAGTTCTTTATGAATCGACTGAAGCCTTTTGCCTTTTGCCTTTGGCCTTCACCTTTAACTACACCGGCATCCACTCCCTGCCTGAGACTCTTCTTTCCCATAACCACAGCACAGATAGAAACCACACCCAGTTCATTGACATAGTGCTTCCCTACCCCAGCATTCTGATTCCAGTTTTGCTGACTCTGCCCTAGTTTGGGTTTTATTGCTGTGAGGAGGCACCATGACCATGACAACTCTTATAAAGGAAAACATTTCATCGGGGCTGGCTTACAGTTCAGTCCATTATCGTCACAGCAGAGAACGTGGCAGCGTGCAGGCAGACGTGGTGCTGGAGAAGGAGCTGAGGGCTTTACATCTCCTTGATCCAAAGGCAACAGCAGGAGACTGTACATTACACTGGTCACTGTTTGAGCATATAAGATCCCAAAGCCTGCCTCCACAGTGATATGCCATCTCCAACAAGGCCACACCTAATAATGACACTCCCTATGGCCAATCCTTCAAACACATGAGTCTATGGGGGCCATTCCTACACAGACCACCACATCCTCTAACAATGTTCTCTCCAGTCCCTCCTCCTTCAGCAGACAGTCCGGCCTAGGGTTTGAGTGGCATTTGCTGCTCCTGAGTGGCATTTTTGTGATGCTCCTATGATCTGAAACACTGCCACCAACTTTCATAGTTTCCTACGATACCGGCTTATTTTAATGAAGACTTAAAAATGATAGAGAAGTTCTAATTCACAACAAAATTGAGAAGACTCAAAAATAGGCCCTAACTCCTCCCCCAACCGTGCTTTCTCCGTAATCAATATCCTCCACCAGAGTGACCTTGACAGTTTTGAAGGCAGAATCCCCTTTCCTTATACACAGTCCTTTATATACCATTCCTTTAGAATACACCAAAGTCTTCATTTTTGTGCCGTTTCTTTGTGATCGGGTAGGCTATATGTTCTTGTCCATTAAGCTGCAAGAGGAGATGCTGAGTCTGTCAGTGGGACCCACACTTGGGGGGAGGCACATGGCACCCTCCTTAAATACACATTTGATCTCTGAATATTTTACCCACCTTGGGCTAAGGAACAGTCTTTGTGGAGATACGTCGGGACCACCCAACTCTAGTGCTTGTCATCAAAGCCTCAGGCCAGACTTAGTGTTTGCTAGCATTTCCTGCTTACAAGGCGGGTAGAATCCTCTATCTCCACTCTACCTCCCCTGGAGACATGGCCCATACTGAAAACTACTAAAAGAACTGAAGCAGTTTACCAGAGGAAGGAGTTCCTCCTGGGCGGGGTAAAGATCAGGGAAGACATTCTTCATCTATGCCCCTCTTCTCCTAGGAGATAGTCCCCACCCACAGCTTAGTACAGTACATCCTGCTAAGGGCAGGGTTGGGGCACACACTGTCCTGTAAGTGCTTCTCAAATTCTCCCCTCCACCACCACTCAAACTCTTCCTCTGAGCCACAGAAAGCAAAGAAATACATCCTGTCTTTCCCCCCATGTCCCAGGGATGGAGAGTCATTGCTGATATGGAGGATTCCCTAGGAAATTTTGTTATCTGAAACTATAAAACATGGTTACAGCGGCCCCTCAGATAAGGTTTTCTCTCTTGGGTAAGGCAAAGCATTCTAGATAACAGTGCCTCCCAGAGCTCAGATCCCACGCTTATCTTTGGATGACTGTATCTGCATGGCTTTGGTCAAAGCATTTTCTTTCTTCTTCGCTTTTTTCTCGTTCAGACAGTGGGGACAGAGCTGTTCGATCCTTGGCTGGAGATAACCTTGGATTTTTATGTGCTTGTTGGAAATCCTAAGGGAAACGACATTACAGATCCCTCCAGAGAGAAGAGCTTCCCTCCCACTTGGAGAAAGGCATGTTGGAAGCCCTCCTGGGTCTGCCCCACTTTAGTGCTGAGAGAGCCGCCTCGACTCGACTCGTAGGATGTGTGGGACACACCAACTCCCCTCCATAGATTCTGACAGGGCTCACAGCCAGGAGCCGGACCGCAGCTGTTCAGGAACTTGGAGGCATAAGCGCCTTGTGGTGGGTGGTCTGGGCCGGGCATTCCTCAGGGGCGCTGCGACCTGAAGTTCTACATGCATTGTTCACAAATAGTTTTCTGCACGGAAAGAGTAACCACGGCAAGGGAGAGAGCCGAGGGAAGGCTCTCTGGAGAAAAGCAAGGGAAGCTCGTGAGAGCCGGGCTACTGTGCTAATGCACAAATGTGTTCCTCCCGTGGAGGACCTGTTTGTCTCAATGGCCCGAGTAGGACCAGGGGGACTTAGGTCCACAATTCAACTCTGAGAGCATCTCTCTGGATCCAGACTAGGAGAAGACAGCTGGAAGTCCTATTAGCTCCCTCTGTGTATAGGTCACTGTCCCCAGAAGGCAGAGTGACAGAGCAAGCGAGGATAATATACTCCCAAGGGCCTGCCTCTGGAACTCCTGAAAATGGCGCCCGCAAACTTGGGACCAATCAGAAGGTGAGTCCTTGGAGAATGTTTCAGGCTCCTCCCCTAGCGCTTTCCTCTCGGGTTAAGCCCAATATTTAGTGCCCTGTACCGGGAATTTGTGCGTTGTTGGTGGCTGCATATGGTTTGTCTAGGCAACTAAGGTGCTCATTGGAATCTGGCCCTACCAGTATCTAATGCGTAAAAACGTTTTAGTAATAACAACAGTAATAAGAGAACTTCTGACAACCAAATTGTCAGCA
The DNA here is from genome assembly GCF_947179515.1 of Apodemus sylvaticus. Lineage (NCBI taxonomy): Eukaryota > Metazoa > Chordata > Mammalia > Rodentia > Muridae > Apodemus > Apodemus sylvaticus. The sequence continues at coordinate 23,946,751 of NC_067475.1, read as the reverse complement.
CAGTGCTTACAATTCATTAATTCGTGACAGTTGTCACGACAGAGTACTATATATTAGGGGCTTAAGTCAAGGAAATGTATCCTCTCACAGGCTAGAATCTGTGGGTCGGGGTCGAGACCCCTTCGGTGGTCAAATGACCCTTTCACAGTTGCCCAAGACTATCCTGCATATCTGATATTTGCATTACAATTCAAAACAGTAGCAAAATTACAGTCATGAAGTAGCAACGGAATAACTTATGGTTGGGGGATCACCACAACATGAGGAACTGTATTAAAGGTTGAGAACCACCATTCTAGAGGCCAGAAGTCCAACATTAAGATGCTGGCAGTTAGTGGCTTCTGATTTCTCTCCTTCATTGTAGACGGCTGCCTTTTCAGGTTTCCACACAACGTTTCTCCTTTCTATGCATCTAGTCCTGATTGCTCTGTCAATGGGCACACTGGTCCATTTGGCCCATTCATTCACCATAAGCCCACACCTATCCCAGTCAGCTCTTTAAAGACCCTGTGTGTGTAAATGTCAAGACGCAGTTGGTGCATAGCACTGTCTCGTGGGCGCTGGATCCTGGCGATAAAAGTCAGGTGAATGAATGAATGAATGAATGAACTAATAGTGATGAAGTATCCCTGTCTGCCCAGGCTTTCCTCGCCAACTCCTCTGCCACCGAGTCAGCTCTGACCTTTGTGGGATTCTGGGTAAACACTAATTATGTTTCCTACTCCTTTTATTCTATATGTCGCAGCAGCAGGCTATTTCCAGGCTATTGACTAACAGGTGTCAGTTATTTGATGATTTGTTTTCTTCAGCCTCCCTTGTGGAAGCTACAGCTCCTTTCTCAGTTTCTTTAGACTAAACTTGTTTTATTTCTGTCTGTTTTGATACGTGTTTTGGTTTCTAAAATTTTGTTTTCATTTTTTCCCCATGTTTACCCAGCCCAGCCAGGGCTTACTTGATTACTTTGTTTTTCCTCCACTAATGGAAGCAGCCAGTGCCCAAAGTTTCTGAGAAATAACAACAACCAAACTGCCATTATTATTATTATTATTATTATTATCTTGAGACAGGGTCTCATTTTGTAGCCCTAGCTGGTCTGGACTTGCTATATAGACTAGGCTAGCCTTGGGCTCACAGAAATCCCCTGCCTTTGCCTCTTGACCTCTAGAGTTAAAGTCGAGTGCCACCCTACCCAGCCTGACAACCACTCTTTTAATCAGCACGTATTTTCACCTTAAACTCTGCATAGGCTGTCTAATTTCATTATTAAAATAATCCTGTTCTGTAGTCCTACCGCAGTTCCCATTTTTCAGTGTGAAAATGTCAGGTTTCAGTTTATTCAAAGTCACACATGTAACAGTTGCCAGAAGCAAGATTCAAACCCAGACATTGGATCGAGTTCTTTCCTATCCCTAGGAAAATTTTAAAAGGTTAAAAAGAAGTTCAGAACCACATGAAGTTACTATTTTATTAATTAGAGACAACTAAAGGGCTGGAGAGGTGGCTCAGCGGTTAAAAGCACTGGCTACTCATATAAAATACATAAAGTAAATAAATCTTTTGAAAAAAAGACAACAAAATAAAAATTATTACTGATGTTGTTTGTGAGTAATGGGTTCTCAGAGTCCTTGGAATGGCCACACTAACTTGGAAGTCAGTCTCTGAACTAACTGTGGTCGTGCAAGTTAAGCCAGCTTTCTAGAAATCATGATGGCCGGGCTGTGGTGGCACATGCCTTTGATCCCAGCACCTGGGAGGCAGAGGCAGAGGCAGGCAGATTTCTGAGTTTGAGGCCAGCCTGGTCTACAGAGTGAGTTCCAGGACAGCCAGGGCTACACAGAGAAACCCTGTCTTGGGAAAAAAAAAAAGTAGAATCGTGATGAAGCTCACTGTAGTAGTTAAGGTTTACTGCTGTGAACAGACACCATGACCAAGACTTTATTTATTTATTTATTTATTTATTTATTTATTTATTTATGTTATGAATACATGGTGACTGTCTTCAGACACACCAGAAGAGTACATCAGATCTTATTACAGATGGTTGTGAGCCACCATGTGGTTGCTGGGAATTGAACTCAGGCCCTCTGGAAGAGTACTCAGTGCTCTTAACCGCTGAGCCATCTCTCCAGCCCCCCAAGGCAAGTCTTATAAAGGATAACTTCTTTTTTTTTTTTTTGAGACAGGGTTTCTCTGTATATCTCTGGCTGTCCTGGAACTCACTCTGTAGACCAGGCTGGCCTTGAACTCAGAAATCCGCTTGCCTCTGCCTCCCAAGTGCTGGGATTAAAGGCATGCATCACTATTGCCCGGAAAGGATAACTTTTAATTGGGGCTGGCTTACAGGTTCAGAGGTTTAGTCCATTATCAACAAGGTGAAAACACGGTGGCAGGCAGGCATGGTGCAGGAGGAGCTGAGAGTTCTCCATCTTCATCAGTCTGAAGGCTGTGTACTGCAGCTGTCTTCAGACACACACTAGAAGAGGGCATCGGATCCCGTTACAGATGGTTGTGAGCCACCATGTAGTTTCTGGGAATTGAACTCAGGACCTCTGGAAAGCAGTCAGTGCTTTTAACCGCTGAGCCATCTGAGGGTCTTAAAGCCCATACCCACAGTGACACACCTACTCCAACAGGTCCACACCTCCTAATAGCTCTACTTCCTGGGCCCAGCATATACAAACCATCACACTCAACCTATATTTGTTGAATTTTTTAGTTTTACTCCTATCAGGAACTACAACGTTCATAATTTTATGGATGAACCATGCCTCTTCATACTCAATAAAGGTTAAAATGAAATAAATTGCTGAAAATGCCAAGTATGGATAAAGAGGTAGTATGTTTGGGCTCTTACCCTGTGCAGAATATGATGCAATGCACTGGTTCAATCCAAAGCACATTCACGTATAGTTCTCATAAGAATCAATTACCTTACATTTCCAAACTATTATTTTATGAAAAGAAACACATGGTCATCTTAGTGCCTAATTTTAAAGGTATTTGATAAAATTCAATATACCATGATAAAAGTCTTTGGACTGGTAGTAATAGAAGAAACCTTCTTAAGCTGATAGTTTCTATTAAAATCCACCCAAAACATCACATATGAGCACAAGAAATGAAAATAGCCCATTAAACGGGATGAAATATCCACTATTACTGTACCTGCTTAATATAGAAGGGATATTTTTAGAATATAATGTGAATTTTAAAGTGTTTAGCTAGGGGACTGGAGAAATGGCTCAGCAGCTAAGAGTACTCGCTGTTCTTGCAGAAGACCTGGGCTTACTTTTCAGCTCTACATCATGTCTTATAACCATTCATAGACATTTAAAAGGTCTCATACAGATAAGGTGAGTAAGTCAGAAAAATACAGTGGGTTAAAAGTCCCAGATGAAGGCTGCGAGTGGAGCTTGGTGTAGAGTACATGCCTAGATGTTTGAGGCCCTGGTTCAGTGTCATCTCCAGGAAACAAAACAAAACAGAACAGGAAAAGGAAACAAGTGAAAGGCATGTGGGTTATCAAGAAGTAAAACCACCATTAAGATAGTCTTATGATTTGTAAGAGTTACTCTCGGGTACTCTACATAAAAAGTCCGAAATAACCTGTAGTCTGTGAGAATTGCATTCCTATACACTAGTAACAGATACATTACAGATACATTAAAAACATAAGAAAAATTACTATATTTAATATCAACAAAACACTATGATACTTTAAGAATAAACCTTTTAAAGGACGTACAGGTCTGCTTTGGTAGCAATTACAATGTTATTGTAAAAAACTGGAACCGCTGTAGGCTTTGGGATGGGATACTCATTGTCTTTAGGCTGTCAAAAGTCCCTAAGTTAGTAGCCTAGATCAATCCAATCCTGGTCAAACCTCTGCAGGGCTACCTATCCCTTTTGTTGAGAGGCTACTCTAGCACAGATGCCTTAAAGGAAAAGGGCCAAGAAGAACCAAGAAAAGCCAGGAAACAACAACAAAAACAGCCAGATTCTTACATTGTAGCTTACTACATTCCAATAATACAAACAGGGCAGTATTGTTGCTCCTGTGGAGAAAAAGAACGCTGACCAGAACAGAGAACCAGCAACACATCTGTCACTAATTAAGGTATGTCCTACGACTACATCTTATGGGGCATTTTCTTCAACGATTTCCTCCTTTCAGATCACTCCAGCTTGTGTCAAAACCAGACAGCATGATTTCCTAGGCTTATTAACAATAATAGTACTGGGGTTGGAGAGGTGGCTCAGCGGTAGTACTGGGGTTGGAGAGGTGGCTCAGCGGTTAAGAGCACTGGCTGCTCTTCTGGAGGTCCTGAGTATAGATGGATCACAACCATCTATAATGGGGTCTGATGCCCTCTTCTGGCATCATGGTGTACGTGTAGACAAATAAGTAAAGTTAAAAAAAAAAACAACCACCACCACCACCACCATAAAAAGAAACAATAATAACGCCAATATAATTGTTATGATTGTGCCAAGCATCCCACCTGTATTGTCCCTCTGTCCCCACCACACCACCCTATTCAGCACCACTGTCATCCCACCTTACAACTGAAGCCACCAGCATCACACTGCTTGATGTACTCAAGTCACGGAGTACACCTGGGCTCTGGGTTTCTGCTGTGCCTTGGAGGGGACTCTTAGGAATAAAGGATAAAAGATGATGGGAGGAGCTCACCGGTCATTCCAGGGTAGACACCTCCAGGGCCCCTGGTGAAGGAAGCCAGGGCATCCATCTTTGCTGGCACCAGGCTGTGCATCTCTCCCTTATGGGAGAACTCCAGGCTCTCCTGGGTGTGTTGAAAAGTGGTCTGCTTCTGTAGAGAGATGACAACAGATGCTTGCGGAGGGGACAGACAGGAGGATCAGAAGGCAGAGACATAATAACCTCCAGGGAATGTGACAGGCAGGTGTTTCTTCAGAGGGTATTGGTACAAGGCCAGCGATGGTATGACTCAGGGATGAAGTTCTGCTGACAAACCCTGTAGCTGGTCTGGGCAGTCCCAGAAGCTGTTAAGCAGTGTTTCAGGCCAGGTTAGAATCCTAGCCCAGGTACTGCTGACTGAGCCTTGTACCACTCTGGGCCTCAGTTTCCTTCTTTATATGAGGCTATGAGATTAGGTGAACTTGAAAGTGTCTGGTATTCTGGCTTCTCTGTCAGGGTTTAGCATTTCCACACATGGGCCTGTTGATTTTAGAAGTGATTTTCAAACATGGCTTTATGGAGACAGTTCAGAAATTCCCAAATACTGGGGGTGGGAGGGATTGGTTCTAATGCTTTGAATTAATCCACCTCCCAGAATTGGGAATCTTTGTGTCCAAATGCTGAAGGTCCTTATCCCCAATTGGCTTTTGATTGATCAGTAAAAAGCCAACAGACAGTGGCTTTGGATTTTGCGGGCTGGGATCTGGGAGAAAGGAAGGAGAGATCTCCATGACGGGGAAGAAGAAAGACCCGACCTAAATGTGAGACCCTTCTACACGTGAGAATCGGGGGAAAGAGGCCACAAGGGCCACTTCCCCAATTGTCTTTGGGGTAGCAGAGATGAAATATAGATTTTAAAAGATGTTAACTCAGAAGTACTGGAGGGAGTGTTTGCTAGCAGCAGGAAGGATTAGAAGTGCCCAGTCTTTGAGCTAGTCAAGGCATTTAACGTTAACTGGTGTGTGTGTGTGTGTGTGTGTGTGTGTGTGTGAGAGAGAGAGAGAGAGAGAGAGAGAGAGAGACAGAGACAGAGACAGAGAGACAGAGAGAGACAGAGAGACAGAGAGAGAGACAGAGAGACAGAGACAGAGAGAGCGAACATGTGTGCATGTCTGTGTCTGTGTCTTTCATTCACAAATCCAGATAACCCTTGGGTGGATTTGGTGAGCCAATTCAACCTGCCAGGAGCAAAGCAGTTTAGCCAAATGACCACCACACCCAAAACTGCAAAGTGCCACCCACTGAGGAAGCCTCTGCATTTATGTGCTAGTACTTGAAATGAGGTTTCATCTGAAAATAAAGCATTCTATTGCTGTGCACTTTGAAAAACCATAAAACCATGCAGCAGAAACTTGTTTTGTTGTTGTTGTTTTTTTTTGTTTGTTTTTTGTTTTTGTTTTTTTTGAGACAGAGTCTCTCTATGTAGCTCCACCTGTCCGGGAATTCACTATGTCAGAGGTTCTCAGTCTTCCTAATGCTGCGACCCTTTAATATAGTTCCTGATTGTTGGGGTCTAGGATTAGCAACGCACCGACCACCCAGATGCCAATCTCAGACATGATGAAAATTTATTAAACACTTATTCAGACTGATTAATCAGAATCATAAAAAGGGCCCAAGAGCCTAAATGTTGTACCAGTCTGTTCTCAGATCAGGCTTTTTATAGGAAGAAACAGGTTCAAAAGTGTAAAAGAGAGCAGTGAAGTGGTACCACATTTTTGGCTAACTAGACAAAGTATTATCAGTTATCCTTTGAGCTGATTGGTCCTTAGTGGAGTAAGAGGGAGGCGTACAGGCGGTGAACCGGGGAGTTCTAGCATATTGAGATAATAGAGTACAAGTGATTCAAGCATAACTTTTTGGCTCATTAGGAACTTTTTTTAGTGTGAGTTAAAGATAACTCCTAAACATACTCCTTAGCTTACTGTCACCTTGTGAGCAATATGGAGGTGACATACAAACTATTTTCAGTGTTATTCATAACAGTGATTTTGCTACTGCTGTGAATTATAATGTAAATATCTGCGTTTTCCAATGGTCTTAGGCAACCCCCGTGAAAGGGTCATTCAGTCCCCAAAGGGTCAAGAGGTTGACCCACGGGTTGAGAAACCACTGCTATGTAGACTAGACTGGCCTCCAACTCACAAGAGGTCTCTCTGCCTCTGCTTTCTGAGTGCTGGGCTTAAAGTCGTGTGCCACTGCAGGCCATCTAGAAAACTCCTAAGACAGAATGAACTTTAAAGACATTAAATGACATTAAAATTCAGGAGTTTCAGGAGTTTCACACTGAACACATAGCATGCCCCCTCATACTACCAGGGACCTCTCCCCTGTCCACCTTGAGGCATGCTTCGTGGGCTACCCAGCTCAATGGATATTAGTTATCTGGGAGAGACTCTTTATAAGCAAAGGCTCTGTGGAAGCTACTGGCTGATCAACAAGTTTGTCATTCAAGATTAGCTTTCTCTTAAGCGTCTCCACATTTCTGGTGACACCATCGGTTTCGGGACAGCTTATGAAAAACGAAATAACACCGAATCAAATGTAATACATTAGTTTTAAGATACATTTTCAGTTTAGGGAACTGCAGTGTGGAGAAAGATGGGTCAGGAATCAAGCAGTGACAAGCAGCTTTCTTTGCTGGAGTCCCTGCTGTGCAGGAAGCGCAGGGGGCTGTTTCCTGGGGTGGCTTTCCCTGGACCCAGTCATCAGTTTGAGACCTTCTCAGCAGCCCCCAGCCCTGAGGAAGTTTCTCAAGCCCTTGTGAGCTTGAGTTTTGTTTGCACACAGGAGGCTGCAAATGAGCCATATCACCCAATTAAGGGAAATAAGGCCCTCGGTGACCCACTTTGATATTTTCTTTCTTCCTTTTTGTTTTCGTGTTTTTTCAAGATTGGCATTCACTGTGTATCCCTGGCTATCCTGGAAATGACTCTGTAGACCAGGCTGGCGTTTAACTCAGAGATCTGCCTGCCTCTGCCTTCTGAGTGCTGAGATTAAAGGTGTGTACCATCATGCCTGGGTTATTTTGGTATTTTCATCTCGTTCCTTGCAAATTGATTGATCCTGCATTAAGATGATTTTTTTCCCCTACAACTTGCTCAAAGAATAGATGTTCACAGTGATTCTTTTTTACCAGTCAGGGGTGTCTGCCATCCCTGCAGTTGGTCAATGGCACATTCAAAGGCAGGAAAATAGTAAATTAATATTTGTTAGTTTCTTCCCTCCATGTACCCCTAAGGGCAGCTTCCAGACTGGTTCTTTATTGGTCTGTGTGGAAGGAGAGCTCACAGCCATGCAGTTAGTGCTGAGGACCGTCCCTTTCTGTCCCTGGGCCACCTCCACTGTCTCCACTGCAACAGGAGAACAACTCCCAGTGATTAAAACCACAAGGAAAACCAGCAGACATAAAAACTGCCAAAGCCTGCAGCAAGCTGGCCAGAGGAGGGGTGAAGCACTGCGAGAAAGGACTGAACTTGAGCAAGGTGTGACCATTGGTGCATGTGCATGAACATGAGATGAGGCATGACGATTGATATATGTGCATGAACATGCAATAATAAAGCACGTTATTGTGTATACTAAGTAAAATATGAATAAAAGAGAAAAAGAGAAAAAGGTAAATGGATTTCTTATTTTCAAGAAAGATGCAGGATTGTAAGGTATCCTGTCCTGATAGAAACTGAAGATGGAACCTCATCTCTTTAAATGAGCTGTAGAAATTGCCCTGGAAGTCTACTGTACTAGAGGGTTCTATTTCATTTCATTTGCTAAAACGGGGTCATGTATCTTCATAAAACTACCACTTTGTGTGGGCATGAGACCCTTGATTAGCTTAGTTTAACAAGCTTGATCTGACTCCACTAACAAAACAAACCACAACAAAAACCATGACCTGCCAAAATGGGTATGAGATGGAGAGTTAGGTTAGCAACCAGCAATGGTTGCTTATAGAGTCTCGAGCCAATGAGATACTGACCTGGGCTGGAAGTATCTCTCTTCAGTTACAGGTTCCTGAGAGAGTAAACCTGGGGGGGGGAGGGGAGGGGTGAGAAGATAAGTTAGGAAAGCTAGGGTCAGGAGGTCTTGCAGAAGCTTCATCTCATGCTCAGCAAGCTTTTTAAGAACTATAACATGCTATATACAGTTTTGAGGGGAAAGTTGGACAGAGTCAACAGAAACCTGTCATGCAATGGGACAAAGTCAGGAGGAAGCTAAGCAAGTACTGTCACAGAGGGAACACAGGATATCACAAGTGCATCTCACAGAGTGCACAGCAGCCTTGGGAATGATACCTATAGCTCTCTAGGGTGGACTACAGTTAGAAAAAGCCAGAGATGCTCAGCACCCAAGCTCTACAGGTCATGATGTTTTCTCACAGAGAAGTCTCGGGCTAGGGATGTAGCCAGAGTACTTCTCTAGCAGTTACGAGATTCTGGGTTCAATCCTCAGCCCTGCCCCACCCTGGAAAATAAGTAAGTCAAACTATCAACAAGTCCCCGTGCTGTTGTTTACCTCCAACAACTCTTAATAGATTATCCTCAGTATCTAGAATCATTGATTTCAGCCAGAAACGATAGCCGAATGCCACACCATCTCTTGTTAGTGTCATATAGAATATTTCAACGACTCATTTAAAATCATAGCTATCTCCTTTAGTAGGATAACCAAACACTCCCAGCTCATCTGTTACATTTCTAAAATTATTACGAGTGCCTCTTCTCTCTCTTAGAAGTGTCCTTGATCAGTCACTCAAAGATCCCCTCAATCCCTCCTGGCACCCACAGTGTTATATAAAGCAGACATGTTTCCCTATATAGCTTATGTGAATATGGTTGAATAAATTACATTTCTATATGTGGTTTCATATGGGCATCTTTCCTATGAATATATTAGTCATTGCTCACTCCCCTCCCCTGCACCAGGCTGTGGTGGCACAGTTGCTGGATGTTGGAGGCGTCGTGCTGTTGGGAGGTGATGGGAAGTTGCGTCATTGGGGACATGCCCTTGAAGGAGATGCTGTGACCCTATAGCTCATCTTTTTCACTCTTTGCTTTTCTCCCACCATGAGGCGAGCAGCCTCCTCTAGAAAGCTCCTCTTCTCCATCCTACCCTTGATGCTCTGCCTCACCACAGGCTGTTAGACACCTGTGAAGAGTGGACCATCACATCGGAAAGTGAGCAAAACTAAATCCTCCTCTTAAGCTGATTCCCCGCCCCCCCAAAGACTTGTTAAAGTAATAGAATACCGATTAATACATACACATGCAACACAGTGTCATCATTAGCACATCTGATCACACTTAACAATTTCTGCTATTCTCATTTAACCCTAAACCAAGACCAGCAGAGTCAATAAGTGACGATGCTCTGTGAATGAAGGAGTGTTAGGGCCCAATATTGAGTAGCAAATTCTTCTATTATTGTAACACTCCCCTCCTGGATGCCCATATCTGTTAGCAATGGCCCAAGCGCACCTCCTGGACCATGCCACTTCTCACAGAAGAACCAATAACCGATGCAAAATGCTTCCTCTTTAGCATCACAGGGTTCCAACTGTGAGAGAAACAAGTACCATCAAGCTCTTCTCCCTAAGGAGTAGGCAGCATGCATGTCCCTAGGGGCCTCTTAGTCATCATTCCAGGGTGTCCATTGGACCTAAAGAACATCCACCATGAATGTGTGACAGTGTTAATGGATATTTAAAAATTCAGGGTTTACTTTCAAGCACTATATTTTAGTATCTAAAAAGTATTATGTGTATTGTAAACTTGACAATGGTATTGCCTATATTTAACTTTGCAATGAAGAATGAGGCTATGAATGATGTCTTAGCAATGTTGTGTCTGACAAAATACATTGCTCCCTCCAAAAAGACATTATTTAGGATTTGTGTTACAAAAGATCTTCATGAGAGCTGGTGGTGGTTGCACATGCCTTTAACCCCAGCACTTGGGTGGCAGAGGCAGACAAGTCTCTGTGAAGTTGAGGACAGCCTGGTCTACAGAGTGAATTCCAGGACAGCCAAGGCTACATAAAGAAACTCTGTCTCAAAAAACCAAAAAACCCAAGCAAATGAACAAACAAACAAACACCCCCAAAATCTTCAATAGTTTTCTTTATTTGAAAATTATGAGGAAGTTCTGCTAACTTCATATAACTTCTGGGGAAAAAATCTACAACCTGTTATCAAGGAATAAATAGTTGTATAGACACTTTGCTCCCAGAACAACCGGAATAAATACTTTCATCCTGTATGCTTCCTTTTTTGCATTTTCCTCTGGGTCACCTGTAAGAAATGATCTCATTTGCATATCACCTTGAACCAGCACAGATTCTTGATCTCTGTTTGCTCTGTTTTCGATCACTGCCTAGAAAAAAATTTTCAGAATTGTCATATTTATATTTTATAATTACTTTTCTTTAAGATTGGTCACTTTGATTCTGGTCAATTTCATCAATTGGAGGAATATACAAACAAGCAATGTGGTTTGACAGGAGCTGCCTCGTCCAGGAAAGCAGACTCTTTACTGGGCAAGCTTGAATGTGGATTTGGCTTTAAGACTGTAATAGCATTTGTGTGAAAATCACAATTACATTTCAAACGCGTAAAGCACGTTTGCTGACCTGATAAAGCATGTTTACTGAACCGGAATCTCTTTGCTGTCCCTTGGGGAGCTGCCAGGGACACCAAGCACGCACTCACAGTCAGTATTCTCAGGGTAGGACTCTGAGTGGAATTTGGTCTGTTGTCAACACAGTAATTTCTAATCACCAAAAAGGCACATGTTCCCCCTAAAACTCAAAAACCAAAATTTATTTTTGAGGGCATTATGCTAAAATATCACTTTAGCTTGGAGAAAACTCAGCCCTTAAATGTATTCCTATTAAAAAAAAAAAGACTAATTTTCTTGATAACAACCGTGGTGTTTCCTGGTCCTTGTTGCCCAGAAGTTCGCTGTCCTGTGCATAAACAAAGGCAGCCCCAACAATCAGCCATGTGGGCCACCAACCACAAAGGCCCAGGTAGAGCTGAGAACACCACAAAGTTCTTCTACAAAACAATGGCGTTGGTTTTTACAAAGACCCACATAAAAACCAGTCTTACAAGATAAGCCTATTCATTGTTCTTCCCCCAGGTAAGGACACCCAAGAGAACGTTTATTGAATTATCATTTTCTCTTTACTTGAATTTCTGGCCACGTCTGCTTTTCCCTCTGTCTTGTTTACCCCATCAATTAGGTCTTTGTATCAGATTCTGGATAGGACTAAAAATCCAAGACTTAAAAGAACTGTATATTGTTTGTTTGTTTGTTTGTATTTTGAGTCAGAGTCTCACTATGTAGCCCGAGTTGATCTTAATCTCACGATCCTGTGGTCTCCATCCTCTCGGTTCCAGTTTTATAGGGACAGGTCATCATGTAGCCTATGAATTGGTAAAGCTTGTATTTAAATCTTTTTGGAAAAATGCTGGTATCACTTATACACAGCATAGGTACAGACTTTAGATGTACTCTTCAAGTAATTTTGGGAAATGTATATCTAAATGTAAGATATTTATATAATTTTTAAATTGTAATTACTATATCTTTGATACAAAATGGCCTCATTTAAGTCATTTACTACAAGATCATGTTTTGGGATCTTAAATGTATTTAGCATATTACGATGTAGCTGAAGAGAAGCATACTGAACTAGAAGGTGTTTGAAAGTTGTCTGACTATGTGCATATATATAGTCAAAAGTAGATGGCTATTGGGGTTGTGCATTCATAACATACAAAGAACTCTTGAAACAATTATAAAAACACAATCCATTTAAAAAAAAATGGGAAAATAAGGCTGGGCAGTAGTGGTACACACATTTAATCCCAGCACTCTGGGAGGCAGAGGCAGATGGATTTCCAAGTTCAAGGCCAGCCTAGGCTACAGAGTGAGTTCCAGGACAACCAGGGCTATACAGAGAAACCATGTCTCAAAAAAAATGGAAAAATAATTTTAATATATATATTTCTATGGTATGAGCTGCCTGTAATCCCAGTGTTTGGGAGGTAGAGACAGGAGGATCAAAATTCAAGGTCAGCTTCAGCCACGTACATTGATGAGGTCAGTGTAGGTTACACAAGGCCCTGTCTCATGATTAAGCAAATAAGCAAATACCACACGAAAAAGTACTCAACAAAGTTTGACCCTTAGAGAAACACACATTAGAATTGCAGTAAGATACAGCTCATTACCCACTAGGATTATTATAATAAACATGTAGAGGGATTGAAGGCTTCGTCCGTTGCTAGGAAGACTGAACGTGGTGCAGCTGTGGAATGAGTAACCTGACAGGGACTTAAAAAGTTAACCATGGAGTTACCATTGGCCTGTGTGTGCATCCGAGACAAATGTAAACATAAGCCCTTGAGAAGCTCGTGCGTGAGCATTTATAACAGCAACACGCTAAATAGCCAGAAAAAGTAGAAAGCCCATGTCCATGATTGATGCATGGATGAGTGATCGCGGAATGGGCTGGCACGTGGCAGGAAAGAGCGTGAAGCACGAGCAGACGCTGCTACCTGGGTGTGTCCCCCCCCCCCCAGCTGTGGAAAGCCAGCCACGACTGACCCACGCTGTATGATCCCATTCACACGCAACACTCAGAACATGCAAAGCTACAGAGCTGGAAAGCAGATCCCTGTCGTCACTCAGACGTCAAAGCGAACAAAGTGTGAGGGGAGCGAGGGAGGCGGTGCTAACGAGTCAGAGTTTATATTCCGATGAAACAAATATTGTATAACTAGATTGGGATAGAGCTTTGAGAATATACTTAAATATGAGGGAACTGTGATTTTCTTACATGTATGAATCATATACATACCAGGAAGGCTGTCTTAAAATGTTATAGACAAAATATTAGAAGAAATCTAAACGTGGTCTATTTTTCTTTAGGTATTATTAAAGGACTCTTTAAATGGGTTCCCATGTTAAAAATAACAAAGGAAATTACTGATGAAAAATTTGTACTCTAACTGCCATAATTTCTGTCTACCACAAGGAAGTTGAAAGGAGAAGCCAGTCTTGGTATATTTGCAACAGGAGATATGTCTAGTCACACCAAAGTCACAATGCACCATCCTTCTCAAGGTGATTGGTCGCTTTTGGGGGAGGGGGGTTGGGTCTGGTCAGTGCTCCTAAGCTGCAGTGTGACCCGCAGGTGCGCAGCAAGAAGGTGCAGGAGTAATATTGTCACCTTGTTCCCAGGTGTTAGAGCAAGATAACTTGTTGAAGTACATTTTTCTCAGCTAGGAAGCTCTTCTGACCTCAGAGCCTGCCTGTGGTCCAGAGGGCGGTCAACACTGCCTCCCCAAACCTCCCACAAGGAGCAGCCAGCCTCTAACAGATTGCCCACAAACAGTCCTGGATCATTGTGCCCAGAACCATTTGTGCCACTAGGAGAACTGTGAAGGAGTTACAGTCACTTCACTCTCTTGCCAAGACCTCGTCAGATTTTAAGGCTTTTGGCATTGGTATACAAATCATTTGGCATGCCGTGACTTCTCTCTCAGCTATGTCCTCAATACACACCCAGAACTAGTACAAGTTGTAGATAGGATGGGGCCTGTGCACCAGGAGACAAAACATCTGCAAGTGTTATTTGTGAAGCTTAAATGTTACAAACCGCCACAGCGCCCAGTGGGTGAAGAAGAGATACTTTTTAATAGACTGACTGCAGAACATCCAGCAGTAAGACAAAGGAATGAAGGGATTTGCCTTACTAATGTCCTGATAAAAAGAACACATCTGGCAAAACATGCATGGATTTCCAAGCCTTACAAAATATATTTATTATTAATAAATGTATATGCTATGAAAGTAAAGATAAACCAGAAAGAGTTAGCATAACAAGCTAACCATCTTTATTTGTTTGTCTGTTTATTTATTTATTTATTCAAGGAGTTTCTTAACTGTTAGCAGTTACACTGGAAACATGGGCAACTGGTTTTGTTTTATCTTGTAGACTATCAGAAGAATTTATTTCATTGTCATTTATGTTACTTGTGTTCTTTTTAAAGTGTTTTGTGTCCAAATTCTTCCCTATAACTGCCCCACCACCACCCCGGGCCACCCCACCTTTTTGATTTTTTGAAATAGGGACTCATTCTATAGCCCAGTCTGGCCTCAAACTTACAACATACTTCTTGCTTTTCAGCCTAAAGTGTCAGACTACAGGTGTGAGCCATCATGCCTGTGAAATATCTCCTTTTTATAAAGACATCAATCATATTGGCAGAGAACCGTCACTTTTTTTTTTTTTTTTACCCTGATAACCTTGTAAAGACTCTGTTTCCAAATAAGCGTGCATTCTACCCCCTTAAAGTTACTGGGGTCCAGGCAGCGGTGGTGGCGCACGCCTGTAATCCCAGCACTTGGGAGGCAGAGGCAGGCAGATTTCTGAGTTCGAGGCCAGCCTGGTCTACAGTGTGAGTTCCAGGTCTATACAGAGAAACCCTGTCACCACTTCCCCCCCCCCCCAAAGATACTGGGGACTAAGAATTTATTTTTTGGAGCGGGGAGTAAATCAAGCTGTAACGATGTTGGGTTTGTTTTAATCGTGTCGACCTTGAGATTTCTTTGGGGATTTGGAGTAGGTAGCTTGAAGCCTCAATCTGTCCGGCGGTGGGCAGGAGCTGAGGACTCAAATGTTCAGGTGACATCCATGAGGACAGAGATGGTAACTGAGTCCACGTTGTAGGTAGAAGATGATCTGAGAACAGGACATCGGTGAGAAGGACAGACCTACCATGGAGACTCTTGATGAGAAGCCAAAGGAGATGTGATACAAGACAGGAAAAGATGGGTCCATAAGGAAAAAGGGAGTGGGTTGTGTGAGAGAAACTTTAGAGAGCTGATAACTGAAGCAGGTTCTGGAATGTAGCGAAGGATCAGAGGTGTGACACGGGTGGAAGCGAGATCAACCTTTGCTGAAGCCGAAGTGGCCAGGAGCCTGCGGAACACCCTTCAAAATCCTGAATGCGAAAGGGAAGATCACAGCTGCGAAGAAGCAGAGGCTGTAGTGGGGTCCAGAGAAGTCGTTACCTTGGTTACGCTTAAGATGGGCGTGGCTGGGCATGTTAAAATGATGATTCGGAAGCTTTGGGAGAGATGGGGGTTGGTGATAGAAATGAACAGGTATTGATTATGGCTCTGGATAAATGAAGGGACAGGACCAGAGACTAGGAAGAGGAGGGCAACAGGAGAGTGGGCAGGGCTTTCGCGTGCTGCCGGGGACAACAGAAGGTTGGGATAGAGCCTCGCATGGTTTTCTCTGTGCTAAAAGGAAGCAGTGTTCTTAGAGTAAGTAAAAACCCAGATGGCTAAGGGACCAGGAGAAGGTTTGAAGGAGTCATCATAACCATCAGGTTCATGAGCCAACAGACAAGCCCCTGGGCTAGCAAGATGGCTCATTGGGTAAAGGGGCTTAGCACTAAGCACACAGCCTGAATCTGACTCCCAGGACCCACACGGTGGAAGGAAAGAAACAACTCTCCTAAGTTGTGCTCTGACCACCACGCGGAGCTGTGGCTTGTATACACCCAGCCCTGCCTCACCAAAATAGATACATATGTAAGAAGTTTTAAAAAGCAGAATATGGATTCTGGGGTTATAGAGGACCTAATGGTGATGATGGGGTGGCCCAGTAAGACTAACTCACAACCTCCAGTTCTCAGCAGCTGAATGCAGTCAGCCTTGTTTCATAATCACCTCTCAGGCGAGTGAGAACAGACTTGGAGGAGGGAATCGCTTGACATCCAGGGCTCCTGGCTCCTGTCTGATGGTTCCGCCACCTTCTAGAGCTATAGTGCATTTTCTTGTACCCAGGAAGAATGTGTGCAAGGAGAAGTCATGCAGAAGAGATTGTGGGAAGGTTTAAGGACCAAGCCTGGGGGTGGGCGACATAATTTCTGTTATATACCGTAAACCAAGGTTCAGTTCCACAGCCCCCATTGACTGAAAGAATGACTGGGATATGTAGCTTGTTTTAAAAAGTTTTTTAAAAAGCATTCAGTAAGCAATTATCTAGCTTTTATTACAGATTCTCCGTGTCTTAGTGTTCTATTGTTGCAAACAAGGCCACCCCTCCTAATCCCTCTCAGGTAGTGACACTCCCTCATGACCAAGCATTCAAATATATGAGCCCATGGGGGTCGTTCCTACTCAAACCGCCACGGTCATTAGTGGCCTTGTTGGAGGAAAAGTGTCACTGGAAGTGGGCTTGACGGTACAGAAGCTCAGGCCAGGTTCAGTCTCTCCCTCCTCCCTCTCCCCCTCCCCCTTCCCATTTCCCTCTCCTCCTCTCCCTCTTCCCCCTCTCCCTTTCCCCTTTCCCTCTCCCTCTCTCCCCCTCCTCCCCTCCCTCTCCCCCTCCCTCTCTCCCTCCCTCTCCTCCTCTCTTCCTCCCCGCCTCTCCCCTCCCCCTCTCTTCCTCCCCTCCCTTTCCCCCCTCTCTTTCTCCCCTCCCTCTCCCCTCCCCTTCTTATCCCCCTCCCCTCCATCTCCCCTCCCCTCTCCCTCTCTTCCTCCCCTCCCTCTTCCCTCCCCTTCCTATCCCCCCTCCCCCCTTCTCCCTCTCCTCCTCTCCCTCTTTCCCCCTCTCCCCTCCCTATCCCCCTCTTCCTTCTCCCCCTTCCCTCTCCTCCCCTCCCCATTCCCCTTTCCTCTCCTCCTCTCTCTGTCCCCGTTCCCTCCCTTTCCCTCTCCCCTCCCCTCCCTCTCCCTCTCCCCCTTCCCTCCCTTTCCCTCTCCCCTCTCCCTTCCCCTCCCTTCCCTGTCCCCCTCCCTTCCCCTCCCTCTCCCCCTCTCCCTCTTCTCCTCTCCCTCTCTCACTCTCCCCTCCCCAGCCCCCTTTCCCTCCTTCCCTGCTGCCTGTGGATCTAACTCTCACCTCCTCCTCCAGCACCTTGCCTGCCTGCCTGCAGCCACGCTTCCTATCATGATGACAACGGACTAGACTTCTGAAACTGTGAGCCAGCCCAAATAAATGCTTCTCTTTATAAGATTTGCAGCGGTCACAATGACTTTTCACAGCGATAACACACTGACTAAGGCACTCTGGTCGAGGGACTTAGGATTCTAAGAAGTTCACTATCTTATCTAAAGTTACAAGTGTGATAAGTGACTGAGCTGGCATCCAGTCTGGAGATCTTACCCACTACATAGCAGATAGAGACACGCCAACTCATATTCAGCAGGATAAGAGAGACAGGCATTATCTGGGGACGCAGAGAATGAGGCGCTTTACACGCCATTCTAAGGGCTGAGAGCCAGGAAATTCTTTAGATGTTGGCCAGCCACAGCAGGATGCTGGGGCCGAGTTGGCTGGGTTTTATCTCAGCTCCATCTCTCATGAGTTGTTTACCTTTGGAGAAGTTATTTGCCTCTTTGAACTTGTTTTCGTCATCCGTAAAATGGGGTCACTAACACTTATCTATAGAGTTACATGGGGTTAAGTAAATTCACATGAATAGCTACTGTTGCCATCAAATTACTTCTGAGACAGACTGGTTTGCATCAAAAGCATTCTATGGTGGGGGAAGCACATAAGACACAGTATTTTTGAATGACAAATTTGGGAAGGTGGGGCGTGCTCAGAGAACTATTGGCTTTTCAGGTAGGCTGAGACAAACAGCTAACATCGGGCACAAAGGACATACAAGTGTTCGCCTGAGTCTAATTCCACTGGAGTAGATACCCTGCTAAGGAAGGTCTGTATGAGTCCAGAGAGAATGTGGAACTTCTAAAGGGTGAGGGACAGTGATACAATGGCATTAGAATACTATTTCTAATTGTTATTAATTTGTATATGTATGTGTATGAGCGTTTCTGTGTGAGTGTGAGAAATGTGTGTGTGTGTTGTGTGTGTGTACCTCTGTAGGCCAGTAAAGGACATCAGAAGCCCTGCGGCTGGAGTTACACGGATGGTGAGTTGCCCGCATGGGAGTTGGGAATTGCACTTGGGTCATCTGCTATAGCACTATTTGTTCTAAACCACGAAGCCATCTCCTCAGTCTCTTAGGTTTTTTTTCCCTAAGTATGATTTCATAAGTCACACAAATGTACTGAGCAGATGAAAAAAATTCTCGCTCTACTCAGTGGTTATATTTCTCAGAAGAAATTAATAATGCAGTCTTGCGCTTCATAAACCCTTCTACCCACCCACTGCCCAACAATGACATACTTATTACATGGACACGCACTTCAGTCCACATGGACCTAAGAAGACAGCAAACATATCCACACGTGGAGCAGATAACAATCCGTGACAATTTAACAACATGTAGGATACATCAGACGGTGATTGTCTAGGATTAGACTCTTAAACACGATGCAGACTCTAATTACCACACTGCCTCAGCCTTCTGAAAATACAGGCATAAAGGGAATGTGAATCACACATTCTTATTACCTTATAAAAAATTCTAATATCTTTTGGCAAAACAGGCTTTTTCCTTCCTTGAGCCCAGTGGAAAAATAACATGTACTTTCTGTTAGTGTTCAGTTTTTAGGAAGTGAATAGTTAACCTCACGCAGTCATTTCAGGTGACTCATTGTCAACAGCAGCCCCCAAAACTCTGAGTCTGAAGTTTTCTTTGGATCAGTAGGAAAGGTTTTCTGAACCTACATTCTTGAGTTTGCATCTGAAACATCCTCCCAAAGGCCCATGTGCTGAAGGCCTGACTGGCAACCCAGAGCGCCTCTGGGAGATTGAGGAGCCCTTAGTAGATGGGGCCTAGTGAGGGCACACTGTTAGATCCTTCCTAGTGCCCTTGAAGGGGATCCTGTAGCTCACGCCCATTTCCTTCTCTCTCTGCCTCTCAGCTGCTGCGAGGGCAATTTCTTCCACTTTGCACCATCACATTAATGCTTCATCATAAACCAGAAGCAGTGAGACCAAGAGGATGTGTATGCTGGGAACCAAACTTTCATCTCTGGGAAGATCAGCCAGTGCTCTTAAGCTCTGCGCCATCTCTCCAGTTTCTACCCCACTTTTGAAAAGTAGATAGCATCGGGTGTTTTGTCACAGTGATGGAAAGCTCACCACTACAACAAAGCACAATGCAACACAACACAAAACACAATGCACTGTAGCACAGTGCAACACAACATAGCACAATCCAATGTAATAGATGTATATTCTGGATCTCCAGTTAATATGAACTTATAAGTTGCTTCCAATTTCACATTACTATAAACAACACTGCACAGCATCCTAACATGTATTTCCTTGAGAGGTGTGGTGGCTGTTCCTGATTGTCAGCTTGATTCTATTTGGAATGAACTACAATCCAGAATTGGAGGGCACACCTGGAATCCAGATCTTGAGACTGGAAGACACAAATTTCTGACCTGGATCTTGACGTGGAGATCTTGAGGCACAGTGGCCATGATAAGCTTAGGCCCAGGCAAGGTAGCACATGCCTTTAATCCCAGGAGACTGAGGCAAGAAGATCTCTGAGTTCCAGGTCAGCTTGAGACAAAGCAAGTCCACATCCAGGCATCACACACCAGGGTGGTACACACCCTGGGCCACACTCTCTGCTGGAGGCCTACCTAAGAACAACGGAGGAAGGGGGACTCACTCCTCTTCAATTGCTGCACGTACTTGCCAGCACATCTGTTGGAACCTATTTCTACAGGCGATCAGCTGAAACAACTAGCCTTGTGGGACCGAGCAACTCCTAGATTCTTGGACTCCCCATTCACAGCTGTCCACTGTTGGGTTAGTTGGACTGCAGACTGTAAGTCATCACAATAAAGTCCCACAATATAGAGAAACACTCCATAAACTGTGTGACTCTAGAGAACCCTGACTAATACAAGAGGTATGCAAACAATTCTTTATGGAATAGAAACAGGTATAGAACTGTTGGATTATAAAGGAAGACTAGCCTTATTTAATAATGTCTAATTACTCTTTGGACTGATTGAGCTAATTCACACTAGCACCACAGAATGATTTAATGTTTGGTGCCAGAACATATTTTAAAGAAAAAAGGAATGGGGCTGGAGAGATGGCTCAGCAGTTAAGAGCACTGACTTCTCTTCAGAAGGTCCTGAGTTCAATTCCCAGCAACCACATGGTGGTTCACAACCATCTGTAATGGGATCTGATGCCCTCTTCTGGGGTGTCTGAAGACAGCTACAGTGTACTCATATAAATAAAATAAAGAAATACATCTTTTTAAAAAGAAAAAAGAAAAAGCAACATATGGGATGTCAGCTATTGTTTTAGCATTGCTCCTGAAGGGCTTTGTCTGTTTGAGGCTTTCTTGGCTGTCGGGCGTGATCCTCCTCCTGGGAAGCAGCTGAGCAAAGGAAAAGAATGTTTTTACACCTGTCCATTTGTGTATCCGTGTTCTTCTGGTAATCCAGTTTTGAATCACCTGAGTTTTAAATATATTCCAACAGTGACTTGTTTAGAAAAGCACTGGTGCTGCCTTTACACACTTAGATTTTTTTTTTTTTTTGGATTTGATTTTTTTCAAGACAGGGTTTCTCTGTGTAGCCCTGGCTGTCCTGAAACTCACTCTGTAGACCAGGCTGGCCTTGAACTCAGAAATCCGCCTGCCTCTGCCTCCCAGAGTGCTGGGATTACAGGTGTGCACCACCACCGCCCGGCTACTCACTTAGAATTTTAAGGGCCATCAACCTGCTACTTGGGGTAAGGTCACTAAAGGAGGCATGTTTCCCCCCCCACACTTTTTTTTTAAAATAATTTTGTTCATTTCATTGTACTTGATGCTAACTAAAGATATAGAAGACCTGTTAAGGCCTTCGGGAATATCGTACACATAGACAAAAGTCTCTGGAGCTAAAGCAGTCACAGGCTAATCAGCTCACGTTCTCTTGTCGCCGGTAGCAAAGGAAATTGCCAGAAAATATAACAATAGGTGCTGAAGAACTGATTCCTTTGTGAGTTATATTAGACACTAGAGAACACTTAAAAAATAGCATTTCTTTGGGCACTAATAGGCCTTATTGAGGAGACAGAAACCCATTTCTCATGACCTTCCATGAACCTTTCCTGAACAGCAGGCTGGGTGTCCTCCCTTCCCCGATGGTCCCTCGCTCTACTTGACTGACTTTGACTAACAGTCCTGAACGTACTTTTTGAAAAAAACTTTTCATCTTTTTCTAGTCATGACAAGTCAGACATCCTGATGGATAAAAAGTACTCCAATAAGAACAGTACAAAGAGATTTATCAAAAAAAAAAAAAATCCAGATGAGCTCTACTGAGGAACATGAAAGAATTTAATAATTTAACGATTACAGAGAAAGGGTGTGGTGGTCCAGGATGAATGGTCATTGTTGAAAGTACCGGTTTGCCTCAGACATAGTGGCACATGTCTGTCATCCCAGCACCGGGGAAACAGAGGCAGAAGGATCTTGAATTTGAGGTTAAACTGGTCTACATAAACAATTCCAGATCAGCCTGAGCTAGTAAGAGAGACTCTGCCTGAAAATATAAACAAGAACATAAAGAAATTATCAATTGTCCTCACAAAATATGTATGTGTGGCATAATTACTCAAACTCCTGATACATTTTGGCAAAGTAATTCCAATGTTCACCAGAAGAATAAACTGAATAGCTAGAAGATTAAGAGTGATACATTGTAACTGTCCTGCAAGATCCGGTGTGAAACAGAAACTACAAAAGCAGGCAGCACAAAGGACCAAGGGATGATTGCCACTTTTGAGCCAGATTTTTATTATTATTTGTGTGTGTGTGTGTCTGAGTGTGTGCGCTTGCATACACACAGGTGAGTACAGGTGCCTGCAGAGGCCACAAGAGGGCGCTGGATCCCCCTGGAACTGGAATTCAAAGCAAGTGATAAGACACCTGACCCGAGTGATGGGAGACAAACTCCCACCTTTGCAGGAGCAAACAGTTTGCCCTCTTATCCACCGAGCTGCCTCTCCAGCCCCTGTAGCCAATTTAAAAGACTGGACAATTAAATATGTGAAATGGATCGTGGCTTAGCCAGTACTGAGTTAGATCATTGCTTTATACCATATGCTAGATATAGATTCCAGATGATGAATCAAGGGGCCAATTGTCGAAAGTGAAAGCATATAATTATTACAAGGATATAGAATTGAATGATTACTTATCTCCTAAGAAAAGAATCTGAAAGTTTAATGGAAAATATCTAATTAAAATTTCCACATAGTTTCTTCACCGCTCCCGATGTTGATCTTGTTTTGGGAAAGTCTTTCCCTGAGAGAAAGAGCTGTGGTGTCAAAACCAGAGGGAAGAGATTTGAATTTGTTTTGTGCATCTTAAGAAGATAATACAGTGCAATTATGGGCAATTTTACCCTTTCTCCACAGTGTTTCTCACATTTTGATATTCACAGACACATGCACAGTGGTTAAAATTACTTGCTGCACAAGGATAGAAACTTGAGTTCAAAGCCAAGCACCCACAAAGCTAGCCAGGCCTGGTCTCACACATGCCTGTAAACCCAGCACTGCTGGGGGAGTGGGGACAAGAGAGTCTCTGGGGCTTCCTCGCTGTTGGCCTAGTCAACAAGAGACCTCCAGGATCAGGGAGAGACCTGCTCCAAAGGAATAAGGTTGACAGCAAGAGAAGGTCGGGTACCCTCCTCTGCCTCCAAGAATACATGTGGGCACGCATGCACACACATGTGCACATGCATAAACACACACGTATACACACACCACACACACCACACACCAAGGTCCATCACACATATATTCACACACACCAAGGTCCATCACACATACTCACATATGCCATACATACCACATACACACCACACATACCACACACACATACACACCACATACATACACCACTGCCCCCATTATACCTCCATACACCACACACACCACACATATACACACACTCCATATACACCACATACACACACCCCACTCACACACATTATCATACTCCCCAAAGGCCACACATATGCATACCACAGGCATCACTCACACACCACACACACACACACACCACAGACATATTCATAGACTCCCCCAACATCCTCCACAAACATACATACACACACACCACATCCCCACAAAACACACACATATCATACTCCCACACAAGTCACACACACACACTCTTATACACTCACACCACACATACATACATTCTTTAGTATGGAAGAAAGTGTACTTTTGAAAGTAACTTGAAGGCTTTAAAGTAGGCTAAAGAAACTCTTGAAAATCATCTTTAAAAATATGACACTCATCTCAATTTGGAAACACGTGAAGAGCCTGGCTATATTTAAAAAAACCAAACCAGTTCATTAAAAAAGTAAAAGTAGCCAGCAGGCATAATAAAATATATTTTATTTTACCAGTAATCAGAGAAATACAAATTAAATAATTATGAGCTATCACAGTAGCCAGGGAAACTGGCAAAGATGAAAGCAAAGTGAAAGACCGGAAGTGTGTTGTGCAGGCAGAGGTCTTCGGAGATGGCGTCATCAGGGCCGCTCGAAGTAATAACTGCCGTTAGGGAGTCTGCCAACGGCGTCAGAAGTATCATCGGTTACCACTAAGAAAATAATCAGCTAAGTACACCAAGACTTTGAAGATTTGTGAGTGTATTAGCAACTGTCTAATGTTCATCACTGAGGAGGCGCTCTGCAGGTAGCGACATCTGTGGAACTGGAATCAAGTTTCATTTCAGATGCTTATCTCTGATTTTACTTCAAGGTGTCACAGGATGACAGAAAGACAGAGTGCTGCTTAATCTATACTGCCATCACAGTTAAGAAGTGTGTAATTGGGCTTGTGTGCATTTCAAACAAAGCAAAACAAACTGGAAAGGCATGCCCCCTGTATCTTAAGGTAGCTCACTCTAGAGAGTGGACTGTAGATGACTTAAAGGTATTTTATTTCTTTAGCGTTTCCTTATCTTTAAAATGGATATATAAGGACTGGAGAGATGGTTCAGTGGTAAAGAACATGGGATGCTCTCTCTTAAGACCCACATTCAAGCCCTAGCATTCACGTAGTAACTTAATAACAGTCTGCAGTTCCAGCTCCAGAGGATCCAATGTCCTTATGACCTTTTCTAGTCCATACAGGCACCACGCATGCACCTGGTACACGGACATACACATAGGCACATAAAATAAAAAATTCTATATTAACATGTATTTAGTTTATACTCAGAAAAAAACATTACAAAACGAACCCCGATCTTCTATGCACTCACCCTCCAGGCTATTTCAGATCCCCCTCTTGTTCCCTTCATGTCTATCAGACATTGCAGGTTCTGATTTATCCCAGTCTGGGACAGAGCCCAAGCCCAGCCTAAGGGGATGGGTGGACTAGTCTGGTTAAGGCTGAATCTCCCTATGGTTCAATTAACTTACATGCAGTGTAGAAATATGAAAATTGTTTCAGAAGATTATTAGGTGAGGCTCTGACTGTGTATGAGCCGCCGCCCTATCTTCCAAGGCCCAGGCAAGCACACACTAGGAGCCCTCATCTTGTGTGTTAGCAGGACTGTCTTTTTACTCTTCACAGGTAGATCCATACAAAATCCACCTTTACTCTGATGAAATTGAAAACCTGGTGTTGAGCTGTGGGTTTTATGTGTATATAAAACTTCAAAAAATAACTGTGGAATTTATTACTGTACATTTATAGAAGTTCTAATGGTGGGTTAGTCGTTTTTATAGGAGTGGTAAAATGGAGCTGGGAAGACGGCTAAGCACTTACCGCTCCTGCAGGGAATCTGGGTTCAGTTCCCAGCACCCACTGGAGGCTCCGATGCCCTCTCCAGGACTCTTCAGGAGACAGGACGCACCTGTTCTTAAGTGGGGACAAGGCATTCATACACAAAATAAAAGCAAAAAAAAAAAAAAAGAATAATGAAGAAAAAATATAATTAGTAAACAATTATCTCTTTATATCACATAATTTTTGTCTTTTTAAATGTTTATTTCTGTAGATAAGGATTCCTCATCTTGTAAGAAATATTTTTTAACCTCATTTATGGCTGACTGTTAGTAAATACTTCTGGATTGAAATTTAAATATTTTACTTAAATAAATTGCACATATTTTAATTTTAATACTGGATTACTAAATATCTAAAACACTTGAGTAACTTTTTATATGAAAAGTTGTTTTCTTCTTAGGTACTTATAAATTATAACATGATTGATAACTTTCAAAGACAGATTTGAATATGACTGAGTTTCAAATTTTCAAGTAGACTTAACCCAATTACATTAAACATTTTCACAAAAATTAAGTTTTCTGCATCTCTAATGCTAAGTTTTATTACTGAGTACAGTAAGTAGCACAATTTCACTTTTAGATTTTCCCAGGCCTGAGTTCTCACACTTTTTGGTTTTAAGACTCCTTTGAGATAATAAATTATTGAGTACTCCAAAGGCTTTGTTCTTGGGATAAAGTGTCTCAATACTTGCATATTGTAAGTAATACTGGAATGTTTTTTAAGTTTTTAAAAAGTGCGTGCTCATGGGTGCCCGAGCTTAGGTTTGTGCATGTGAGTGCAGTGCCGACAGAGGCCAGAAGAGGGAGACAAATCCCTTGGAATTAGAGCTACAGTGGGTTGTGAGCCCCCTGACTCAGGTGCTGGAAATTGAATTCCAGCCCTTCAAAAGAGACTCATACACTGTTAACTGCCAAGCTCTCTCTCCAGCCCCCACTGGGATGTTTATTTACATCTACATGTATGCACACATGCATACATATATATGTATAGTTTTATATATATATACATTTATGTATATTTACATACACACACATGCATACACACACACACAAACATCACACGCACGTGTGCAAGCATAGCTCCTACCAGGTCTTGGAGCAACGGTGGCATTAAGAGACTTACAGCCTTGAGAACTCTACATGCAAAACCATGAAACTAAAACAGACAAAAATGCATTTAATATTATTAAGGGAAAAATAAAAAAAAAAAACCTGAAAGGGACTTGAGTACCTGGAACCACTGGTTTAAAACAACATAACACATATTTAGCATTACTGTAATGTGCTGTATATTCCAACATGATCCTTGATACCATTGTGTGTATTGTGCTAGCCTGTGGACACCTTTGCATCTTTGAGCAGGAGTCTGAAGAAATCAAAAACATGGTCATGGCCACTACCTACAAATGCCACTTTGTTATGCAAGAATCTATTTCATTAGACCTGTCTAATTAGATGAGTCTGACAAGTTACTTTGTTAATTTCTCCTTCTTAACTGCTTCCTCCACTTTGCCTGGGGTCCCTGACCAGTGTTGGTCTGGATTGTGTGGCTGGCTCTCAGCGCTATTCCCCTGGTGGAGAACAGCCAGGGAGTTTTTAATCTTCCACTCTCTGGTGCCTATGTGAAACCTTTGCACAGTTTTTGGTGGATTCATGAGGGGACGACACCGGGCCCACAGTTGTCCTCCCCGACTTCAGCCTTGTTCCTGGAACACAGACTCCAGCGCCGGTTTGCTCCTGTTGGAGGTGGAGCCAACCTTCAGGTCTCTCGCTCTGCAACTGTGGGCTGCATGGGGTTTCATTCTCTCTCTCTCTCTCTCTCCTCCCTCCCTCTCTCTGCCCCTCTCTTCCACCCCCCCCATACTCCCTCCCCCAAATCCCCCTCTGGGCTGCTTGGAAGTCTGAAGAGCTGGGACAGGCTGTGCTCTCTCTTGCTCCAGTCTTTCCAGTCCGGCACCAGGCCCGCAGCGCCTGCTGTAGAGGAAAGACTCTTTCTCTTTGCACCTATATTCTCTTCTGCTAAGTCTGCCTCAGCAGGCGCGGGTGCCACTCTCTGCTGTCTCTGCCACCTACAACTTAGTCACTAGGTTTTGCTTTCTTTCCATTTTCTCCTCCTCCTCCTCCTCCTCCTCCTCCTCCTCCTCCTCCTCCTCCTCCTCCTCCTCCTTTGGTAGAGCTAATATGTTAAACATTTAAATCATTGTTTATTTTTTATTCCTGAGCATAGATCAGCAAAGCTCTCTTTCTGTTTTGTTGTTGGTTTTTTGATAGTTTGTTTCTGTGTTTTTTGTTTTGTTTTGTTTTCTGGGTTTTTTGCTTTGCTTTGTTTTGTTTGCATGTAGCACAGACTTATCTCAGTCTCGCTGTGCAGTTGAGGCTAGCCTTGAACTCCTGGTCTTTCTCCCTCCACCTCGAAGTGCTGGAATTGTGGGCATGTTGTCATCCTGGCAAAGCTGTTTTTCTTTCATTTTAAAATTATTTATGAATGTATGTAAGTATACATGTGTGTGGTGAATATGCCACGGCCTACATGTAGAGATCAGAGGACAACTTGTAGATGATTTCCGCCCCACCCCCACCCCGATGTCACTGAACCTTTGAACGGCTCAAAAGTTATTTGTCCTAGGGAATTCTCTGTGGCTTAGAGGAGCGTTCTTAGGATCACCGTGTCTTCTGCCCTCTCTGCTGCCAGAGTGAAATAGGGAGCCTCTTTCCAGCACTGGAGGAGGCCGGTTAGGCTGGGCGTCCCCTAGCTTCGACCCTTTAAGAAAGCTTGCTCGTTGCTAGCTAGCTAGCCACCACGTAGCTGCTGTCTCCAGAGCCTTGCCTCCCCGCCGGTGCGCCCGCCCGCCCGCCCGGTGTAGGCTGTTTCAAAGTAAGTCCACCCAGCTTTTCGCACCCAGGATCACTTCAAAGGCTCAGCAGCCTTGGGAGGGGAGGACGGCAATAAACGAAATGCCAGCTGCAGACGGGTTTGCAGTGGCAGCTGCTGGGTTGTTCTATAGGTGGAGGGGAGGCTGCTCTGACCCTCTGCAGCCCACGGGCCTCCAAGCTCATACAGAGGTTTTCTTCTGGTCTGCTTTCTCTCGGGGGTGGGGCTGGGGGGGAGGGGCGTGCCCTCCTGGCAGTCTAAGCCACTCGGTCTTCAGGCTTATGTAAATTTCCTGGGGCCTTCCCTGCTGCTCCTTCCCCTGATCCCTTTATCTGTTGCCAGCACTGGATTCTCCTAATCTTGCTTTGAGCTGAGAGGCATCCGCACTCCGGAGGGGAGACGCGTCCCTGCTCACGTGGTGGGACCCTTTCCTGGCTATCTGTTTTATTTCATAATTACTGAGCACAGCAGGAATGAGCGCGAAGTCCCTGCCTGTCGGAGAGAGCCCGCTCAAGCAAGACATTCAGGACCGGGAGTTCATCCTAGACCTGAACCTTTCCTTAAATGTTGTTGCACTAAGCACGGATTGAAAAAAACATTTTTTTTCCCTAGACAGAGTGTCTTTGTGTAGCCCTGGCTGATCTGAAACTCTCTCTCTGAAGACCAGGCTGGTCTCGAACTCAGAGAGCAACCTGCCTCTGCCTCTGCATGGGCCATCTCACCCAGCAAGAAAAACAACTTAAAGTAAAAGGAATGCTCCCCACTTCCAGACGCCCACTGCCACCACTTTCAAAGGGACTCAGAGCTTGGCGATATGAAAATGCCTGCTGTCTATGTATCCATTCAGTTCTCTCGGCTGCTGCGCGTCTTCTCTAGAACGGTTTCCAGGCTTGGCTTCAAGGCTCGCTGCCTTTTGCTTCTTCCACTGAGTCACTTCACACCATGAACATCAGAGCAGCTGGCCAAACACCACGCTCCCAAGTTAAAACAACAAAGGCTTTCTGGAGCCTCCAGTGTGCCGGCCTATGTGAGGGGTTGTTTCCTAAACAAAACAATCCCACGGAGGGAGGCTCTGCCACCTGCTGGAAAACACTTCCTGCCTGTGTGTACAATCTGAGAACCAGACCTCTCATGGTGTGTTCTGTGAATCGCCCTGCCTGGGTAAGGAACCGGGTTGTATTGTTTGCAGTGAGTTGACAGGATAGTGGGTGAACAACCAGGTTAGACACAGGCCACTCACACAGTTTCCAAGAATCCCAATCTCAGGCCAGTGTGGTGGTGTGTGTGTATGTGTCACCTGTGCAGAGGTGCACATGGAGACCTTAAAACTATTGTGAGGCGGTGAAGACTGCATTTACTAAATTCTTCTCCCGGGCAAGTGATGCATACAGGTCACAGGATACGGGTCATGGAATACAGTGCAGCTACTTAGGCTGGGGCTGGGAACCTGCAAGAGGCGCCCTTGAATAAAAAGACTTGGTTCTTCACTGTGATCTAAAGTAGATGAGCGCAGTTACCAAACCTTTGTTTTCTTTGGAGAGCTCAGAGCAGAATTGGTGGCTTAACAGGGTCACTGAGTCCTGCCCTCTGCATGTTCCATATTTCCCCACCCCACACCTCCCCCATCCCTCACCCCTTTCCCCCATCCCCCACCTTCCCCATCCTACAGCCTCCCCGTTCTTCCCACCACCCTCTGTTCCCCATAGCCCATATTCTCCTGCTTCCTATACATCAGCAGAGCTGATGCATCCTTCAAACACGGAGCTGAATTTGAGAGCACTTTTTAGTACACGTCTGAAGACACCAACACACCAGCTTGCCACGGTGTTCCCTCGCCCTGAGCTCCCAGTTTGCCATTGTGCAGATTCAACTGGATAAGATTGTAGAAAGGGCATTGCTTATCTAAAGATGGCGTTTGCTGTTTTGTTTTTGAGATAAAGCCTTACCGCTTAAAACCCAGGCTGGTCTTGAACTCACGTCGATCCTTCTGCCCCAGCCTCCTAACTGCTGGGATTAGGAGATTTTATGGATGCATCATTTCTGCACGTTGCCCTGGAGTGTTTAATCTAGGTGATTTCAATGTGACCCGGTTCTACGGCCACCTCTGAGAGTGGGTGACAGCTGTGCAAGACGGTGGTAAGCGCGCTGTGTGCAAGATGGTAAACGTGCTGCGTGCATTAAAAAGATTAAAAAGAGAAAGCAGGAACTTAGCCAAGTCTCATGGAAACAGGATCTGTGCTTCTTCGTCCTGTTAGACTCCCACCATCTCGTTCTGATGAAGAAGCCACCTCTCGGTGGTTCCACATTGTATCCCATGGCCTTGCCTCCGAGCTTTCTACCAGCAAGAATGAGGGAGATTGATGGTGGCTTAGACGGAAGGGGGCTGTGGGGGAAAACTGGCCTCTGGATCGTGAATGGACACTCTATAGAAAGCTAGCAGTTCTCTGGCCTCCTTGCTTCTCCTATAATCCATACATTTGGCCATGGGCCCACATTTCTGTGTTGAAATTTAGTTGAGAAAGCAAAAGTGAGAAAGCACCCGGACTTTGGAAATGGATCGCAAACCAAATCCCACATGCATAGTAGTTGCCTTTCTTTAAGAAGAGTTCGACTTACATTTTTCTGTCTTGTAAACCTTATAAAGGTGCTTTGTCACAGAATCTAGGGGCCACCTTCCAGACCTCAGAAGGATGAACAATACATTTTTTAAAAGATTTATTTATTTATTATATGTAAGTACCCTGTAGCTGTCTTCAGACACACCAGAAGAGGGCGTCAGACCTCATTACGGATGGATGGTTGTGAGCCACCATGTGGTTGCTGGGATTTGAACTCAGGACCTTTAGAAGAGCAGTTGGTGCTCTTAACCGCTGAGCCACTTCTCCAGTCCCATGAACAATACATTTTAATTATGAATTAAATAGTAGTGGTGGCTTGAAAAAAAATGTCCCCTAAAGGCTCATAGCCGTGAATAGTCTGTCACCATGGAGTAGCACTATTTGAAGGGATTAGAAAGTGTGGTCTTGTCGGAGTGGGCGTGACCTTGGAGGAAGTGTGTCACTGGGGGTGGGCTTTGAGGTTTCAGATGCTCAGGCCAGGCCCACTGGCTTTCTCTCTCTTCCTGGTGCTTGCCAATCAGGATGCAGAACTCTCAGCACCACATCTGCCTGCCTGTCACCAGGTCTGCCTGCCTGTCACCAGGTCTGCCTGCCTGTCACCACACTACCACTGTGCTGATAATGGACTAAACTTCTGAAATTATAAGCCATGCCTAATTAAATGCTGTCCTTTATAAGAGTTGCCATGGTCATGGTGTCTCTTCACAGTAATAGAACAGTGAGGAGGACAAATAGTGTAAGACATTTTTAACACAGCAACCTCAATAGGCTAAGACCAGTTATTTGGTTGAGATCCCTTGACCCAGAATTTGGCTGAAAAAAAAACAAAAACAAACTACACTCTTGTAGGTTTTTTAGGATGAATTCAGTTGGGAAGTTGTGAACTCCGTTTATTCAAAGACCTGCTCCACCCCTGGTGTTCCCTTCTCCCTCCCTTTAACGGCTTCATCTCCTGTATTCACAGGTCATTTATTAGCCCTGTTCCCTAGGAAAGTACACACTCTGGACTCAAAGCTCAGACTCAGAGCATTGTGCCCTGCGCAACGTCTGGGCAAGGAACATCGGATGTTTAAGTTCACATCTCTGCCTCTCGGTAGTCAATCTCATATTTCCCTGCCCCCACAGAGGGAAGATCATATTGAGCTTTTCTCTGAGTTTTTATTGAAATAAAAAGGAAATTGATTCATTACCTTTGAAGAAGCAAATGAAGAGAAAAGATTTCAGAATTAAAATGGAAAACACACGATTAGCCTTAAATACTTGTATGACGAGAGAGTGTGGGTTTTCACGTGTTTCGTGTGTTTCTTTGGCCCTCAGTTGGCATCTGCAGTTGCTTTGATGTTTGTAAGCCCAAAATAAGGATTTTATCTGTCTAGGGCAGTGGTTCTCAAGCTGTGGATCAAGCCCTGGCAAACTTCAATCTCCAAAAGTATTTACATTACTAGTCATAACAGTAGCAAAATTACAGTTATGAAGTAGCAACAAAAGTAATTTTATGGTTGGAGGGTCACTACAACAGGAGCAACTGTATTAATGCATCAGGGCATTAGGAAGATTAAGAACCACTGAGCTGGGGGTGGGGTGTGGGGGAGGATTGTGTACTTGGTGGCAAGACTAAGCCTGAGGAGAATCATCCCTAAGTAATCAGGTGTTTCGGTTTAAAAGGAGGAACTGCTTCCTTTGCTGCCTGGGAGATTTTTATTTTAACAGAGATCATTAACAGCTTGGAACAAGTTATGAGGAGAGAATCTAGAATCTTTTCTCAGGGTCATTAAAACAAAACTTGTCAGTGACTAGCCGGTTCTGCCTTGGTCCTTACTGAAGGAGGAGGGAACATTTTACCTCTATTTTTACTTCAAGGGGGGGAAATTTTCCTGTGCTAGTTATTTCTGTCTAAACTGAGCATTTAATCTGCTGTGCCTTTGTGACTAGGGACAAATGATTGTACTAGAAAAAAAAAATCTTTCTTCCTAATACATTATTTATGAGGAAAACTATCGTGGACTAGTATAGAAAATGAATTCTTAAGTGTATGTATAATTTATGTATAATCATCGCTCTGAGCTCAGATTTTAAAACCGGCCCCATCAAAGGAAAATTGAGAGGAAAACATCCCTCAGCATCTTGTACACACTTGAAAAGGATTTCCATTTTTAGGTTTTAGTCCATCACTACGCTCTGTAGGATCAGTGTGACAATGACTTCAGGCCTTGCTATGTTTCTGAGGCCTGGTTCCTCCGGCTTTGCTTTACCTCTGCATTGAAAAAAAAAAAATGGGAAACAGACTCACCGATTCCTAATTAGAACAATTCTAAGTATTTATAGTTAGCTTCTTGTACTGGCTGTTTTTTTTGTGTGTCAACTTGACACAGGCTGGAGTTATCACAGAGAAAGGAGCTTCAGTTGGGGAAGTGCCTCCATGAGATCCAGCTGTGGGGCATATTCTCAATTAGTGATCAAGGGGGGAGGACCCATTGTGGGTGGTGCCATTCTTGGGCTGGTATTCTTGGGCTCTATAAGAAAGCAAGATGAGCAAGCCAGGGGAAGCAAGCTAATTAAGAAACATACCTCCATGGCCTCTGCATCAGCTCCTGCTTCCTGACCTGCTTGAGTTCCAGTCCTGACTTCCTTTAGTGATGAACAGCAATGTGGAAATATAAGTTGAATAAACCCTTTTCTCCCAAGAAACTTGTTTCTTGGTCATGATGTTTGTGCAGGAATAGAAACCCTGACTAAGACAATTCTTCAACAGAGAATCCTGGGGAAAGTGCTTGTCTATTTTGGAAAAAGGAATAAAGTCAGAGCCTTATTTTAATATATAAAGCAGAAGATATTTCACCTCTGTCAAGTATATGAAAGGCAAAAGAACAGATTGGTGATTGTCATGTGGTCAGTCTCTAGAGAGGGAAAGACCACTGTACACACAGTGCTAGAGAGAGGAGGTATTGAAGGAAAGGTTAATTAAACCTAGAGGGTAAGTGTTAAATTCTGGTTGGTGGCGGTATAGTCCAGTGCTGGGGTAAATGTCTAACATGTACAATGTCAAAAAATACTATAACAATTTTTTATGTGGGTTAGACATATAAACATACAAAGTAAAAGAAAAATGACATACTAGGAAAAATATTTGCAACGTGTGGAAAAATGCTTGTTAAAATATAAAAATGGTTTTCCCAAGCTTGTGAGGAGGAGGAGCTCCCCACCAGAAAATAAACAAGAAGCATAAGATGCAGGGCTTAGGAAAGAAAAGCCAAAAGGAGATTGAAATCTCAAAACACAGTCACTTGTATGTTCTAACTGACAGAAAGTCCTGCATGTTCTTACAGTGTTCCGTGTGCTATCCTGGTCTGTGTGTCCACTTTGAAATTATTAAATCAAGGACATTGGTTATTAAATTATTAAATGCAACATTGCCCCCCTCCCAATCTATGTATGTTTTCATCTGGTGAAAACGTTTAAGACCTCCCTTAGCAACTGTCAAATCATATGATGCTGCCGTAGGCATCATGTTGCATAACATACCTCTAGCACTCACTCGTGTCTGACTGAAACTATGTCCCTTAGGCCAACAAGTCTCTAGTGTCCTCTTTGCCTCCAGCCCTGGTAACCTCCTTCTGCTTCCATGAGTTTGCTTTCATGAGAGAAGTGAGAACGTGAGATACTGATTGTTGTGCGTGGCTTATTTCACTTAACACGATGTCCTCTGGGATCATCTGTGTTGTAAATGAGGGATTTCCTTCTAAAGGTGAAATGGTTGTTCATTTTATCAACCTATCCATATACTGATGGACATTTAGGTTGATCCCAAATCTTGGTGGCTATGATTAATGGTGCAATAAATAAACCTGGGGTGCAGATGTCCCTTGACAAACCGATTTCATTTCTCTTGGATGCATACCCAGAATTAGGACTTCTGGGTCAAACATTGTGTACATGATTTTTCTCTCTTCCTCTCTGTCTCTTTCTGGATTTCTTAAGAAGGATTTGTTTTGGCTTGGGTTCCACAGGGTTCAATGGGTGTTTTTATGGTTTGTATATGCTCAGCCCAGGAAGTGGCACTATTAGAAGGTGTGGTCCTGTTGGAGTAGGTGTGGCCTTGTTGAGTAGGTGTGTCAGTGTGGGTGTGGGCTTTAATACTCTCGTCCTAGCTGCCTGGAAGCGAATCTTCCACTAGCAGCCTTCAGATGAAGATGTAGAACTCTCAGTTCCTCCTGCACCATGTCTGCCTGGATACTGCCATGTTCCTACCTTGATGATAATGAACTGAACCTCTGAACCTGTAAGCCAGCCCCAATTAAATGCTGTCCTTATAAGAATTGCCTTGGTCATGGTGTCTGTTCACATCAGTAAAGCCCTAACTAAGATAGTGAGTCACAGCTGGGAAGGCATGGCAGGGTTTCTGGTGGTGAGAATGCTTAGCTGGGGCCCTTCCGTGGATCAGGGCACAGAGGGCATGGGATTTTGAACCTCTTTCTCCCTCTTGGCCCTTGTCTTAAGTTTCAATGTCCAACCCATGGATTGGTTCCACCCACATGCAGGGTTGGTCTACCCTGCCCAGTTAATCATTTCTGCAAACATTCTCACCAGCATACCCAGAGATCAGATTATGCTATCTCAGAGACCTGGTCCTTTTTGCTTTTTCTCTGCATTGGAAAGAATGACTCATCAATTGTAATGGCTCATTCCCCCCCCCCCCCGTTTGAGCTTCGTGGGGTTTTGTTTGTTTGTTTGCTTGTTTGTTTGGGTTTTATCTCTTGATCCCTTTCCAAGAGACGTGGGATCTCTTTTTGCCCGTTCACCCAACGCACTGGCCCAATGGAGAGCTACAGTCCTAATGCATAGCCAGACAACGAAAGGAACCACTTTTAGACACCTGCCAAGAAATGACAGTTCACTGCTGTTGGTGTTCACACGGCAGACTGCACCTGCAGAAGCATGGCCGCCTGTCTGTTATTTATAGATAGTCTAATCAGAACCTTTCACACCACGGCAACACGAGAGCGGTTAGTGTTGGCTAATGAGTAGAGTTTATACAGCCAGGTTTGAGAAAGATACTGAATCAGAAACTGAAAATCAGCAGAAAAATGTTTGCTACATGTGGACAAACGGATGGTCCAAATTCAACATGTACGTTAACTTTTAGACCAGATTAGGAATTAGAAAGCAGAAAAATAGCTCAGATTTTCTTCCTTTTGAATTGCTTTTACTTTTTTTCTACAAAGTATTATATTTTAATTAGCAACTTTGTCCGACAGTCCATTAGCATCCTGTCCTTGGTTAAGGGGCAGCAGATTTCTGCTTTCTGCTGTGTCTACTGGCAAAAGTACTGTGGAATGCCACCTGTAGCAATTTAATGTTACATCACCATGATTCACAGGGCACAGGGATTCAAAAGTCAGAGAATACACATAGGAAGTTTTCTGCATTCTGAGCCAATTCATTTAAGAAAATAGCCACTGAATAATAACAGTTGATACCATAGGGGCTGTCATTTACATATTCTTCTTGTTCCTGGTTCTCGGTTCTGTAAGATGCAAGTCTTAACTCTTTCGTGCTAGATACTGCACTGAAGTCATTTGAGATAGTTTGAGGGACTTTTGCAACAGGGTTAAAACTTCAAGCATACATTATGACAATAGTATTGTATTTACAGTAAATCTGAACCCAATATGTAAGAAAGAAATTCTGAACTTAGGCCTAATTTAAATACACCCGCGTAACTTATTTTTATTTGTGTACAAGTGTGTGGGTATATAAACATGTTTGCAGATGTGCTCCTACCCTTGCGGCTAGAAGAAGGTGTCAGATCCCCCTGGAGCTAGAGTTACAGGCTGTGGTGAGCTATTCCACAGGCGTGCTGGAAACAGAACTCAATCCCTGAGCCAGCCTTCACTCCCCGCCCCCCCTGCTTTGTATGTTACTGGACATATGGCTTCAATCTGTCTGAGTTTTGAGCCTCCTCAGCTTATAAAACTGAAATTATTATGACTACATACTCATGACGTTTCTAGTTCTGGGGTGTGCTTTCAAATACAGTATCTTCTCACTTGTCTTTCACACCTGCCCTAGAGGGAAGACACATCTGTGGTAAGGCACCTGGGGCTCAGACCTGGGAGCGCCTTGCCCTTCACTACACAGGAAAGTCACTCATGGTCTGATTCACAGGGCCAAGCTCTCGTCAGAAGAGCATGCATGCTTTCCCCAACCAATCAGCAATAGACAGAATTAAAAGAGATTTCTGAAGTACGCTGCTTGTCACGGGCCCAGGCTTCTAAAGTTTTTTTGACTATACTTGAAGATCTAGTGTGGCCCTTGTAATACTCCGTGAGCGGAGCAAAGATCCCGGCATCCCATAGCACAGCAGTGGGCATCCACTGAGTGGACACCTCTGCTCGAGCGCAGCAGCAGGCCAGGGGTAAACAGGGAAGGGAGGGGGCGCACCCACCCTGCGACATTTGAAGGTCACCGTTCACTTGCAGATGTGAATTGAATTCAACCTAAACTGGCCTGAATCCATTAGGGAGTGCTGAGCTAAACCAAAGCAGGGTATGTTACACACCAGCAGTAAGAAAATGGAGCTAGCCCAGAAAATGTTCTCCATTAGCTCGAGTGAACCAAACGCTGGATGTAACCTAAGACCGACACTTTAATGGGAGATGCTGCGAAGGCTTGGCCGATTGAGCCTGGAATCCTTGGAACGGCTTCAATTCTGTGTTCCCGAGAGTGGCATCACGATGTTCCTTGCTCCTGAACTCTCTGCCTGATCTCACGATTTAAGAGCCTGTAAGACAGGAGATGGGCTATCTCTAGTTATGAAATACAATGCCCTCATTTCCATGAAATGCTTCAAGAAAACACGGAGAGCTAAATACAAGACTGTAAGAGTGAACTTTTCAGAGGGTTAAGAATCTTAACGCTAAAATCCTCTTTCGGGATGGAATGTTCGGGAGAGCCAGGGCTGAAAGCTTGAGTTCTGACTCACTGAGACACAGTGCACGGTAACTTAGCTCTAACCGTGGGATGCTGAGTGAGCTCTTTAACCTTTCTTCGCAGGCTCTGTCTTCTCATTCGGGAAGCGGGGGACAATATTTGTAGTCACTTCATAGAATTACAACTAAGATTTAAATGACATAACATGTATAATGAACTCATCGACTCCCGGTAATCCTTCCAGTGTCTTCCCATACGACTGTCCATCAAGCATCTGTTCCCCATGGGGGTCACCTCTGCTGCCCCTGGGGACCACAGCGGACCACAGCCCTGGCTTTTCTCCGGAGGCTAAAGGAGCAGTGCTGACTCACTGTAAGCTGGAGGAGTGTATGTGATTCTGCTACCTCTCACATATGAAGAGCTCACGCCTGCATCTTTAAGCTGTTTTGTTCCGAGATCCAGCAATCTGAGAAGATAGTAGGTCAGCATCGATCCGTCTTTCGTCTCATTGTTAGCCGGCAGATTATAAAGTGGGGGAGCAAAGGCAGGTGATCAATCATCAGTCTTGTCCCCAGGATCAGGTGACCAGTCTTGTCTCTGAGATTTGAGGCACGGTGATGCCATTCTTCCTCTCAGTCTCCTCCCTCAGAGCAGGGGGAGGAGTCACAAACACCAAGGTCACAGGTCTAGCATTCCCACGGAGCCAATTGTCTGGACTACATCCAGATAGATGGTTAACGCAGGGTAAACGTGCCATTAGCAGTGTGTGCTTTAGACCCCTTCCTACAGAACAAGTGCAGCTGAGCCTTTAGGAGATGGAACCGGCAGGCCTGCCTCTCACTGCCTCCAGCGGCAACAATTAGCCTTGGGCAGAATTTGCAGGAGGCAGCGGAGG
Source organism: Apodemus sylvaticus (assembly GCF_947179515.1). NCBI lineage: Eukaryota > Metazoa > Chordata > Mammalia > Rodentia > Muridae > Apodemus > Apodemus sylvaticus. Next base: position 23,907,936 of record NC_067475.1, on the reverse strand, counting down.
AACTGCTGAAGATCTCAGCTTGAAGCAGAGAGGCCAGCCACCAAACAAGCTCTCTTACTAGAAAAAAATCAGCCGACTGGGGCTTCAGATATTTACATTAGACATTGTTTTAACCACAGAACTTAGAAAAAGCAACTCTCTACAGAAAACTGGTCAAGAGCTCTGTGTTAACACTTTGGAAACAAAATTCACAGAAAGTAAATACAAGCTGTGGTGAAAAAAAGAAAAAAACCCACTAATGCTCAAAGATGGGGCTCATGTATTGGGCAATTCTCACTTCAAAGGGAATAAGAGAGAGTTCATCCTGAGCCAAACGTGACCATGGCATGGAATATGGGTGTAACCTGATTACAGCATATAACATGATACAGTGTAGAGGCAGTTACGGCTTTTCTATTCACAACAAAACAAGCCCGTACATCAAGGACTTTTCCAAATGCTTCATGGGAACATCAGACAGGCTGGTTATAGACAGGAGGGAGGCTACGTCGGCTATGCGTCTCAGATGTCATCTGATGACATGCTGAGCTCTTGGGTTGGTGGAAGCTAGTATTCTGTTGCTACCTTCCCGGTGCTTTGCCTATTGGTTGAAAAGATATTTGGTCAGATAGAGAGGACTGACAGAGAGGACTAACAATAACCTGCTCGAGCTGGTTTGGCTCTGAATCTTTAACATCCCACCTCTCTGCAGGTGTGACGGTCTGGTCAACCCATCAGCCTTTAGGGGTTTTGCTATGGGCGTGGATTTTCCTCCAGTTCTCAAAGGTATAAAAAGAACGACCCCACATATTTTTTTATGGGTTCTTTTTCAAACTTGCTGTGAATATGTTTAGTAATTATTTTAGACTCTCATTTGCATAGCATTAGATCTTAAATACCTATAAATGAAGCATATATACCCTGTTGACTTGAAAAACACAACTCTCATTTTAAAGGTTATAAAAAATAGTTTATGTGGGAGCCATTTTGAGGGACTGAGGCCCAGGAACACAGGTTTATGTCACTCCAAATTTTGTGTTCCGACATGCGATAGAACTAGGATGTTGTCATCATTGCTAGGCAGGAGGAAAAGAAAAGCAGACCTAATTAGCTGTCTCCAGACTCTAGGCTGACAGTAAATAGGTGGGAAGGAAAAGATAAAATGTTTCCAGTACTATCTTGACTCCATTAAAATTTCGTTTTAAAAATTGCTGGCATATTTCACCAGGTGTCTTAGCTAGGGTTTCGATTGCTGTGATGAAACACCATGACCAAAAGAAAGTTGGGGAGGAAAGGGTTTGTGTGGCTTATGTTTCCGCATCGTAGTCCATCACTGACGAGAGGCGGGACACGAACTCAAGCAGGGCTGCAAGCTGGAAGCAGAAGCGGCTGCAGAGGCTAGAAGGAGTGCTGCTCTCTGGCTTTCTCCCATAGCTTGCTCAGCCTGCTTTCTTACAGAACCCGGGACCATCCCCGAGATGGCCACACCCACAATGGGCTGTGCCCTCCCCCATCAATCACTAGTTAAGAAAATGCCCTACAGCTGGATCTTTTGGAGGCATTTTCTCAACTGAGGTTCACAACTCTCAGCCGACTTTAGCTTGTATCAAGTTGACGTAAAACAGTCCTGCGCACTGGTGCTGCCTTTTTTTTCTTCCCAGAACGAAGGTATAGATTAAATCAGACCCAGATGAGACTCGTGTCATACCTTCCAGTTACCCCTTTCCTCCTATAGTTTGTACTCCTTATTAATCCCCAAACCTGGGAACTCAACGCTGCCTTGCCCTTCAGGTTCTGTCAGCAAGCCCTGACTCTAGCTCTTAGGTAAACCTCGGGATGCCCCACATTACAGCCCGGCACCGAGCTGCTCCACTTGACCTTTGGACTCTCGCACTAACTCCCTATGAGTTTTCTAAGTCTTCCAATAAAAATGGGCAGGTCAGGTTTCATCCAACAGCTGATGGAAACAGATGCAGAGACCCACGGCCAAATTAGGCGGAGCTCAGGGAGTCTTGTGGAAGAGGGGAAGGATTGGGGGAGCTGGAGGGGTCAGGAACACCCCAAGAAGACCTACAGAGTCAACTGAGTTGGGTCTATGGAGGTTCACAGAGGCTAAACCACTAACCAAAGAGCACGCATGGCCTGGACCCTCTATGTACATATATGTAGACCCTCTATGTACATATATATATCTACACATATGTAGAGGATGTGCAGCTTGGTCTTCATATGGGTCCCCTAACAATTGGAGCAGGACCTGTCTCTGACTCAGACTCTATTGCCTGCCTTTGGGTCCCTTTCCCCTAGCTGGGCTGCCTTGTCTAGCCTTAGTGGGAGAGGATGCATGTAGTCCTGATGAGACTTGATGAACCAGGCTGGGTTGGTACCCAGGGGTTGGCCTCCCCTTGCTGACAAGAAGGGGGAAAGGGAGTGGGATGGTAGGACTGGAATGATAGGAGGGAGGGGTGTGGTTCCACTTTGGGGGGTGTCCAGGCACTGCGGTACATCAAGCAGGGAGGGACAGGGTGAAGACCAGAACAGGTTGGTCAGCAGGATCCTGGTGCAGCAGTGAAGGCCTGCAGGGGCTTGGGGCGGGGAGTAGAGGGAAGGCTTCTCCAAGGGTTTTAGTATTACAGCTCTCCTAGACGATATTTAATTTAACAGCTTGCAAGCATTCACTTTATTTGGGGTGAATCAAGTGCTATCTATATACATGAACCTTGGAAAGTAGGAAGAGTTCTTAGGGTGAAGTTTCATTGGCTGAGGTTTAAGATTCTGGGGATACCTTATTTCCATGGAGAGGCGTACCAGGAAGTCGAACCTGTAATTTCACCAAGTACCATGTGACAATCTTCAGGTAGAAGATTGGCGGGTCAGGCTCCTCAGATCAGGTGGGGAAGAGGAAGCATGCTAAGAGAGGGAGTCCTCCATTTTGCTCGGAGCTCAGGAAAGCTGTCTGGACATGGTGGTGACAAGGTGCCACAGAGGGGGGCTTCGAGCAGGATGCAAAGTGAATAAATAAATAAGTTAATGAAAAGCAAACAAACAAAATGTCCCCGTCCCCCACCTGTAATCTCAACACTGGAGAGGCTGAGGCAGGAGGACTATAAGTTCAAGGCCAACCTGAGTCACATCTCAAAGTCTGTCTCAAACAAAACAAAACAAAATCGAGCCCAAGTCAGCCTGGTTGTACGTGAGTTCACTGTTTGGCACCACTGAAGCCTACTGGTAGCACTTACTGTGTTTTATCCTGCGCTTCCATTATGGGCTCGAGTTTTATTCTTTAGTCATATCTATATTATACAGTATTATTCTTAATGAGGTCTTTTTAAAGATGACCTTTATGATTAGGAAAAAAAAAAGGGGGTTCCGAATTCTAACAAGCCAAGGTTCACCCATAAAGGATAGCAAAGCCATCAAAGCATAAACAAGTTCCAAGTTATTGATTATGGTGTGCACATATTATAAAATTACAGCTATTGGAACTATTGGGAACCTAACTGGGGAAGCCGGCTATGGTGAAGCACACTTGGAATCCCAGGAGTGTGAAGCAGAGGATCAGGAATCCAAGACGAGATGAACTTGGCTTCAGGGTGAGTCCAAGACTGACTTGGGCTACATAAGAATAAAAGATGTGTGTGTGTGTGTGTAGTATTAAATTGAGATTTTTTTTTTTTTGTGCACCTGGAAGTAAAAATAAAGTATTGCTTACCAGGCAAGAAACTTCCCCCTAGTAGGTAGGAAGATGAGATTGCCGAAGTCTGTGCCTTTTGTCCTTGAATGTGTATTATTTGGTTTGAACAACATATTACCTGGTCACCATATTAGAATGGACATTTCTTATGATACCCTCCTCTTTCTCAGGCATAAGAAACCCTTCACCCCATAGATGTCCTATATTCTCCTTTTCTTTTTTCTTTTTAAAGATGTATTTATTTTATGTATATGAGTACACTGTAGCTGTACAGATGGTTGTGAGCCATCATGAGGTTGCTGGGAATTGAACTCAGGTCCTCTGGAAGAGCAGTCAGTGCTCTTAATTGCTGAGTCATCTCTCCAGCCCCAATGTCCTATATTCTTTCTATAGGTTAGACACTTTCAGTCTCCTGACCCTGCCACCCTCCATAGGCAGATGAATGCCTTGTGAGATTTCCCCCATCCATGTTGACTGATCAACTGAGATTGTCACTGTGCAGGTCTTGTTTAAGTGACCATATTGTTTAGATTCATAGGTGCAAAACCCTGTCACATAGAAAAGACACAATCTCCTAGCAAATAGCCTGGGCCTCTGGCTCTTACACTCTTTCTGCCACCTCTTGATGGTCCCAGAGCCTTAGGTGTAACTGTTGTGTTGTAGATGCATCAACCGTGTCCCATGATTAGATGTTCTGTGAATTTTGACCAGTTGTAGAGCTCTGTCTGCGGCCAAAAGTAGAGGTAAGAACTCCTGTATTGTGTGGGTATAAGGGGAGGTATTTAGAATGTATTTGGGAGTTTTATGGGTTTAAGAACATGATAATAGTAGTCTCTTCTAGGGTCCAAGACCTCATTAGCCACAAATAATTGGTTTACAGTATCAGGTACAAATTCCCACCTATTGAAAAGGCTTTAGGTCCGATTACCCTTGGTCTATTAGGGCATGGCAGTCAATGCATGGGTTCAAAGGCTTTATAAGGTAAAGACTTTTCATTGCTTTTCTCCACTGGCAGCTTGCATAGGCGCTTTTGGATGCTCTGAGAGCTGGTCCTCAGGGAGTAAGCTTCCAGATTAGTTCCAGCACAATTCCCTATGCCCAAAGTGTATGGCGTGTTTAGCAATAGGTAGCTAACTTAAAGTTCTAGGCAACTGAGAACAACATGAATGGCCTTTATTGTCTGGGGAGTCTCTTGGACACCTCTGACATGGCTTGAAGGGCTATTCTCCATGCCTGGCACTGGATGCTTTGTTAAGTCATCTATAGGTCTTGGGAGAGCATTATCATGCCAAGCAACATAATTTCATATAAATTATGTTTAAACACACCTTATTTAAATTCATTTAAATTATGTATATACTTATATGTAGTTAAAATATGTGTGTGTATATACATACATATATACATACATATATGTGTATGTATATATATATAATTTGTGTGTGTGTGTGTGTGTGTGTGTGTATGTGTGTGTGTGTGTGTGTAGTGAGGAGCAGAGGAAGCCTCAGGTAAATGTGAAGAGCAGATGAAGTGTTGTTGACATAGTCACAGACACATAAGCATGCCAATGCCTCAGACCCGTGTGAGTGGCAGAGTCTTCCTTTAGTGATACTCAGAGGGATGTAGAACCTTCCTCTGCTCTAAAGGTGGATGTTGCCAGTGTAAGTAGAAACTATCAGCCACAGCTTTCTGCTCCTGGATGATGGCAGCCCGAGGTGACTCCCTACAAAGATCTCATGCAAACATTAAAGTTGCCCGCTTGTTCAACTGTATACAGTAAACTTGCCTCCTTGAATCAGACATATTAGGTAAGCGTGCAGAGGCTCCTGGCTGTAGTTGATGCACTCTAGTACAGCAAGCACAGCCTACCATCCCAGCTTCTATGTCTCTATCCTTCCCTCGTTCTCTTGTCAGCTAGTTAGGTTACTGCATGAAGATGTGCAGAACTTGGCAAAATATATTAAATGAACATACAATAATGTCTCCCTGTGACCATTTCAATCACCCTTAATTTTCTTTCCCTTTCTCCCTCCCTTTCCTTTAGTACTAACCCCCTTCTGTAAATCCTGTCATCATTCTCATTTTCTCCATCACAGCCCTTTGTCCTACTGACCCCCTTTCTCCAGCCTGTCTCCCATCTCCCAATCATGATCTACATGTCTGGTTTTTTTTTTTTTTTTTTTTTTTTTTTGTGCAATGCCATGTTGTTTTTCTTACTGTAGTAGTTCAGTGATACAGCATTGTGAAGGTTTGTATATGCTTGGCCCAGGGAGTGGCACTATTGGGAGGTGTGGCCTTGTTGGAGTAGGTGTGTCACTGTGGATGTGGGCTTTAATACCCTTGTCCTAGATGCCTGGAAGCCAATATTCTGCTAGTTTGGAAAGGGTATAAATATAATACAACAGACAGTGGACAATGCTATGTGGTATTGGTTCACCTTGGTACTCTTTGCTGGTCGTTGTTAGGCTCTGCTGATGCTGGCCTTTACTGATGACACTGTGGCATTGGTTCGCCTTGCTTTCTTTGTTGAGTTTGTCATGAATTTGTAGAGAGAGATGTACCAAGACCTTCTGGTGGTGTTTAGGTAGCTTCTTGCTGCTTCTGCAGGCTCAGACTGATGGGCAGAGCTACACAGCTTCTCTGGATAGAGTTGCCACTGTTATCCTGACAATTCAGATTGGATTTGCCCCAAAGTACTATTTCTAAACAGGTCCACACCCTTCTTTGCCCTAGTAACCTTTTCTTTTCACTACCTCTGGTGAGTGGTGAGCTAGAAGGGAGGTTAAGTATACTTATTAAAGTAGGGTTTGAAAACTATAAGCCTGCACAGCACCATCTTGTTCCTGATTTTAATGAGAGTGCTTAGAGTTGTCTTCCATTTAGGATGATGTTGGCAGTAAATTAACCATATATAGTCTTTATTCTTTCTTTCTTTTTTTTATTGAGTATCTTCTTCATTTACATTGCCAATGGTAAAACCTTTCCCATTTTCTCCCCTCCCAAAAGTCCCCCTCCCAAAAGATTCCCTCCTCCTCCTCCTCCCACTCCCCGCCTCCATGTATATGCCCTTCTACCCGACACACTCCCACCTCCCACCACCTCCCCATCTGTTTCTCTTTGTTGGGGCCTCTATTGAGCCTTCAGAGAGAAAAGAAATAAAAAGATCATACCTCAACATAATAAAGGCATACTGAATTCCATCAAAGGCCTTTTCTGCATCTACTGAGATGTTCATGTGATTTTTCTCTAATAGAGTGCTTTTGTAAAATTGAATGCTCCTGTGTTGGACATGTTTATGTTTAGGGTTGTAATGTCTTCTTGGTTAATTGTTCCCTTGATTTGAATGAGGTTTCCATCTGTATCTAGCCTGATTTGTCTTAGTGAAGTCTATTTGTCGGATACTAGGACAGTGACACCAGCTTGCTTCCTAGTGCCATTTGCTTCACATATTTCCTCTACTTCCTTTCACTTTAAAGTAGTTCCTAGACAACAGAAAGATGGATTTTATTTCTTGGTTCATTCAGCTTAACTGTTTTTTTTTGACTGGGGACTTGACATTAATATTTACAGTTATTTATTGAAAGGTTGTATTGATTGCCATAATTTTGTTTTTTTAAACTCTTTGTGTTCTTGGTCTTATTTTGTGTTTCACGAAGTGCAGCTTCATTTAATTTCTTTTTATCATCTTGTACTGGCTAGTTTTGTGTGTCAAGTTGACACAGGCTGGAGTTATCACAGAGAAAGGAGCTTCAGTTGGGGAAGTGCCTCCATGAGATCCAGCTGTGGGGCATTTTCTCAAATAGTGATCAAGGGGGAGGGCCCCTTGTGGGTGGTACCATCTCTGGGCTGTATTCTTGGGTTCTATAAGAGAGCAGGCTGAGCAAGCCAGGGGAAGCAAGCCAGTAAGAAACATCCCTCCATGGCTTCTGCATCAGCTCCTGCTTCCTGACCTGCTTGAGTTCCAGTCCTGACTTCCTTTAGTGATGAACTGCAACATGGAAGGGTAAGCTCAATAAACCCTTTCCTCCCCAACTTGCTTTTTGGTCATGATGTTTGTGCAGGAATAGAAACCCTGACTAAGACACGTTTCTTAGCCATCCTCACTCTTCTGAGCCCAGAGTTTTGCTTCCAGTGTTCTCTGTGGTGATGATGAACTATTTCAGTCTGCTTACATCATGGGAAAGGCTCCTTTCTCCCTTCAGCTCCATCAGATAGTTCACTGTGTACAGTAAGTGATCCAGGCTGCGATCCATAGTTTCTAAGAACTCGAAGCTCATTGCTCCAAGCTCTTCGTGCTTTTAAAGTTTCCATTGAGAAATTAGTGATTAGTGTGATTTTCTTTAGAAGATTTTAGCATTCTCTTTGTTCTGAATGTTGAGTGTTTTAACTACAATATGGTGACCGAAATTTCTTTCCTTGTCTATTTAGAGTTCTGTATGCACTTGTTTGTTTATGTCCTTACTCAAATTTGGGAAGCTTTCTTCTTTGATTTTATTGAAAATATGGTCTATGCCACTGACCTGAGATATCTATAATTTGAAGAGTTGGTCTTTTCATGATATCTGACTGTTTCAATTCCTTACTTGTGTGGTCTAATTCCTCTACTTTATCTTCAAGTCTCTACTTGATCTAGTCTTTTTAGAAGGCTCTCCCTTGGGTTTTCTATGTAGGTTATTGAAGGTTTTTGTTTTTTTTTTTCAATTTTATCTCTATTGCAGCTCGAGTTGCCTGCAATATTTCTACGTCTTTATTGAATTCAGTTTTTAAATTCTCAGTTGTCACCATTGTGCCCTTCAGCTGTATGCTATGAGTTTTTTTCTTTCTTTCTTTCTTTCTTTCTTTCTTTCTTTCTTTCTTTCTTTCTTTCTTCCTTTCTTTCCTTCTTTCTTTTGTTCTTTCTTTCTTTCTTTTTTCTTTCTTCCTTCTTTCCTTCCTTCCTTTCTTTTCTTTCTCCATTTCCTTCATTTTTTTAAATCACGCAGACCTTTCTTGCTATTCTCCTAAAGTTCATTGAGCTATTTGTTTAGGTCTTTTTAAACTTTCTAAATTCTTTGAAAATGTTTGTATTGTTCTTTTAAATTCTGTATCCTGGGGGGGTGGTTCATCTAAATAATTCTCATTGGAGATAGGAGAACATTTTTATAAGGTTGGTGGATTAACTTATAAGATATTGCTTTGCCTTCTCGTATTGTTTGTGCTTTTGTGATGAGACCTTGGCATGCTGACTTTATTCATTGGTGTGTGTCTGATGTGAGATTCTAGGTTATCCCTGTGGAGTAGAAGTCTGGTTCTAGTTGTCATGCTTGGCTGAGTTGGATCAGGTACAAGGAGTAGGTTGGTTAATCCTTCAGATACTTCCTCACCTGGGATTGGAGGAAGAGGGTTTATTAAAATTCAGAGCTAAATAGGAACAAATGGCAGCTGGGACAAACAGCTCCATCTGCTTGGGCTGGTGTGCAGGCTGTGCTGCCTGAGCTATGCCTGGGAATGTGGGGAGTGTAAGTGGGCTGGGTCTTGGGCACTCACCAGGCTAGGCTGGCATACAGGGTGTGCAACTGAGGCTGGGCCTGAGATTTGAGACCAACATGGGCCAGCAAGGGATTCTTCAGGCTACACTGACACACAAGTGTGCATTCCAAAATGGGCCTCTGGGTTGGATATGGTATAGGTAGGTTAGAGTCTAGGAAAATCACCAGACTTGATCAGTACACAGGTTGTGTGGCCTAGGCTTATCCTGGATGTTGGGTATGCCACGGGTGGGCTAGGGTCTAACAGACCCACCAGACTGGGCTGGTCCACAGGGTATGAGACCAGAGTGATGCCTGGAGATTGGGAATGGTCCTGGGAGAACTCAGCATACTGAGTAGGTGTATTCAATATGAGACTAAGGTAAGGTCTGGGGTTAGGCAAAAATGACTGATCTGGACCAGAGAACAGGATGTGCAACCTCGGTTAGCAATGGACGTCTGTGGTTGTGTGGACTAAGCAGGTTGCCTAGCACCTGTTTTTTAGTTTAGTTTTTGTTGTCGTTGTTGCTACTATTATTAATTTCTCTCTCTCTCTCTCTCTCTCTCTCTGTGTGTGTGTGTGTGTGTGTAGTGTATGGCACATACATGTAGATGCCTGCAGAGGCCAGAAGAAGGAGTTGGATCCCCTGAGGCTGAGGCTGGACCATTGTTAAGTACTAGGAGCCTAATTTCAGTTGTCTGGAAGAACAGCCATCACTTTTAACTTGGGAGTCACCTCTCCAGTCCGAACCTTTGCTGCCGCTTTAGTTGACTAATTCAGGTATTTTGTTAGAGTCACGCAAAACCGAGTAACAAGCGAAACACACACATTTATTACATGCATGAGGCTATCACATGGAAGGAAATGCACACTCAGAGTCCGAGAGAGACTTAGCAGCTCACTCACCCTTCTCATAGGTGAGAGGGGAGAAGAAGCAAAGACATTTCAGAGGAAACGGAACGACCTTAAGGAAGATGGATGGGCTCAGAGGACAGATGACAGCCTGTGACACAATCTGCCTGGGCCTTGTTCCTCTCCTATGACCCTGCTTGCTATACCCTGCTTGCTACAATTCCGGACAAGTGTGGTTACCTTTGCAGAATGTAATTCAGAAACAAAACAAAACAAACAAAACCCCCAAGCCTCCAACAACAACAACAAACCTGTAACCATTGTTCCCTAAGTTCCCTTAGTTTAAGGTTACCAGCAGGGCACAGTGGCATGTTTCAGAAAGGCAGTCCTGAGCTGCTTCAAACCAGTGACTTTTATATTCCTTAGAATTTAAATCATCCTAACTCCCCGATAGACCCTCCTTCTCTTCAGCTCCCCTCCCAGCAGGAGATAAATTGAATATTATACAGAAGCCATAAAAGCAGAGATATTCATTCTCTAAATGGTTTTAATGGAAGCGATAAACACAGCATTTGTCCACCAACAATAAGCCAGCCCCGCTCCTATAACAGCAAGGGCAGAACCAGAGATCTTGAAGTGCAGTTCACACAGAATACAGGGGGTCTCAAAGAACCGTGTGCTTGCTGCATATTAATGGGGATGGAGTCTGTGGTGAACAGTCTTTGGGGTATGTGTGGTTTCCTTAGTCAGATGTCTAATTCTCACCTTCCTCGTGGCCCTGGCTTTGGCCCCAAGCTCCACCCCTCCCCTGAGCTTTATCCTGGATTCAGGAGATGGCAGGGACTGTAAATCTGGGCTGAGGTGAGACAGCTGTTTTGCATAATTACTTGGTAATTTGCGAAAGCTGAAATTTTAATCACCTTTAGGTCAACTCAAACTACCCCATCCAGAACACCTGCATCAAAGCGGCAGCTTGCAATGCCAGGCTCGGCAGCCTCAGTCCTTCTGCGCCCCGCCCCCTCCACCCTTCCTGGGAGATTTCTGTGAGAGGTAGGTCTGATCTAAGGACCTCATTTGAAGTCCTCTGACTCCTCACCTCCCAGACTCCCAGCTCCAGTCATAGCAGGATGACAGCTCTCACACAGCTGGCATGTCATGCCTGTGCACCAGTGAAAACCCTTTCCTATGCTCAGAAGCCGACTTCTTCCATCCTGTTTGCTGAAGCCCTCACCTTGGCTAGTTATCTCCAGGAAGGTCTCCCGAGTGCCTAGAAGGAGTTGGTTAGGGATTTCCTGTTCTGAAGGGCAGAGTTCTTGCCCTTTAACCTCACGCTCAGAGTGGAATTATCCTCCTGTTTGTCTCTCTCGCTTGTTCATACGTGCCTCTCAACATCTCAGTGCAGGATACATCTTTATCTTTATAGCCATTAAACTCAGGGTAGGCTATCACAAAGCAATCATCCCACAGATGTCGACTGAAAGAACAAATGCATGAATGAACAAGAGAACAATAAATTGGGAGAAAGAAATCAAGAACTTGAGGATAGTACTGCTATGTCTTTTTCAAAGACACACACTTCTCAATTAATTCCTGTGAAATGCGTACATAGTTGCTTTAGTTCTCTGTACCCTGAGTTTCTTGTCAACATGACACAAGTGGGATCATTTGGGAAGAAGGAGCTTCAAGTGAAAATACCCCCATTACACTGGCCTGTAGGCAAATCTGTGGGGGCATTTTCTTGACAGATGTGGGAGGGCCCAGCTTTCTGTGGGCAGTGTTCTATAAGAAAAAAGGCTAAAAGGCCAGGCAGTGGTGGTACACGCCTTTAATCCCAGCACTTGGGAGGCAGAGGAAGGTGGATTTCTGAGTTTGAGGCCAGCCTGGTCTTCAGAGTGAGTTCCAGGACAGCCAGGGCTACACAGAGAAACCCTGTCCCGAAAAACCAAACCAAACCAAACAAAACAACAACAAAAACCAAAAAAAGGCTGAAGAAGCCATGGGGGGCAAGCCAGTAGGCAGCAGTCTTCCATGGCCTCTGCTTAAGTTCTTACCTCAACTTCCTGCCCTGCTTGAGTTCCTGCCTTGGATTTTCCCAAGGATGGACTGTGATCAGGCTATGTAAGTCCACATTCTTCTGAACTGCTTTTGGTCATGATCTTTATCACTGTAATAGAAACCTAACTAAGGCATCTGCCTTTCACCAGAGGAGTAAAGTCTATGTTGATCTCTGGGCTATGAAAAGACATTTCTGGTCTTTAGCTATACTTTGATGGTATGAGGGTTGGGGTGCCAAAATGTGAGGGTTTCTCTTCTGAACTTGATGAGCTGCTTCACGGATATTGCATTAAAAGCAGCTTCAGCTGTGCTCGCCATAGTTGCTGTTGGAAAGACGTGTGGTTGGTGGCACTCACGGCCCTCCATGCTGGAGGCCAAGAACACAGAATTTGAATTTAATTCTTTGGGTCTGCATCCTAATTTGGCAACTGACTTCTTGAAAGTGCTTTAACACATTCTTGGGCAGAGTACTTGGGAGGCAGAGGCAGGAGGATCTTTGAGTTTGAGCCCAGCCTGGGATATAGGGCAAGTTCCAGGACAGCTAGTACTACACAGAGAAACTCAAAGTAACAAAAAACAAATAACAAAGCAAAACAAAACAACCAAAAACCAAAACCCTTCTTAGTCTCTATTTTCTAATCGGTAGAAGCAGCTAACAAGCATTTATTGAGCATTTCCTCTGCCAGGGACTGATCTAATGCTAAGGTCCACACTAAATCAAGTAGACTAAACACTGTCCTTGTGGGGGCATAGGATGCCATCATGTAACAATCAACAAACTGCTTTGCTGTGGGCCAGGAAGGCTCAGTGGGCAAAGTGAGGTCCTGAGTGGGAGCGGTTTCCATGTGCAAGGCAAGCCATGGTATGGCATGGGAAGGCAGAGAGGGGCAGAGCATTGGCTTGTTGGCCAGCAGCCTGTCCTATTCAGTGAGGAACCCTGTCTAAAACAACAAAATGGAGGCTCCAAGAAATGACAGCTGAGAGTAACTTCCATGCCCCCCTGCAACACATGTGCACCTGCACACACCCATGTACACCTGCACACACACATGTGTACTTGCACACATACATGTGCACATGCACACACATGTACACCTGCATACACACCCATGTGCACCTGCCATGTGTACCTGCACACCCATGTGTACCTGCATATACACCCATGTGCACCTGCACACACCCATGTACACCTGCACACATGTACACCTACATATACACACACATATGCACCTGCATATACACATGTGCACCTGCATACACCCATGTGCACTTGCACATACACATGTGTACCTGCACACACATGTGCACCTGCACACACACATGTGCACCTACACATATGTGCACCTGCACACACATGTGCACTTGCACACACACGGACACTTGCACTCTACTCACACACATACATTTCAGTGGCAGTATGTGCTGTGACCTAAAAGTTACAAAGGAAATGACAGGTCAGAGCTGTGATTTTTCAGCAGGGTTCCTAGGAAAGAAAGGCTGCATCCAGCAGAGCCTGAAAGGTTTGAGGGAGAACCTGGAAGCAGAAAGGAAGCGAGAGTGGAACCAGGGAGAAAGGGGGCAGAGCCAAGGGCGGCTTAGATCCCTAGGAAGGGAATTCGGTGCACAGAGGGTGAGGCCACAACATCCAGGGATGGAGCCCAGAGGCTGTGGTATGGACTGGCTTGCTTTCTCTGAAAGCTTTCTGGAGGACTCAGAGCAGAGGCATGATGGAAACTTGCAGCACAAAGTAAGACTGGCTGTGGCGCTGCTGCACTGAGTGCCTGAATATGAAGGGTGGAGGCCAGGAGGGCTTGGAACAATTCGTTGTAGGAGGTAAATGCACGCTTATGCCTGTAATCAAGACATTTTCCCCTCTGTCTCTTAGAAGATTGCTATTGGGTGCTTGCTTTTCAAAACCGCTGGCTGCTACACAATGAGGGTTCTTAGTACACAAACCTGTCCAAAAGTGGAAACCACAGCTCACTTCCTTTGCCTTGGGTGGTGTATTTATTGCCTGTGCCACCATTCAAGTTATGCCCGAGAAAGGGAGAGGTGGGGGTGGGGAATTAGGGAAGACTTTGAGGTCTCTAATGTGAACAATGGGACTAGGGAAGCTTCCATAAATGAGAAGGGTGCAAGCCAGTCATGGCGGCACATGCCTGTAATCCAACAGGAGACAAGCAGGAGGAGGCTGGACTATAGTGTGAGACTAAGAAAGGTAAGATTACGAGAGAGATTTGTGCTGCGACAGACAGGTGACAGGGCAGATCTGAGATACAAGACGGTTGGTGCTGTGTGTGTGTGTGTGTGTGTGTGTGTGTGTACACGCTAGGTAGGAAAGAAAGAAGGCTAGAGGGGGAAAGGGACATAGATCACTTTTGACTACTTCCTGCTGATTAGGGGCATTGAGTTCCTTGGGGGCAAGTCCAGTCTTCATTGTCAGGATATCTCCAATTCTTTTTCTAGTTGCTTTGCTCACAACCACCTGACAAACTGCAGAAACAGGAATGGGCAGTATCTGGGACAGTAGCAGGGGGAGCAGCAGCTACAACAGACCCTTTTGTGGCTCTCTCATTTACATGCTCTGCACAGTCCCCAGAATTAAACTGCCTGAAGCTGACAAAGGTCACACCCCTCCTGGTGCATGAGGCAAATCATAATCACCCACTGTGAAGCAGCCTCTTATCCCACACCTGAGACTAAAACAAAAACATACTGACGTAACATAACTGGGTTTTTAAAGAAACCAAAATTCTCACTATCTTCCCTCCTTTGAGTCCAAAAATGGTTTTTCCATTTAATATCAGTAAACTATATACGATAAGAACAATTATGAGAACCATTGAGTAATAATTATATTTGCAGTGTCCAGTCCATATATTTGGCTTCCTTACATCATGTTATTGGAATGCTTGGAGAAAGTATTCCACTATCTATCCCATCCTCGTGAGTCCAAAGTTTTGTACTTCAATCACTTTCTTACCATTAACTTACATTTACCACTTTTAAAACATCCTTTTAAACCCTAAAGCATTTCCTAGGTCCTAAACATCTTAAGATTTTATGTCTTTAATCTTTAATAAAGAAAACTGTGAGACTACAACTGTCTAGTCTTCACTCTCACTAGAGACCGGAGAAGGATAAATATTCCTGAGTAAACAGGAAGTGAGGAACAAGCAGTTTCCACAACTGTAGAAATGACAGACTGCTGGCTGCCTGGGCAGTCACCCAGAGTTCTTCTGTGTCATTGGGGAATCCAATCATCAGCCTACCGGCCCAGAATTTCTGACAGACCTATCTGTGAAGCAGGAATTTTGAAGGGCTGGCCTGCCTTGTCTCTGCAAGCTGGACATCCAACTCTCCAGTGTCCTGCTTATCCACAGCCTGCTGTCAGCTGTTGAGGTAAGGGCAGTTTCTTGCCCAGTGGTCATCTCTACCACAAATGAAGCAAACTCTGGGTGGAGGTTCTTCCGTGCCCATCCTCCTCTTTGAAGTAGGTTGGGGGTGCTGAAGGGAGCAGAGCTGTCTCTCTGCCAGAAAAGCCTTTTATTATTAAAGTGTCTGTAGCTCTCTGAAGTGTTTGACGATCAAGCATCTATCCCAGTATATCTAAACGGACAAACGCTGCTTGATTCTAACTATTCACTCTCTGCTTAACTTTGAAAACATATGCTAGGGGCTAAATAAAGCTTATTTCTGTAATTAACTAAACTAGTACCTAGAGATGACAAGTAAGATCATTTATAGGTGACTAACTACTGACTTGTGTTTCTAGTTATCCTAAACAGCTTGTAATAGCAGCTTTCCTAAGACTAGAACTTTACATTATTACATTTTTTAAAGTTGAATATGTTTTACATTAAGCAAAACTCAAACAAAATAACCTTAAATTTCTATCAATGTACAATAATACATACAAATATAAAATATTTGAGACTTGTTACTTTCCTAGTTAGTGAGACAAATGCTTTTCAGGTCAGTGGGTTGTTTTGTTTTGTTTTTTTATAACCTTGTGACTCTCAGCTTCTCCTCTCTGAAATGACTTGTACCTGGAACTAGGATCCCAAAATTACCTGTATGTTGTCCCTCCTGAACCTGCACTCACTTACCCTTTACCACACACGATGTCTGCAAACCCTGGGAAGACTCTAGGCATTCTTACTGAGAACCCATTGTTACTAAACATGGCTTATTAGCCTGTAGAGAGGAAAGTACCTTATACCCCAGAGTTAAGACACTGGAGGTTCTGAGCTCTGAAACGTCTAGCGGCTTGGTCACAACTTCATTTCAAATGACTGAATTACCACAACTGAAGCACCAGGCATTTTGATATTAAGACCTTGGCTACTACTGGGAAGCTGTTTTTCTTTAACCCCGTGACCCTGCACAGCCTCCTTCTCCTGGCTCTCTGTCCTGCCCAGGGGTTGTGGGACTTGCATGACACAGAGTAGAGCAGTGCTCCACCTTCCAGTCCAGTCTGCCTCACTCTTTCATCCTGTGGGAAGCTTGTCACCAGGTCTTGGTTACCAGGTCTGAACCTTTCCTTCTCCCTGTTCTGGTGCTTTTTGCTTCCCAAATGCTTCAACCTCTACTCATAACTTCTCCAGTTGCATCTTAGATCCCTCCATTTCCATTTGCAACATTGCTCAGCTGTTCCTCCACCTGTTTTTGAACCAGAATGCAGGAAGAAGAAAGAGAAAAACCAGAAATTGCCTCTGGTAGCAAAGTGGGAGAAAACCCAGCAGCAGCAGCCACAGTAACCATTTTGCTGACATCCTGAAACAGTGTATTCATTCTTTCCTACCTTGATATATATATTTGCTATTTTATTGGGTTCTTTTATTTCTTCCTCCCAACCCTTACAAGATGGTGATAAGAATACAGCCTGTCTTCTGTGGTTGGTAGATGACAATCTAATTAACATATGCATACATTTTTAAAAGAATGATTTATTTATTTATTTACTTACTTACGTATTTTATGTATTTGGGTATTTTGTCTGTGTGCACACCTGCATACCGGAAGAGGGAATTGGATCCCATGGGACTGTGTCAGTTATGAGCTACCATGTGGGGGCTGGGAATTGAACTCTAGACCTCTGGAAGAAGGGCCAGTGCTCTTAATCACTGCACATATCAAAGCACTTTCTGTCTATAGTTGCTCAGTAAATGTTAGGCATTATTTAGAAATAGGACCTTTAATCAGAAAATTAATGAGAGTCCCACAGCTGGACCCTAACTGAATGTGATCCTTGTCTCTGTAAAAAGAGAAGGCAAAAGTGTGTGCATGCATACACACACACACACACACACACACCCAACTGTGAGAAGCACAGACAGGGAGAACCAGTAGATGACAGGAAAACCAGCTCTGTCCATATCCTGATCTCACATCCCTATAAACCAAAAAACTAAGTTTCCTTGCTCAAGCCCCAAATAGGCATTATCATAATCCTGTCCCTTATACTTTCAACATGTGCATTTAAGTGTAGTTGACATGTATGTGTGTATGTAAAATATGTATATGTATAATTGCATGCACATGTGTGTAGACATGGGATCGTTCTGCTGTCATTACAAACTTGCTACTTCTAAGCCTAATTCAGTAGTTTTTATCTCAGACTAACATATTAACATAATATAAATTATTTTAAATAAGCATAGATACGTAATGAAATATATGTATTAAATATGCATGTTTAAGTTGTGTGTGTTCATAAAGCCATGCAAGTGTGTGTTTGAAGCCCTGTTTATCTTGGAAAGGTCTTCTTCCTCTTCCCTGGGCCACATATGGGCTGCTTTGCCCTGATAACACAAAAACAAGGAAGACTCCATTTAACAGTAGAGTTGGTTTTCTTTCAAAATGCCTCTAACCAGATCTGACAAATGAGACTGCTCAGACAGAGACTGTAAACACGGAATCTAATTTTTGTATAAATTTCATGCAATACCACCAAAGCAGAATATTTTGATGTGACTGTTTAAAAATTACCCTGTCAGTATGTAAAAACATGCTTATTATGATCAAGTGTAACGGGCTTTTCGGGAATCCTCCTGCATTCTGTGTCCATGTAAAGCAACACTAATGAAAAAAGAGCTTTGGTCAGATGAGGTGTTTTCCAAAATAAATGAAGGCTGGAGGCGGAGCTCAGTTGGTCGAGTGTCTAACGTGCCCTGGGTTTGATCCCCAGCACTGTGTACAAGCAGGGTGGTACATCCCTATGGTCTAAGCACGCAAGGCACGAGAAGCCGGAGTTCAAGGTTATGCCATTCTGAAGCAATCTTTCCCAACACAGAAGCAAACAAATCAATGCCCCTAATACCTAAAGAGTGAAGCGGTGGCCGTTCTGTAGATCTTTGACAAGACAAAGAAAAAGAACAATGTCATATCGCCTAGCATTAAGACATTTTAGTCTTGGATTAGATCGAACACAGCAAAACAATTCCACAGGACGTGGTTCGCTGGGCTCTGCTCTCCCATTTTTAAGCTTTAATTGGGATAGTGAGTTTGGGTATCCCTAACTTTAAAAGCGGAATCGTGAGTGTTTTCTTAAGTGCATTAACTGTTTTGCACATCTAATTAGAAATATAGAATTTGGGGATACTTTTCGTCTTATATAAATATGTCCTAATTTCAGCAAGTCACTTAAAATCCCTGTTGAAACATCCAGACTGGTTCCATAATTATTGTACATTTTTCTGTTGCACTAGAAGCTGAGAGACTGACTCTGTGCTTGGTTCACTCTGGTGTGCATTATTTCTGGAACATAGAGTCACATGTGTGACAGAATAAAGGAGATGTGTGTGTCATGGCGATGGAAAGGGTTCACTAGAATTAAGTACATCACCTGGATAAAGTCAGCACTGCGAAGTCTTTTCTTCAGGGACAGGGTTTCTCTATGTAGCCCTGGCTGTCCTGGAACTCACTCCATAAAACAGGGTGGTCCAACTCAGAGATCCACCTGCCTCTGCCTCCCCAGTGCTGGGATTAAAGGTATGAGCCTTTGCCACATCCAGCACCTATCAGAAAGCCTTACTCTCTCCGAGAGATACCTCCTGTGTAAATTTACAGGGGATCTCTCTCCAGAGCTCTTTCCTAGAGCCCTATTTTGGGAGATGTTCCCTGAATACCTGTCCTACTGTAGGGGCCCCATTGTACTGTCCCTGACACACTCTCCAGTGCTATCCAGCAGCGTATCTCTAGAACCTATCTGATTGTCACCCTTAGTGTGACTTGTGGCTACTGTCTGGACCATGTGCTTCCAGAATCTTAGTGTCTTATTCAGAGAATTGAAAACAACACACTCCAACACGAAGTTTAGAAACTCAGTGAAAGCGTAAGTTTTGGTCACATGGCCAATGGGTCACCTGAGTGATAGAATACTCAAGGGGACTCTGAGCTATTGTTTGGGGTTTCTTTTTATGGTGTCAAAAGGATGAGTGCAAAAGTATGTTTTATTTGCCTGAATAATTATCTCCGAGGCTTACTGTCTCTGTCTACTAACCTAGGCCTGGTTCTGGAAGCTTCAGGCCTCCACACAATCTTATCTAGGCCTAGAATGTTTTCAGCCTCTGAGACTTGGTGCTGAATAAACTCACCCTTTCTTGTTGTTTCTGAACTCTACCTCGCTGGTTCAGCTCAGCTGTTTTGGCTCAAACTCCTCTCCCAGCTGACTTATTCAATCTAGCTTTCTTCTTCTTCTTGGCCTCTGAATCGCTCTGCTTGACCTCATTCTAACTCTAGTAATTGGTTCTAATCTTCTGGCTCCTTCTCATTCTCTTGCTCATTCTGTCTTCACCGAGGTCTAGTTTGTTCTCTCCTCAGCTTGTCTCTGTAAAACTCACCTGGCTGAAGCTGCCTCCTGCCCGCTCTCTGGGCTGCGCTACTCTTTCTCTCAACTCTACTGCACTGCTCTCCACGAACTCTTCTATATTCCTGGACTGCACTCTCTTCTTCCTGTGCTGCCTGTCTCTCCCTTAAGTCGCTTCTCTTTCCTCTCTCTTCTCATGAGAGTAGGGAAGATCCTATTCTGTCAACTCTTTCTCTGATTCGTCACTTTGTCTGCCACTCAATTAGACATCACTTTCAAACATGGGTGCTTCCTTCTACAAACTAACTTTACTTTCATTGTTTGGGATTAAAGGTGTGCACTAAGGGAAAGATAAACTTAATCTGCTGTTCATAGTGGGGCGTACACACAGTACAAGTATGGGCTTTTCTAGATTGTTAAATATACTGTTAGAAGAGTCATGTGCACAACGTACGCACAAATGAGAGTGCACTGAATTCACAGAGCCCCAGGCAAGATGGAGTCCCAGACTGATAAGGATTCGCCACACTTACCTGCCTAGCTGGAGGCTAAGATGTTGTTCTACTTGCATTGGGAACCCCAGGACTAACATACTCTTTGAAGCGTAGCAGGTATTCAATAGACGTAACACACCTCAGTAGGCGGAGTTACAAGCAGCTGTGAGCTGCCTGACAGGGATTCTGGGAACTGAACTCGGATCCTCTGGAAGAGCAGTGTACACTCCTAACTGATGAGCCATCTCTGTCTTTTTTGTGGCTTTTGAGAATTTATGAAGGCACAGACTTGAAAGGGATCTCCTTCTTCAGTGAGCTGCCCAAGCTACTCCAGGCTAATGGTCATTGAGTATGCTGTCACTAATGGTCGTTGTGCCTGTGGTCACTAAAGCTCCCCAGTGCTGGTAATGACAGAATTTAATCACCTGTGTGGCTGAGTTCTGCCTTGGGTCAAAGAGGACTCTCTTGTTGCATCCTAATCTAATTGTGTTCATCTCTATAGAGATGGAGAAAAGCCAGCTAGCATCTTCCTCTAAACAAACCGCAATTCTTGAGGAAAGTTATTAAATCAGAGTCAATCCTCAGCCTGCATCTTCCAAGGTGAGCTCAGCTCAGCTCTGTTCATTTTCCCCAGGTTTCAGCCTCCACTCTCTGAATGGTTTTTCTCACTTCCCTTTGGCCCTTTTCCAACTTCTCTTTAGCTCTCTAGAAATTCAGAAACCAAAGCTCGACTCAGCGCTAATGAGGGCCCGACCAAGGTTAAATATAGAAAAAATTATAGGTTCTCAGACTGTGTAGGTCATACTCTGTCAGTGTATGTCAAGGCAGAAGAATGCTGTTAACATAGACCAAAGCACCATTTGTGATATCCTAAAACAAGGTTGGATGGCAACTCACCCTGCTAAAAGTATCCTTTTTTGTTGTTTTAAAAAGATTCATTTGTTATTTTAATGATTAGATGTATGAGAGTTTAATCTATACAACATACATGTTAAAAATTTCTTCTTCTTCTTAGATAATATATAGAGAAGAAAATACAGAAAGATGTTTAACACACTTCCGATAAAAACATTTTAAACATTAAGTGGGAACTACCACGCATTATAAACTGCCGCTTTATACTAGACCAACTCGCCCAAAGGACCGTTCAGCTAAGTGGATTGTCTTTGAGCATCTGAAGATGAGGCCGTATTTTGATATTCAAGTACATTTTGTTCATTAGTGCTTTCATTAATGCAGTTGCCTTCTAATTTTCTCAAAAGCAGTGACAACTTTATGTTTTAAGGACAATAATACCATATTTGGAATATTATATTTTTCAATTGACTCATTTTTTCTTCCTTTTAGATGTTTGTGAAAGACCATTCTCTAGGATTATTTTTAAAAATATTCTCTGTTCTCCAGTTTTTTCTGCGAATTCTAGTCAGTATAGACATGAAGCGAGGCCTTCCCAACTCCTTTCTGAAGAGGTTTTCAGTGCCTGGCTGTCCCTCCTTGGCAAACAAGAAATGGGATCAGAGGCCATGTGTTAGTTAATGTATTTTTGCTATGATGAAGCACTATACAAAGGCAGCTTATAAAACTATGCATTCAACCGGGGGTTGGCTTATATATAGTTTTGGAGGGTTTGTAATCATCAAGGCAGGGAGCATAGATGCAGGTCGGCAGTCATAGAGCTGGAACAGCAGCTGAGAGCTTAAATCCTGATTTGAAGGCAGCAGGGAGAGAGAGAGAGAGAGAGAGAGAGAGAGAGAGAGATGGGAGATTGAAACCCTAAGCCTACTACCAGTGACACACTTGTCATGAGGGCCATTCTCATTCAAACCATCACAGACTATTAACTTCTGTTCTGTACAATTACTAAATTTTGCCACTAATTTTTATATTTTGGCTTCATTTTTTTTTATCACTTCAAGGATCATCTTTGTTCCCCTAAGTCATTTTTTTAAAATAAAACTGCTTCCTATGCTGGGCATGGTGGCACACACCTTAATCCCAGTACTCAGGAGACACTGGCAGGAAGATCTCTGCGAGGTCAAGGGCAGACTTGTGTACATAGCAAGTTCCAGGGCAGCCAGGACTACAATGAGAGATGCTATCTCCAAAGCAAAAGCAAAACAAAACAAAAAAGAAACGGAAAAAAAATGCTGCTGCTTAATAATAATAACAATAATAATAAATTAAAAACAAAATTTGTTCCCTATCCTTTTAAATCCATCTATAGATACACCATTGCAAAGGCTTTATTGGGGTTCATGAAGTGCTTGATTTAGTTTTGTTTTTTTTTCTTCAAGTCAATTTGATTCTGTCGATTCAGATTCACTACTAGCTCCCCTGATGTTAGAGTTCCTCCTACTCAGGGTCTTGGCACTTGTGTTGTGGTTCGATGGTCATCCTGAAGGACAGGAAGGAAAGGCAGGGAAACAGAGTCAGGGCTGGAGTACAAACCACTATCTGAGGTTTCCAAGGTCCAGCTACATCCACTGCCACTTCAGGTTTATTTTTAATACCCCTGGGATTGTCCCCTGGAGAATCAGGACTGAGCAGTGTGGCTACCAGGCCCAACCTCATTATTGTAAGAGTTCTGGGCTGCCTATCATATCCTATCTGTTCTTTTCCACCTTTTGAGTTCTAGTCTAGACCCAATAAATTGTTTATGTGACCTATGAGCAGGTCATAGACTACAACTGGAAGACCCTCTGGGGCACTGGGGATTTGCACGCACAATTTCTCCACTGGTTTGTTTCCTTCTGTGTCATAAATCAGTGTATGTATGATTTGTTGCTTGCTCTCCCACTGGAATTGATTTCTTTCCCACCCCTTTTCCTTTTACCAAATCTTTTTCCTCAGGCCAAGAGTATTATACTGTCAGGTCTGTTGTTTTGGGTCTATTGGAAACATTTCTAAATCCGTTGCTATTTCACTCTAAGACGGATGGGTTGTGAAGCCCTACAAAAGCAGGTTCTGACTTTAGGTACTTGGAGCTGCAGCTAACAGGGATCTATCTGTGTCTGTCCAGCTGTATGAAATAACACAGAAATATATCCTCTCCCAGGTCCGAGACTCAGGGACACATCATCACTGCCTCACTGTGGTCACTGTGGTCATTCAGCCCTCCTGGTCCTTCTAGCACTCAGCACAGCCCTACCTCCATATTGCATTATCCTCAGATTGGTGCCAGGATGGTTGCAGATTCCTCAGGTATCACCTCCAGGCACAATTACACCCACAGGAAAGAGTGTCTCTCTTCCTTTAACAGACAAGCACCCAGCTAAAGAACTCTCATATCCAGTTGGATGTTATCAGGTTACATGCATATTCTTAACGCAGTAGCTGGTGAGGAGAATGTTGGTACCTTTCTGTAAATGTAAATATTGGTTCTATTTCCTGAGATGAAGGGATGAGATGCAGGATGTTCTCAAGCTTTACAAATAATCTGGCTTGGGCTAAGCCCAGAGTGTTTCTATCTAACTATGCCTAGGCCTAGGTCTGGAAGTTCTAGCCTACCTACAATCCAATTTTCTGCAAGCCTGGACTTTGAAGGCTGCAGCTTCCAGTCTCTATCTGCTAACCTAGAATGTTTCAGCCTCCGAGACTTACTGCTGAATAAACTCTTTTTAGCTCTTTCTAGCTGGCTGGCTCACCTCAGCTGTTTTGGCTCAAACGCCTCTCCAAGCTGACTGATTCAAATTGACTTCTCTTGGCTTCTGACTGAATGGTTCTGCTTGGAAAGACTACCTCTGAACTCCATGAACTGAACTGCTCTGATTGAACTGCTCTGCCCGGAACTGAGCTCAACTGCATTCGATACAAACTCCATTCCACTGACTGAACTCCACTGACTGAACTCCACTGACCCTCTCCTCACTGTTCTTAAGCAGCCTCTCTATCCTGTCTGCTCTTGTGAGAGTTGGGCATATTCTAACTCCGACTCATTCTGTCAAATATTTCTCTGATGTGTCACTTTGTCTGCCCCTCAATTAGATGTCACTATCTGGGCTCAAAGGTGTACTGAAGGTGGGTCTGTGTTCTAGCCAAAGCAATTAAAAGTATGTGGCATGTCTGCATTCCAGCTGGATCATATCTTTGGATGTGATCCCTGCCAGAGCAGCCGTGTTGCTGGATTAAAATCCCTCTACACCTTTAAACAGAACAGTGTGTAGAGGAGAAAGGACACCTGTGTGATTTAGTGAAAATCCTTAAAGCTAATCTTGTTTTCTTTCAAGTGTTGGATTGATAGAACTCCGGTTCTTACACTTGCTAGGCAAGCACCCTATCACTGAACTAAATCCCCAACCCCTTAAAGTTATCTTTTTCAAAGAAACTGTATTATTTATTTACTGTGTACATATGTGTACTCACTCACACAAACACACACACACACACACAGTGGTTATAGGTGTACACAGACATATGGAAGTCAGAGAACAACTTGGGGGAGTTGGTTCCCTCCACCAGGTGGGTCCCAAAGATCAAACTCAAGTCATTGGCCTGGTAGGAAGTGTCTTTACCTGCTGAAATAGTCTCCCATCCATAGAGTGATTTTTTTTTTTTTTGTCAAGTCCTGATGATTCTAGCTCAGGTACATTCAGAATCAGGACACTATCTGTGGTGCCCACTGTGACCTGCACAGACACAGGGTTAATTAGGCGTTTGGATTTGGAAGCAACCCATGAGCAGACGCAGCACAGATGTGCACTCTGACTGGGTAGAGGATGGCAGCTGAGAATTTGCTAGATAGATATTTGACTAACAAAGGAACATGGCTCAGAGACTTGCAGTAATTTTCTCATGTCACCATTTCTGCAGGCTTCTTTGGGAGCATGAAGCACATTTGAGCCCCACCTTTAATGCAGCTCTCTTCTAAAAGAGGTGTCTGTGTACATTATACGAAGGTTTTTATAATCTTACTATAATGTCACTAGTGTGATTAGTCCTCCTCCTCCTCTTCCTCCTCCTCCCCCTTTGGGTTTTTTGAGACAGAGTTTCTCTATGTAGCCCTTGCTGGCCTGAAACTTGATCTATAGACCAGGCTGGCCTCAAACTCACAGAGATCTATCTGCTTCTGCTTCTGAAGTGCTGAGATTAAAGGTGTGCACCACTACCACCCATCAGTTATTTTCATGAATATCAACAACTTAGAAGTATTTTAGTATTCATTTTTACTCAGCTCAAGGAGCTAAACAGACGCACTATTTAACTCCATTCCCTCATGAACCACCCATGGCCTAGAAAACACAAGGAGAGGATTGATCTGTGAGGAATCAACAGAGCATGCTTGCTCTCCTGCTTCATGCCTCTAAAGAATCCCAACATGCACTCTGTATTCTACCAAAGAAATAAAGCTGTCTAGAGTTCAATACAAAGCAAGTTCTAAGATAAGAAAAAACTAACATCATACATACACACACATGTCAGGGGATAGGGGTGGAGATGTGAGTCTTGTGGCAGAAAGATAAACTTAGGAATTTGACCCCTAAGCACCCCAGCCCTATGGCTTCCTGGCCACATGACTTGGGACAAACTATTTATCCTCTCCATTTCCTTTTTTATAAACAGGTCCCAATGATGAATGTCTCATAGTATTTCAACAATATAAGACAGCATATAGGAACCGGTTGGGAGGGTCCTGTCGCACACCAAGCATGCAATCAATGCACGTTCTCATCCACTCCCCTTGTAGTCCGTGCCTTTGTTGTGATGATGCTTTTCTATTGTCCCTCCCCCCTTGCTGTCAATCACTAAAGTGATGAGATTTGACCTTCTGATGTCTCTAGGATGTGTTTTGTTTGCTGTGACACAAAGACTCCCTGTGTAGCCCAGGCTAGTCCCAAACTTACAATCCTCTTACCCCTGCCCCTCACTTGCTGGGATTACAGATGTGTACCTGATGTACACAAGTGTACACATCTGTGCCTGTGTAGAGATGTGCTTGGCTTAGGTCTTGGACACAGTTTGCAGATTAGGAGTAAACTCAATCTTTTGGCTTTTGGTTCATTAGTGGCTAAAATTGCCTTAGGAAATCATTTAAAGCAATATAGAACCTAACACTAGATGCTTGCTTCAAGTAGTGTTTTTTTTTTTTTAAATAAATTAAAAAGTAGTCTGGAGAGGTAAACCAGCAGTTAAGAGCATTCACTGAGCTTGCAGAGGAGCTAGGTTTGATTCCCAGTACCCATATGGCACAACCACCTGCAACTCTAGTTCTAAGGGCTCTGATGCCATTTTCTGACCTCTCCTGGCACCACCCCCACGCCCACACACCCAAACACCCCCCCACACACCCATACACACCCATACTCAGACAATAATATATAATATATATTACCACATATATGGCATATATAATATTTTACCATATATGCAGGCCAAACACTCATTACATAAATAAGGATAAAATAAATTGAGCTTTCCAATTTCAAGAAGCTGCTAGATTTTTAAGAAACTAAACAAGGCTAAGGGGGACACTTACTGACAGAGTACTCGCCTAGCCTACATGAGGCCCTCGCGCCACAGGAGAAGCAGCTGTGAGTCAACAGAGTCCTGACACGCTGCCCCACTTACAGCGTTTCTCCTTGATCATGGTAGTGCTCCGAGTGGTTGTTTATAAGCGGGCTTCCTCCTCGGGATGCTAAATGGCTTTATGTAACTAATGCCAAATAAAGGAGCCCACGTAGTCATGTGGGAGTCGTGAGAACCAGGAGGAGAGATCACACGTCCATAATTATCCAAGAGAACACTTGGGGCAAGTGGCATCTGGTGACAGAGAAAGGGTGCAAAGGAAGGGAAAGAGTTTAGAGAAGTGTTTCAAAACAGGAATCTGGAGCCCATGGAAGGTGATCCAAAGCAGGCTTTGCCCTGGTTTGATTATTTGAGTAAAGGGGATCAGGGAACAAGGGTGACCTCCTTCTGTTTTCCCAGGGAAACTGGGACATAAACAGGGCATCAATCTGGCTTTATGAATAAGAAATTTAAATGTTTTCCAGTCATTTTTTTTTTGTCACCAAGGTCAGAGTTCCTTTTAGACATGGTGGGCACACAGGGCTTGAGCAACTTAATTTCTAATTCTAGAAACCATGTATCAAACACTTAGTTCCCTCTGCCCTGCATTTTTGTTCTTGGAATAATTATGTTAATAAAGCATTTTCCCCTTGGAAAGAATAACAGAGTTGAGTGCTTGTGGCTTATTTCCTGAGTCCTCTGTGCCAGTACATTGGACTAGAGGGAAATCCAACAAGAGTAATAATATGTTATCTAGCCACTGTGTGTTTTGAGGCTGAAAGTGCCTTGATTTTAACCTCAGCCTTCAGAATTCCTACCTAGTAGGTGTGGGGAGGTGAACTCATCACATGACTTTCAGGACAGAAGCAAGGCTGACACACAGCCTAAGGGATCGGCCTGCCCTGCCAAATCTGTCCTGTGGCTGTCTTGGAACTCTGGAGTCTGTTGAAGGCTGGCAACTTCTACTGGCAAGGCAGTGGGGGCAAAGTGAAGTGAATTCCAGTGTTTACCATTTGTAGCACCTATTCACAGTCTATTATCAGCATAATGACAGGTAGGTAAGTTTGCATGGTTTTCTGGGACAGTTTATACAGTTTGTGAATGCTAAAATGGACAAAGGGAAACCTATCCTCCGAGTGTCAGGGACGCCATGTGTTGGTAACCGCTTCTGGTCACAGCGGTAGACATAGAGGTGGCAGGTTCTGCTGTTGAATTCCTCTATAACAATTCCTTCTATTACAAGTCACTTCAGCTTCTCCTGGCAGAAGCAGCTGATGCTGAGATGATTTTCAGTGATGAAAAGGAACTGGATTCCTCTTCTCTGCCTCATTCTTTTCTTTCATCCCATTTAGACGGCAGACATTAAGCCCTATGCCAGTTCTTAACTTTCCTAGTGATGGTGGCCCTTTCGTACAGTTCCCCATGTTGTGGTGACCTCCAACCATAAAATTATTTTTGTTGCTACTTCATAACTGTAATTTTGCTACCATTACAAGTGGCAATGTAAATCTCTGAGTTTTCTGATGATTTGACCTTTAAATGGGTCATGACTCCTACCTAGGTTGAGAAATGCTGCGCTACATCTCAAAGCAGCGGTTTGAAGCTTGTGTTTTAACCATTTGTTCCTCAGCATGTGGTGCTGCCTATGGAACATTTAGTAGAACTGGTCTACCTAGCATGCTGCCCAGAGTGGGTCTTTAGGGCTAAGTGCTGGTCTCCTACCTGCTCTGATGTGATCTAAAGAACCTCCGCCATACCTTCCTTTCCATGATGGACCAAGATCATGAGAAAATAAATCAGACCTCCCTTAATCTGTTTCTCAGGATATTGTGGTCCTAGTTATTCAGAAGTCAAGAACATGTACACAGATGTGGACAATTAGAAAAAGACTGTTCATGCCTGGTAAAGATTCGCATTCAGAAAGAAAAATCTAGAAAAATCTGAAAAAGGATCCATAAAAAGTTCTGGAGCGGGGCTGGAGAGATGGGTCAGTGGTTAAGAGCACCGACTGCTCTTCTGAAGGTCCTGAGTTCAAATCCCAGCAACCACATGGTGGCTCACAACCATCTGTAACAAGATCTGACACCCTCTTCTGGTGTGTGTAAAGACAGCTACAGTGTACTTACATATAATAAATAAATAAATCTTTAAAAAAAAAGTTCTGGAGCTGAAAGGTCAGAAACTGAGATGGAAAAAGTTTTGGTGGGAGGCGTCAAAGGAATATCTATGTAGGCAGAAGAGATCACCAGCAAACTGGAACACAGGTCAGGGTAAGTCTGAAATTGAAGTAATTCAGAGGAATAGATGATAAAAAAAAAAAACTGATTAAACAGGACCAATGATTAAAGAGATAACTGTAAGTAATACTTTTCCTGCTCCCCCTGCCGCTCACTACCTGTGGCAGTTGGGAGATCTAGCCCTGGCATCCTAAGAGCTGGTAAGCTGGCCCTATCCATTTCTGGCTATATCACTTGGGAGAGCAGGCCCTGCATCTCCCCTGGGTATCACAGTGGAGCTCTTCCTGATGGCAAAGGTATGGGTGAGCCAGCCCCGAGGGTGTGAACAGGAGAACTGGCCCTGGCCCTCCCAGGCTGCAGTACTTGGGAGAGTAGGTGCAGCACCTTGACTGGGCAGCACTGTGGAGCTGGCTCTGGAGGCACTGATGTGGATGGACCTGCCCAAGGGCAGGGAAGCAGGAGAGCTGACCCTACCTCCTGCCAATGGTGACACTGGGTGGCCCAGCCAGCCAAAGCTGTACTGGAGAGCTTGCCCTGGTTCCTTCAGGCTGACCAGCTCAGTTATACTTAGGCCAGATCCAGGGCCCTGAATTGGCCCACCCCCAAAGTCTATATCTTTTGCAAACAACTGAGATGCCTGAAAGGACCAGTCCTGCTGATCCAAAGCTGTAGGATGTCCATGATACAGGGCAACAATGGGATAACCAGTGAGGATCTGATATTTACGGTATCACAGAACTCACAGAAGCCAGAGATCTCAAACCAGACCAATGACTCTCTGCAACGATCATTTTCAAGGTTAGATGTATGGACAGAAGGATTTATTGGGGGATACACTGTGACTTACTACAGCTTCTACAATGAAATAATTCCTATGCTTTGGTCTTTGTTGTTGTAGTTGTAGTTGTGTGTGTGTGCGCTGCAAGACCAAGGATGGATGTGAAGGAATGAGGGAATAAGCGGGACTGGGGTGCATGATATCTCACTAAGAATCAATAAAACGTTTTTTGCTTTGTTTTTTAAAAGGAGAAATGAATGTACTTAAAATTAATCAGCCTAGGCCTCAGTCACACAACAAATCTAAGCATTTGAAAGGTGGAGGCAGGAAGATCAGGAGTTTGAGGCCAGCCTTGGCTACCTAGTAAGTTTGAGGTCAATTTTGCTACCTGAGATTCTGTCCCATTAATAGCAAAAAAAAAAAAAAAAAAAAAAAAAAAAAAAAAAAAACAAAAAAAACAAAAAAAAACAAAAAAAACCCCACAAAAAACAAAAAACAAAAAACAAAACCAAAAACAACAACAACAAAAAAATCCAAACCAACTAAACAACAACAACAACAACAAACCCAACCAACCAACCAAACAAACAAACAAACAAAAACCAAACAACCAAACAACAACAGCAAAAGCCAAAACAAAATGATGGACTAGCAAGATTTCTCAGTGGGCAAAGCCCATTGTTCCCAAACCTAACAACCTGAGCTTGATCCCCAGGGCCCATGTGATGGAAGAAGACAACTGAGTCTCACAGTGAATTCTTAAACAAAAAAGAGAAAAATGTAACTTCAAATGCTAGCAAGCACACAAACAAAAACTGTCAGACTGTCTCTCTCTAAGGGAAGGCAGCTTTATAAAAATGAGGATGGAAATGTACTCTAAAGCTAGTCTGTATTTTATGCACTGTTTTCTTTGTAATCTAAAAGATTCTTTGCTTCATCTTGTAGAGAGTATGTAGTGTCATGGCTGTGATGTCAACAGCCATGAGTAGGAATGGGGTCAATCAGGAGCAGTGCCTCCAGAGAGAAATGAATTTAAGATTCTATTAATCTATAATAGGTTGCTGTGGCTTCAGGATAAAGTGTATGGTTAAGTGGAACTCACATGTGAGCTATAACAAGTAGCTATTGGATATAACTGAGAAAGTGTATAAATGTGTTATTAAAAAAAATCAACCAGATACAAAAGAAAATAAGAGGAAAAACAATCAAAAAAAAAAAATCCAAGAGCCAAACAAGTTATAAAACATATGGACAACAAGTGGCAAGATGACATTAGAAGACCTTCCTTTTTAATAATTGATTGCAATGGAAATGTGTGAAGCTCTTTTATTATAAGAAGGAGATTGGCAGCATGAATACATGAGGGGAAATATGCTGTCTATAAGAGACTGATGTTAGAGCCTCTGAACATGAAAGAATGGAAAGAGAATTTTAATACTAAACAAAAGAGAGCAGGGTTAAGCCATAGTAACTGCAGAAAACGTAGATTTTAAATTCATAAAGTTAACAAAAGAAAAAGATAGGCATTTTATACTAATGAATGGTTACATAAATTTAGAGATGTCAACTGTAAATATTTATGCACCAGGCCATTAAAAATATATGAAGCACAGCATAGCAGAATGGAAAGAGATATGGATAGGTTTCCAACTGTAGTTGGCTACTTAACCACCTCACTCTCAGTAGTGAATAAAGTATCAGCCATGAGGGGGGAAGGGTGGTCCAGGGAGCCAGTAGAGCCCAGAGCCCCCTGCGGAGCACTCAGCCAGGGGCAGCAACTGCATGGTCTCTGCTGGTTCACAGCACTCTCAGGACGACCATATGCTATTCTGCAGACTAAGTCTCAGTGAATGTGGAAGGCCAGGTAGCAACAGAAGATGAAGCTAGAGATCAGTAGCCCCAGTAACACTAGAAAAGTCCTGAATTTATGGAAATTAAACACCACATTTCTAAACAACCGGCGGGTCAAAGAAGGATCACAGGAGAAATTTAAAAGCATTTAGAGCTGGATGCAAATGGGAAAAAAAAGCAAGTATATATATATATATATATATATATATATATATATATATATATATATATATGCAAGCAAGTATATATATTCAAAGCAGCACAAACTGAAGGGAAATTTATAGCTACAAATGCTTAGGTTAAAACAAACAAACAAACAAACAAACAACAAAAACAAATCCCCAAACCAAAATCTCAGATGGACAACCCAACTTTCCAATTTAAGGAACTGAGGAAAAGAGGACAACCAAATTCTAAAATCTATCCACAGAAAGAAAATAGTAAAGACTAGATAAGAGGCAAGTGAAATGGAAAATTGAAAAACAATGGGCCAATCAGTTAGGCCAAGAGAAATTTCTTTGAAGAGATTAATGATTGAGGGAGTCTTTATTTAGCTAGATAGCCTAAAAGAGAGAAAAGATTCAAATTACTAAAATCAGAAATAAAACTAGAAAATTTTCTATGGATACTATAGATATTATAGTATTTCTATAGGTACTATAAGAACTGCGAACAACTAGAAGCTGACACACTGAATAGCCAAAATGAAAAGGACCAATTATTGAATATAAAATCCCCTAAGGAGAAATCACAAAGGAATAGGAAGAAACCTACGGCCAATATATTATTAAGAATCCATACTTACTTATATTGTCTGGTTGTTACAACCATTGCTGAGAATGTGGTACTGAAGTCTTCAGCTGTTGTAGGACTCTCTGTTTCTTCTTTTGGTGCTCTGGAGTTTTGCTCCAATATATTTTGATGATCTGTTATTAGTTGCATAATCAGTAATCAAAAACTTTTCTACAAAAGTCCTGGGCCGAGTGCCTTCACTACTGAGTTCTGCCAAATATTTAATGAGGAAATGACGTCAATTCTGCTCAAAAATTTCCAAAAACTTGAAGAGGAGGAAACATTTACTAGATTATACTATGAGGCAAGCATTACCCTGATTGATTCCCTGATAAATCACTGCAAGATAGGAAAATTACAGACCAATATCCTTTAGGCACTATGTTGTAAAATTCCTCAACAAAATACTAGCAAACTGAATTTAACTACCTATTTGAAGGACTGTACACCATAACCAAGGGAAATCTATCTTCATTACTGTTCTATTACTGTGAGGAGACAAAGGCACCTCTTATAAAAGAAAGTATTTAACTGGGGACTTACAGTTTTAGACTTTTAGGAAGTTAGTTCCTTTCCATTAAGGCAGAAAACATGTCATCAGGCTGGTATGGGGCTGAAGGCTTACATCTTGATATGCAGACAAGAGAGAGAGAGAGAGACATATCTTCTTCAACAAGACCACACCTCTTAATCCTTCCTAGCAGTTCAATTAACCATACATATGGTTTTTTTTTTTCCTTTTTTTTTTTTTTTTCTTTTTTCTTTTGGTTTTTCGAGGCAGAGTTTCCCTGTGTAGCCCTGGCTGTCCTGGAACTCACTCTGTAGACTAGGCTGGCCTCGAACTCAGAAATCCGCCTGCCTCTGCCTCTCAAGTGCTGGGATCAAAGGCATGCGCCACTACCGCCCGGCCATGCATATGTTTACATGCATATGAGCCTGATAGGGGTGGGGGGATGAGAAGGGAGCGCATTCTCATTTGAATCACCACAAGAACTTACTATCACAAAGCAAGGATAGTTTAACCCATTAAAATTAGTCAATGAATACACATTAGCAGAATAAATAATCATATCAGTGGATTCAGAAAGAAAGCATTTAATATAATTTAATACATTTCATGATGAAAAAACCAACCAGGAATAGAAGGAACCATATCATAATTGGCAATAGGAAAGTTTACAGCGAACATTAAAAATTATGTTGAAAGGTCAAACACTTTTCCACTAAAAGCATGAACAATTACAGCTGCCTTTGTTCAAACATTTTTTTTTTTAAATCAACAAAATACTGGAAGCTTTACACATAATAAAAGAAAAGAAAATCAGTTAAAAATAAAATGGAAATAAAGTCAATACATAATTTTTAATGCAAATCAGAGAAGGAGCAACATTACTCCTCCTTACAGATGGGAGGTGCTGTATATAGAAAATTCTTCCTGTCTCAAAAAATCCAAAAAAAAAAAAAAATTCTAGTGATTACATCATGCATGCACACACATACCACAGAAATCTGCTAAATACACATCAGTAAACAAAAGTTAGTTGAATTTCTATACACTAAGAATGAGCAACCTAAAAGGGAAATTTCAAAAGCAATTCAACTTGTTAGAGCATCAAGAACAACAAAATACTTAGGGATTTTCCAAGGCAAGATTTGCCTAATTAAAACTATTCCAGGACAGAGGAGGATCCCTGGAGTCTGTGGGGATGACCTTCGGCCGAGACTCCTAACAGCTGGGGATATGGAAACTGAAGTGGTCACCTCCTGTAGCCTGGCAGGACTTCCAGTGGAGGGAGGGAGAGCTCAACCCATCCACAAAACTTTCAACTCAAAATGTGTCTTGCCTCCAAGATGCACAAGGATAAAGATGGAGCAGAGACTGAGGGAATGGCCAACCAAGGACTGGCCCAATATGAGACTCATTCCAAGGGAAAGAGCCAACCCCTGACACTATTAATGATATTTTGCTATGCTTGTAGATGGGAGCCTGGCATAAATGTCTCCTGAGGGGCTTCATCCAGCAGTATCTGATGAAAACAGATACAGAGACCCATAGCCAAACATCAGGTGGAGTTTGGGGAGTCATGTGGAAGAGTGTGAAGTAGGATTGAACTAGCTTGAGGGGGTCAAGGACACCACAAGAAGATCCACAGAGTCAACTAACCTTTGCCCATGGGGGCTTACAGGGACTGAATCATCAACCCAAGAGCATGCAGGGCTGGATCTAGGGCCCCCCACATTTGTAGCAGATGTGCAGCTTGGTCTTCCTGTGGGTTCCCTACCAATTAGAGCATGGGACTGTCTCTGACTCTGCTGCCTGCCATTGGATCTCCTTTTCCTACCTGGACTGCCTGGTGGTGCCTCTGTGGGAGAGGATGACCTTAGTCCTGCTGTGACTTGATGTCACAGGGCAGGATGGTGCCCCAGGGAAGCTTCCCCTTCTCTGAGAAGGAAAGGGAATAGTGGGGAGAAGGATTTGTGAGGTTATACTGGGAGAAGAGGAGAGAGAGGGGGCTGCAACTGAGATATAAAGTGAATAAATTAATTAATTAATGAAAAAATATAAAACACTGTTGGAAGAAATCATAAAAACATAAATAAATGGAACTATATCTCATGTTAGTGGATTAGAAGTCTTTGCATTGCTAAGATGGCAATACTGTTTGTGTTTGTTGTTTTCTTCATCTGAGAAGAGGCAATTTAAGAAAAAAAATTTGGCTTCCATTTTGAAGAGATGCATACCATCATGACAGAGAAAGAACAGTGGCTGGAGTGGGAGACTGGCTGGTCACAGTGCATTGGTAGTGTTCAGGAAGTGAGTAATGAATAGGAGAAGGAGTTGGAGTATATAATCTCAATGCCCGTCCCTAGTAACCTATTTCCTCCAGTAAGACCCCCATCTCTAAAGATCCCACAAACTCCCCCTTCCCCCAACAGCATCACTATCTTGGACCAAGTGTTCAAACACATGAAGCTATGGAGGACTTTCACATTCAGACCACAACACTACCCAAGGCACTCTATAAGCTCAACATAATCTCCATGAAACTCCCTATGGCCTTGTAGAAGAAAGAAAATCCATCCTAATATTTATATGAAATCTCATGGAACTCTGAATAGTCACAATGGCCATTAAGAAAAAGAATACGTCTGTAGGAGTGGTGGGGCTCGCACATTCCAACTTTAAAATTTATTACAGAACCACAGTAATGGAGACACTGTCGCACTGGCATAAGGGCATCCATATTGACCAACAGAGCAGAGCACCGATCTTCGCATGTGTAAGCGAATGTTCTTTGGTAAGTGTGCCAAGAACATCCCCCGAAGACATTTCTGAAATAAGACCCCAAAACTAGACACCAGTGAGTGTAGAATGAACTTGGACTCCACCAAATACTATATGTAATAACCATATGAAATAACAAAGAGTTAACTCACCATGAATCAAACACTTAAAACTATAAAGCTCTCAGAATTAAATGTAGGCAAAAGTCTAAACACCATTAGATTTGGGAATGATTTCTTGGATTAAAAAAAAAAGTAACAAAAAGTAGATGAATTGAGCTGCACAAAAAATGTAAACATTTTGTGCGTCAAACCCCACAATCAACAGGATAGTAAGGTAACCCACAAAATAAGAGAAAGAAAAAATGCATAATATAATATATAAGTATATATTATACATATATGTGTGTGCATGTATGTATATGCCTTAGGTCTTTCTATTGTTGTGATGAAACACTTAACAAAAGCAATATGGGGAGGAAAGGTTTATTTAGCTTACACAGCCATATCATACTTCAATATGAGGCATTTGGGACAGAAACTCAAGCAGGATAGGAACATGGAAGTAGGAGCTGATGCAGAGGCTATGGAGGGATACTGCTTATTGCCTTGTTCCTCTGGCTTGTTCAGCCTTCTTTCTTATGGAACTCAGGAGATAAGCCTAGGGTTGACACCACCCACAATGGGTCTGGGTCCTTCAACCTCAATCACTATGAAAATGTCTGGCCTATCAGCCAGTCTTGTGAAGGTCTTTTCTTAATTGAGGTTCTCCCCTCTCAGATGACTCTATCTTGTTGTGAAATTGACATAAAACTAGCCAGCACATCTGATACAGGTTTCCTATCTGCAATAAGTATCAAACTCCTAAATCACAAGATACTCAATTGTAAATGGCCAAAAGGGTTAGAAATATTCATCCAAAGATCTACAATCACCTACCACATACATAAGAATATGATCAACTCTGCAAACAGATATTATCTTACACAAATGGGGGATGATGTCAAAAACAAACAGGAAGGGAAAAAGGAGAGGAGAGGAGGGGAGAAAGGATGGTTGGTGAGAACGTGGAGAGACAGTAAGCAACCTTGCATACTGCTAGTGAGAATGTAAAACAGTGTACAGCTGTGGGAAATGGCGTGGCCATCCCTGAAAATCCTCAAAAGAGAATTATCATTACCATACAGCAATTTTAAGTTTGGTTTTATCCATCCAAAGAACAAATAAAACAGGGTAATAAAGAAATATTCATAAACTCAATTCATTTTCAATGGTTAAATAATGGATATAACCCAAGAGCCTGCCCAAGCAGAATGGATAGCAAACTGTGGGAGAGATTTGCAGTGGCATCTTGTTCAGCCTCGAAAAGAAGGAAATTCTAGCACAGTGACAATCTCAATCACATTTGAGAAAAAAACCCTTGTTTGAGACTATAATGTGACTCTCCCACATCTCTGAATTAGGTATCTTGTTTTATTTAATGGAACATATATTATTTAACACTCTGTTTTGGCTTCCTCCAAAATGCCCCATAGAATGTGGGATTAGCAGGATAGAAGCAGAAGAAAATTCATGAACTTAAGATCATTTTTCCCCCTGTAACTTGTAATAAATCAGGCTTGCAAAGCTCCCAGCATAAAGACTCTTTGAGAATGTTAATTCTGTGAAAGATAGGGATTGTTGCTCTCTTTTGAAAATAAAACTTTCTCTAAATATTTTTGTCATTTTTCAAGTTTAAACCAATATTCCCCCTTCTTCCCACTGTGTGGATGGAAGGAAATCCTGTCTCCCCAGAAATAATAGTAGTCCATATCTGTCCCAGGATCTTCCCTGTCCAATTACATTAGGGCAGTGAGGGGCCTGTGATTGGACAAGGAAAAGGGAGGTGGAGCTAAGAGAACTCTGCTAAGAGTTGCAGAGAGGGAGCATCTCAGGTGGCAGATGTGAACCAGCGTGGCTATGACCAGCCATAGGTTGTTATGATATCATAAAGGTTAGAATATTGGGATAATTTGCTTTTAGAATAGATTTATATTCAGATTCTGTCCGAATCACATGGGAAAATTTGCCTGCAGTTTGGAACTAGATAGGGACTATTAGTCACTGACTCCAGAGTAGAGAGTGCAATGATAATCATTGCCTGCTTTGAACAGGTATTAATTATCAATGTCTGTGGCTCCAGGTAGAGAGATTAACAGACAGATACTATACAGATATTAATAAAATATGGTTGTGGCTCTGGGCAGAGAGCCAAACAGAAAGACGGTATATATTGTTTAACCAGTCACAACAGGATGCTCATATTCTGTCTAACTTGGGTTCCATGGGAATCTTGAGTGTTTTATCCTGCTTGGCAAAATAGGAAAGGCCTTAGTATAGGCACATACAGTATCTCAGTTTACTTCATTTGTTTTAGATTGTTTTGATTTTCAAAATGGGTGTGATTTTGAGTTTTGTGGTTAAATTATTCCTCTGGGAGAGAGAGGTCTAAATAAAGGGTTTTCTGAATACTGGCTCAAGGATATGCTGATTTGGGGAAAAGGTTTTGTCTTTGTGCTTTTGAAAAAGGTGATTAAGGTATTTATACCTTCCAGAGTTATATGGATCAGATATGATGAAAGGAGATCTCCAGAGGACTAGATTCCAGCGAATCAAACAAAAAATATATCTTGATGATGGTAAAATTTTGTTTTGAGATATATCACAGAATATACAGACTTTGTGAATTTCCTCATCAGACATGCTCAACTGACCTGCTTGAATTCCTGATGTCCTGGACTTTCAGCCGGGTCCAGTCAAGATACAGACATCAGAGACTAATCAATCCTATTTTCCCAACCCCCCCCACCTTCATAATATCTCAATGCCCATATTCAGCTTGAAGAAGTTATGAAGAGTCATCGACCCAGCTCCCTGGGCTTTAGGGCTAGAGAAGGTTATAAATAGGTTGCCTTTCTAGAGGATGTAGAAATGGTCATATTGGAACAGAGAGGAATAGCTAGAATTGATTGTATAGTCATAATCTCATTTGGTAGAAATCTCTTTAATTGGTACTAAGCTGAAGTCATAATTTCTTAAATGGTACATAATTTATTTTGGTGCAAAATCAAGGGTACAAATTTCTTCTATTGATACAAATTTTTGTTTTTTGTTTTGTTGTTGTTGTTGTTGTTTTTGAGACAAGGTTTCTCTATATAGCCCTGGCTGTCCTGGAACTCACTCTGTAGATCAGGCTGGTCTTGAACTCAAAAATCTGCCTGCCTCTGCCTCCCAAGTGCTGGGATTACAGGTGTATGCCACCACTGCCCAACAGATACAAAATTTTATAAGTACAAGGACTAAACCTAGTCCTTCTCTGTTATTTTAATCTGATCTGAGATGTTTAAGCCTGTGAGTTTAGGGCCAAATTGCAAATTCATGGTTCTGAATTTATTGTTAGGTTGTTTCCAAGATTTTAATTAGAAATAGCTGAGAGTAGTTAATGGACAACAGTCCAGATAACTTTACATAGATAACTGGTTTTTCAAAAACATCAGAAATCCACAGAATATGACATTTAATGTTATTTATTTACTGGTTGTTGAGACTAGTCTGCTCCTGACAGTTTTCCCTGTCTTGGATTCAAAGAAGAAATTGAGCATCTACGAGTTACTCCAGTTGTGTTGAGACAGCTACTAGGCAAGAACTGCCTCTTTTCATCTACAGACATAATACTGTCCAAAGAAAGGACACAATTACAGGTTTAGGGCAACTTGATTCTGCTCAGACACAGTAGGCTAGTCCTTAATATCCTGTTTCTCTAATAGTTCTGTCAGATGGCCCTGGGCCAGAAGGCTGAAGACTGAAGCTGCAACGTTTTGAAGTAAGGGACCGTCCCTTACTTCAAAGGTGATCAGTGGTCTCTATAAATTGGCTAAGTTTTGGAAGATGTGTTGGGTTTCCTATATATTTTCAGTTAATATCAGTTGTTCTTGGATTTCTGATGGCATTGAGGAAACCAACCCATAGTCTCATAGCCAACCCAGGCTATTTACTTTGAGAGAACAGATTTGAGAGGATGGTTTTCAGATGGCATTCTATCTGAAGCCGGGACATAAGCCAGGTGCAGAACTATAGTCTTTTAAGTTAGGATTGAGGACAGTGTTCAATTTTATTTGCAAAAATGTTGGACTGGGTGTTAGGTCTATCTTATACCATATAAATTACAAAATGGTGATAGCTGTGCTCAATTTATATTTTGAAAGTTTTTTTTAATTTAATTAAGCAGAAAGGGTGATATGCTGCAGGATTTTCCCTGTCCAGTTACATTATGGCAGTGGGAGGCTTGTGATTGAACAGGGAAAAGGAAGGCAGAGCTAAGAGTGTCAGAGACAGGGAGCGTCTCGGGGTAGCAGAGAAAAAGATGGTGGTGGACATGAATCAGTGTGACTATGACCAGCCACAGGTTGTTATGATACCATAAAGGTTAGAATATTGGGATAATTTGCCTAATCTAGGTGGGCAGCTTTTATCATTATCAATTGGTTCTGAAATTATCAAATTGGCATCTTGTGTACTGAGAATCTATTGATATAAAAATCTGATTGGTTAACTATAAGCATTGAGTCTTGCTTGTTTTTACTGGGTTACTGGGTATTGTGCTATCAAACTGGGAGGATGGTGGATCTATTTGGTTATCAGAATGTGGGGCAGAGCTGGTGGAACCCCGCCAGGATCCAGTGTTGTGGCCTGCTGGTGCCGGTCTAGAGCTGAAACATGGCCTGGTGGGGTCTGAGAGGGGTCTCTCAACCCAAGTTGGTGGGTTGAGAGAAGCAGGAGCATGGAGAGTTGGTAGGTTCATTTTTAAATATTTCCTGCAACACATATCTATCACTGGGACTCATAGTTGGATCTATATGCCTTCGCTTTTATAAAAACTAAGTTCATTATTTATGTATTTAATGTGTGTGTTCCTGAGTGTAAGTATGTGCATCACATAGGTACCATACCTGCAGAGTATAGAAGAGGACATTGGATCCGCTGGAACTTGAGTTATTGGGAGTTGTGAGCTACCCAGTGATGGGAGCTTAGAGATGAACCCTGGTCCTCTGGAAGTGCTCTTAACTGCTGAGGCATCTTTCTAGTCTTCACTTTCTAACTTCATGTGTGGTGTGATGAAGGGACTTCCAGACCCTTCTCCATATCACGCTTTTTACTGAATACCCTGAGGTTTTAATGGATTGCTTCTAGTTGGAAGAAGAGGCAAAAGCAAAACCTTTTACTAACAGTGATAAATGCTGTGAGAAAAACCAAAACATGAGGCAGTTATTAATGGAGACCTACTTCCAAACACTTCATGATGAAGTCACATACAAATAGAGGCTGTCTTAGGATTATATTGCTATGGAGAGATACCATGACCGAAGCAACTCTCATAA
Organism: Apodemus sylvaticus; assembly: GCF_947179515.1. NCBI lineage: Eukaryota > Metazoa > Chordata > Mammalia > Rodentia > Muridae > Apodemus > Apodemus sylvaticus. The sequence goes on along the minus strand of NC_067475.1, from coordinate 23,866,683 downwards.
AGGAAACAATTTAATTGGGGCTATGTTTCAGAGGTTTAATCCATTATTACCATGATGGGAAGCATGGTGGCACATAGGTAGACACAGTGCTGGAGAGGTAGCTGAAACAGGAAGAGACAGTGTGCCTGTCTTGTGTAGACAGACTAGGCCAGGCTTGAGCTGCTGAGACTTCAAAGCCCATCCTCAAGTGACACGCTTCTTCCAATAAGGCCACACCTACTCCAACAAGGCCACAGCTCCAATAATGCCACACTCCCTACAAGGGTATAGGAGCTATTTTGATTCAAGCTTCCACCGGAGCCATACTTTAGTTAAGTAGAAGGAACTGAGTACAGAAGAGTGAAGCAGGCAGAAGCATGGAATGTGCAAAGGCCTTAAATCTAGAAAGAGCCCGAGGTGTTCACGTTATATAGAGAATCAATGTGACTGGTGTATAGTGTGAGGAAAGGAGTATGGAGATAAAGGAAGGAGGAAGGGTCCCATTGTTTGTGGCCTTGCTATCCATTTGGCTGATCCGGAGTGTGAAGGTTTATATTGATTATCGAGTAGAACCATCTAGGAAAGGAGCCTCTGGACATAGCCAGTGAGGGGTTACCTAGATCAGGTTAGCTTCTGATCATATCTATGAGAGATGTGGGTAGATTAGGGTAGCCTTTGGGCATGCCTGTGAGGGATTTCCATTGTGAATGTGGCCTGTACCATTTCATACTTTGGGTTCTAGCACTTAAAAAAAAAGATTTATTTATTTTTATGTATTTGAAGTTACCATGTATATCTACATGCCAGAAGAGGGCATTAGATCACATTATAGATGCTCATGAGCCACCATGTGGTTGCTGGGGATTGAACTCAGGACCTCTGGAAAACCAGCCAGCACTCTCAACCACTGAGCCATCTCTCCAGCACCCCTGAACCCTGTCTTTAAATTAGTTCCTTGAAAATTTTTACACAATGTGTTTAGATCTTATTCCCCATCTCTTCCACTCCTCCCATATCCAGCCCCTCTCCATAGCCACTGAACTTTCCAACCTCTTTTTCCTATTAAACACATCTAGTCTAATTTATGTTGTCCATCTATTCTTAGCCATGTGGTCGTCCACTGGAGTACTGCCCACCTACCATGAACTGGACTCTTAGAGAAAACCACCGCTCCCTCTTCCAGCAGCTGTCAACTGCCCATAGCTCCTCAGATAGAGATGGGACTTCTTCGTGCCCTCCATGCTGGGATTGTGTCTGGCTTGATTTCATGTAGGTTTAATGTAAGCATGACTCAAAACTCTGAAGTTGCAAATCGTCTTAGGAAGACCTGAGTCCTAAGTTAGGTCCTGAGTTCAATTCCCAGAGACCACATGGTGGTTCACAGACATCTGTGATGGGATCTGATGTCCTCTTCTGATGTGTCTGAAGAGAGCAACAAGTGTACTCACATATATAAAATAAATTAATTAATTTTAGAAAAAAGATAGGGTTCAGAGGAGAGAAAGAGGAAGTGGGAGAAGGAGAGGGAGAAGAGAAAGATAAGGTAGAAATTGGAAGTGGGGAGAATCATAAGTTCTCAAAGTCCATCCACAATGACCCAATTCCTCCAGTAAGGCTCTCCTTCCTCTTGAAGGGTCTAAAACCTTTCCAGTGTTCAAATAGGTGAGCCTATGGAAGACATTTCTCATTCAGGTGGATTTGATCATTGCCATGAATGAGGCCAGATATGGTCATACAAAAATTTTTGCTCAGCCCCAGTGGATACATCTGTATTATAGCTCTTGCATCTATGGCACAGGCGCCATTTTGAGAAAAGCAGGTGTAAAGATGCTAAGAGTCAGAATATCAAGAAGTCTGTGAGACAGTCTCTTCTAGAAATGGCTGCATAAACAAGACCAGAACAACAGCAATATCAATAGATATGCTAAGGTAGAGGAAGAAAAATATCATCCGTAGAATCCCATCCCTAGGCAAACAAAACAAAACAAAAATAATAATCACAACGGACAAGTAATGATTGCTGAGAGAGGCAGAACTGGCCTCTCCTAATGATGAGCCTCCATCTTGGTTGTCCAATGCAAAGTTGTCAGAAACCATATGCATACAAATAACAAAAATGGACTCAGTAGGTTGTGTTTTGTGTATTTGTACATGTGTATACAAACATATATATGTATCTAACAGTGATAGCGAATGAAGAAGAGGCTATCGATTTGAGAGTGAGGGCATGAAAGGAGTTGGAGATAGGACATAGGAGGGGTTGGAGGAAAAGTATATGGGAGGGGCTGGAGGGAGGAAGGAGAGAGTGATGCAATTCTATTAGAAAAGTAATAAAACTCAGGAGACAGCAGGTGTTGGCAAGGATGTGGAGCAAGAGGAACACTCCTCCACTGCTGGTGGGATTGCAAGATGGTACAACCACTCTGGAAATCAGTCTGGTGGTTCCTCAGAAAACTGGGCATGACACTTCCGGAGGACCTGGATATACCACTCCTGGGCATATACCCAGAGAATTCCCTGGAATGCAATAAGGACACATGTTCCACTATGTTCATAGCAGCCTTATTTATAATAGCCAGAAGCTGGAAAGAACCCAGATGTCCCTCAATGGAGGAATGGATACAGAAAATGTGGTCTAATTACACAATGGAATATTACTCAGCAATTAAAAACAATGAATTTATGAATTTTTTAGGCAAATGGTTGGAACTGGAAAATATCATCCTAAGTGAAGTAACTCATTCACAAAAGAACACACATGGAATGCAGTCACTGATTAAGTGGATATTAGCCCAGAAGCTCTGAATACCCAAGACACAACTCACATATCAAATCATTCCCAAGAAGGAAGGAAGGAGGCGGTCCTGGTCCTGGAAAGGCTTGATGCAGCATTGTAGGGGATTGCCAGGACAGAGATGGGGGAGAGGGTTGATTGGGGAACTGGTGGAGAGAAGAGGGCTTATGGGAGTTGTGGGGATGGGAGGGGGGGAACTGAGAAAGGGAAAATCATTTGGAATGTAAACAAAGAATATAGAAAATAATAAAGAAGTAATAAAAAATAAAACCTCAGGATTGCATGGTTTCTCTCATACATGGAATCTTTTATTTTTTTAAAGACACAAAGGAGACTTTGGGAAAGAAGGGGACTGATATTAGCCTGAGAAGATCAAAGTCCATGATATTCATGCATGCAAATGCTAATGACATTTATCTTGTTTAATTATACACCTACTTATAAAACTAAATAAATCAGGAGGAGAGGAAGCACACTAGGAAAATGCAGTAAGATATATAATTGCTGGTCTAGGTTAGTGGCACTCATTGGCAAAACTGTGTGGGTTTTTTTTTTCTATTTCTCCTCTTTATGAAAAAAGATGTTAATTAAAGTAAAGTATCTGTGTAACCATTAGAAGTTGTCAAAATGAATATTTAATGACAAAGAACAATGCTCTTTCTGAGACTGAGCTCTTTGCTCAAAATCCGCTCCATGCGCAACTCCGTCCCCAAGAGGCTGCCTGCCATGGACACCGACTGCTCTGCCTGAGGCTCTCCGCTGGCCAGGAACGGGCTGGATGCCTACGCTAGGAGACCCTATGCTAGGAGACCCTATGCTAGGGGACCCTATGCTAGGAGACCCTAAGCTAGGGGACCCTATGCTAGGAGACCCTATGCTAGGAGACCCTATGCTAGGGGACCCTATGCTAGGAGACCCTATGCTAGGAGACTCTATGCTAGGAGACCCTATGCTAGGACCCTATGCTAGGGGACCCTATGCTAGGAGACCCTATGCTAGGAGACCCTATGCTAGGGGACCCTATGCTAAGGAGACCCTATTCTAGGAGACCCTATGCTAGGGGACCGCTCAGCTGTCCTCCCCTCCAGCCCTGACCAACCGCTGATGGCAAGTTGGCGCCTTACCTTCCTCAGCTTCCCTACGGGCAACTGTGATGTGGTCCACACTCAGGTTTTGAAGGCAACTGTGATGTTCTCTACACTCAGGTTTTGAAGGCAACTGTGATGTTCTCCACACTCAGGTTTTGAAGATTTCACTATCAAAGCTCAGTGCTGATTATAACACAGTACTTCTTAGGTTAATTACATAGATTTTTTGCTGTGATTTTGCTTATCAAGTTATGCAGCAGTCCTCTCATGCAGTGGTTGCATCTCTATCCTGTCTCCGTTGGACACACAGCTGCTTTAACTGAAAGATTAATGCATCAGTGACCTTGTACAGCTTCTCTCTCTCTCTCTCTCTCTCTCTCTCTCTCTCTCTCTCTCTCTCTCTTTATTTATTTATTTACTTATTTATTTATTTGGTTTTTCAAGACAGGGGTTCTCTGTGTAGCCCTGGCTGTCCTGGAACTCAGTCCGTAGACCAGGCTAGCCTTGAACTCAGAAATCCATAAGCTTCTGCCTCCCAAGTGCTGGGATAAAAGGCATGAGCCACCACTGTAGCTGTCTTCGGACACACCAGAAGAGGGCATCGGATCCCATTACAGATGTTTGTGAGCCACCATGTGGTTGCTGGGAATTGAATTCAGGACCTCTAGAAGAGAAGTCAATGGTCTTAACCACTGAGCCATCTCTCCAGCCCTGTACGGTATTCAAGTGGCATTATACAAAGCCATTGCCTTGTGTTTGTTCTGTGATCAAATCTCAGACTCGCTTTGGAAGTTTCACACATCAGTGAGAGGTCTGACAACACAAGTCCTTGTGCTATGTAGCTCATTGTCAACCTGGTTGACCTTCAGGTACACCTGATAGCCCAGAAGAGCCACCCAATGCCTGAAGCTCATGCCTATCTCAAAGATCCTGGGCTCCAGCTGAAGAAAATGTTATGTAATATGTGTTGATTGTTTTGTATGACCAAGACATATTTTTAGCATAGGTTAGCATAGGTTGACATAGATTAGCAATAGTGACTGGAAAATTTTCCCTCGTATGTCTTCACATCATCTTATGTGTGCTTTCTGGCATCGCCTTAAAAAATAAATTATGTATGAAAACACTTCAGTGGTAGAACATTTCATCTAACATGTGTAAGGCCATCTTTTCAGATGTGAAGGCTCGGATAGATGGATAGATAGATAAATGAATGGATCGGTGGGTGGATGATGGATAGATGGATAAATAAGTGGATGGATGGATAGATGTATATAGATGGATGGGTGGATGGGTGGGTGGGTAGATGATGGATAGATGGATAGATAAATGGATGGATGGGTAGATGGATGAGTGGATAGATGGATGATGGATGGGTAGATGGATGGATGGGTAGATGGATGGATGGGTAGATGGATGGATGGGTAGATGGATGAGTGGGTAGATGGATGGATGGATGGGTAGATGGATGAGTGGGTAGATGGATGGATGGATGGGTAGATGGATGAGCAGATAGATAGATGGATGAATGAGTAAGTAAAATTCTGTGTTATTCAGCCTTCACTGCTATAAGAAAATACCTGAGGGGGGGAAGCTACTTAAGAAGCAAAGTTTATTTGGCTGTGGTTTCAGTGTGTAGTTATCTGGCTCAGTTGTTTTTAGGTCTGTGACAAGGCAGAAGTGCACAACAGAGGAAAGCTTCTCACTTCACACCAGGCAGGAAGTGGAGAAAACAGGTAGGCATAGACCAGTGGGCAATGCTTCTCAATTGGCCTCACCTCCCAAGAGCCCATTCGACTACAAACTATTGTATGAATTAATCCATTAATGAGATTAACACTCCCATTACAATTCCACTAAGAATTTAATATATTTTGTCTTCGCTTTGTATTTATTTCATGGTTTGGTTAGTTTCTCTTTTAAATTTTATTTTTATCGCTGTCAATGCATTTGTGTCTGTGAGAGTATACCACATGTGTCCTTAGAGGCCAGAAAAGGAGTTTGAATCTCCTGGAGCTGGCGTTAAAGATGGTGGAAAGCTGCCTGGCCAGATGTGGGTGCTGGGAGCTGAACTCAGTTCCTTTGCAAGACAAATAAGCTCTCTTCACTGCTGAGCTGTGACCCATATAGAGTTTCAGGGTCCAACTTTTCCAAGAACAAATTTTATGGTAAAGATTCAAATATATGTAATTTATTTATTTCACTTTTAACTGACACGTAACATATATGCATTATGTAATGATCATATCAAGGTAATTAGGGTATCGTCACCTCAAACAGTTTCCTTTCTTTATGGTGTCATGTTTAGTAATGTGAGTGGACCTGGAAGACATTATGCTAAGCGAAATAAGCCACGCCTCACAGTCCTTGCTCGTCTGTGGAATGTAGCAAAGTTGATCTCAGAATAGCAGAGATAAAACCGTGCTCATCAGGAGCTCAGGAAATGTGAGGCTGGGAAAGATCAGGCACAGTATGGCTCACATGTGAAATGTCCCCAAAACTCAGGCATTGAGAACTTGCCACCCATTATTGAAAGAAGACCTGCCTACCTCTGCCTCATGAATGCTGGGATTAAAGAGTGTACCACCTACCTATGCCTGGCCACCTACCATTATTTCTAAGGTGAGATTTTTTTTTTAAGTTCACACCTGAGTTCAGTTTATAGAAAATGTGCTTTTGTTCTAATACGCCCACAAATAACAGGTGCTACCAGCCCTGCCCAGGTTTTCCATAGTACTATTACAGATCATGAATGAAGTTCTGAGCGTTGGAATCCTGGCAGGATGTTGGCAGGGACTGTTATTGTCAGTTCCAGGAAGGGCAATTTGTTCTGAGTTAGCTAGCCCGGCTGTCTGCGTTGCAGTTCAAACCTCTGGGAAATCAGATTTCCAACTTGTACCTTTCCCAAAAGAACATACTCCCTAACAGAAATCTGTGCCCCTGGTTCTCTGTGTGAGACACCTCTCCTTCTTGAAATCATGACCAACTCTTGTTGCGTTTAAGACGCTGGTAAGGGATTTCTGCTCTTACCTTAGATATGAAAATCTGTCCTTCCTACAGTTGTATATTATTTGTCAGCATATGATTTTAACAGCCACAAGAACTTCTTTAAAAAAAAGCATCCCTAGAGCTATGACCATGCTATTTTAATAAAATGTCCTGAAATCTATCCCTGACAGATAGGGACTCAGGGCTGGAAAGATGGCTCAGTGCTAAGATGTAAATTCACTCCTAGCACTCACACAGTAGCACACAACTTCTGTACCGCTATCTCCAGGAGATCTAATGTACTCTTCTGTCCTCCACTGGCAGTGGGCACACACGTGGGACACATACATGCAAGCAGGCAAACACTCACATATCTAAAATAAAAATAAGTAAATCTTTTTCAAAATTCAAGTAAATGTCAAATGGAACTCAAGGTGGTCTTTAACAGCAAATGCTAATGTCATGTAAACCTTTCTCATCTGGACAGAGTTCCGCTGCCTGCAAATGGCGGTAAATAAGTTGTTCCTTCCTGACTTGACATTCTTTACAGGAGGTAGACTACCGTAAAGCAGATTCTCACCATCTCACACCTGTGTGCAGAATTTCCCCAGCAGTTTGTAGACCATCACCTGTGAACTGCAACATGCTTCCCAAAGTGACCTGTCCAACAATGCAAGATTGTCTGTGAACATTATCACTGTCTGACCCAGCCCTCACACCTCAGAGCCTTCCGAAGTTTGTCTCCTATCTTTGTCCATGTATTCCACTTCCTAAATCAGTTTTCCAAACCACACTCAGGGGGAAGCGTCAGAGGAGTGAGGCGTCTTGACAGAGGACAGCTATCCAGAGATGCTTACTATTTTCCACGTCTCAAACTGTCTGCCGAAGCTGCTGCTTTGGAAGCAGCTGTGGTCGTGTGAGAGGCTTTCAGCATGAGGCATTTCAAATCAGGGTATGTGGGTCAAGGGTAGGAGATTGGATGGATGAACGCAGACCGGGAGGAACCGAGGAGGAGGGCACATGCCTTAGCACTCGCGGGCACAATGTCACTTAATCAGTGTTCCCAGGCAGCTGCAGCCAAGGTACCGCAGGCTTGACACAGTTCCATTGCTTAGATATCCGGTCCCCTCACACCGCTGAAGTCATATCATGCAGGAGACATATTGTGCAGTATCTCCAGATGCAGGAAGGCAGCCACCAGTGTGGACTCCTGCCTCTGCCTGCCCTTGATGCTGGACTTCTGGCCAGGTCTGACTCTAAGACTATGTGCTCTCCTTTGGCCTCCACGGCTTTTGTCTAACCAGGAACACCATGCTTTTGAGCATGCAATTAGCCCACTTGCCCACTGTACTGACCTGAATGAAGGATTTATTATCATCTAAGAGAAAATGAAAATAAAAGTTTCCGAAGTAAAATTTGAATCCTGCAGGTTTTGCTTGTAGCGGATCTTCTGCTTGGAACCTACGTGACCCTGTGTGCATTCTGTGGTCAGGATTTAGTATCGTGTGACCTATCAGCTGCTCAGTTGGTGGCCACCAAACCTGAGCCCAGAAGAAGAAATCTACCATCTGATTCAAACTTAGCATCTCTCTACAACCCAGCTGAACACACACCAGTGCTCACAGCCAGACAGTGACTGTTTAAGTCTTAGGTTTAAGGATCTGCGGTGTTGAGCCTAGGCTTCATCAGTGGTGGGATAATAGGACATGTAAACTGAAGTCCTGTGGAGAAACAGAATCCATGAAGCCAGGGTTGCATCAGGTGGAGAATGACAGAGGAAATTATGAAAGGTGCGTGTGCGTGGATGTGTCTGGACACGTGTGTGCACGGGGGTAAGGCAGGAGAGTCTCCACTTCCAGGAGACTGCGTTGTCCTTCTTATCCCGTGTTAGAACTCTGCCTAAGCTCCACCCTACAGTTACCGACATCCCACATTTTTAGAAATGGTCTCATCCCCCCACAGCTCCCTCCTGCACGCCCCTGCTGGAGGTGAGTCTCTAACCCTTTGCAAACAGTGGGATCTTACCTTAATGAATTCACATTCCGTGACAAAGCTAAAGGGATACAAATGCCGAAGTTAATCAGCACTGACACACCAAGGACGTGTTACACAACTCTCTCTATCTTATCTGAGGCGACCAAGGACAGGATGTTTTGTGGGTCCATGGTCCTGGGGCTGTCATAAGGGATCAGCCTCTGTCCAGACCACAGGCCTCTCCCTGGATGCTGTTCGGCCTTTCATTTCTGAGATCTCGCAGGTTCTAGAATGGAGGAAGGGTTTCAAGTTTTCGGGGTGGGGGGTGTGGGGTGTGGGGGTGTGGGTGTGGGGGTGGGGGGTAAATATGTCACAGGGTGCTGAGGGTAAAGTATCAATGCTCCCCAAACCCAGCAAGCCAGCAGCATTAAGCTCTTAATGAGTATATACCAGCGGATGGCTGCTGAAGAAGCCGCCTATTCCAGCATTTCACACTCCCTGCCAGAGGCTACATTTTCAGCTGCACTCCTGTGATTCCCTCCCTGTGCTCTGACTGGCAATCGCAAGAGTACTCAGGGAGAGAGAAGGAGCCAGCACTGAAAGATGACAGTGTACTAGGCTCAGGCATGCTGAGGGGGGAAGGTAGCTTGAAGTTTAATGACCTAGAAACCGCATGTCAGTGGCTTGCATGTGACTCTCTTCACGCCGACGCCGCAGAGTAAATATTGTTGCATTTATTTTAGAGATAAAGAAAACAAGGCTCAGAGAGAGTAGATTAGTTGCCAAAGTGGACAATGGCAAACTAAGAGTCTTGGTCTTCTTCTTCCACCTCAGCCTTGATCTATCTGCTCTACATCTAATGTCTCTCAACCTCTTAACGGTCAGGCAACTCTGGTCCTAACTGTTTTAACATATACACAGTTACTTTATTTGTGAGCCTCAAGTTAACCATTTAGAGACCAATGGCGTCACTCCTAATACATATGGCCAGTTACATATTTTCTCAATAGCACAGGTTTCCTGAACTCACCTATCTTTTCGTCTGTGAGGAGGTTTCTCTAGCAGATGCCGACAGACCTTCCTTCCTGTCTCCTCTGTGCTTGCCCCCCCCCCCCCCCCCACCACCACGGGGCTGATTCCTATGGGCACGTGCCAAGGAGGCAGAGTAGGCAGGGGGCACCGAACTGTTTCTGGAAGCTCCTGTTCTGCAAGTGCTGGACTCGTTCACCTGATTCCAGGGTCAAGTTGTGCTTTCGGAAGCGACCGGTTGGTTTTGTTTTGTTTTTTTGCAGAGTGGAAACTGAATCTCAGAAATCTGTCACGTTGGAGAAGGAAGATGGAAATTCCTCTCCAAGATTTGTAAAGAGAGATATGTAAAGATAACCCACAGAAATAGTGAGGCCAGCATTTTTACAGATGGAAAGGACGTCAGATGTGCCGTTTTATACCTCAGCGGCTCTCTGGGGCTTTAAAAATGCAGCACACGGCCTCAGGCCAATGCTGGTTCAGGGCTGTATCTTTTAATCCAGTCCTGGAGTTAGCCCTGAAAGGCGTACCTTTGACAGGGGGACATCAGAGGTTCAGGAATGTTCAGGGAAAGGGGTGGGTAAAGAAAGCCTGCCTGGCTTTGTTATCCCCCCCCCCCCCCAAACAATGATGGTGAAGGGGAAAGACAGGCTTGGGAATCGTGGTGGGAATCATGTGATTCACACAGCTGCCATTTTAGGATTAAAGACTTTCCAAGGTCTCTGACAGAATAGCAGCCCAAGCTATGTGAGTCCAGCTTTCAGGAGCTGCTCTCCAGTTCTGGGTAAGATGGTCTCAACCCTGAGCCCTCAAAATCCTTCAATACTGAGAAGGTTTTAGGAATAGGAAAGTCTGTAGGCTTGTTGGTCCCTTTTCTTGGTTTTGTGGTTAAAAACACCCAACAAAAACAAGAAAAAGAAGGAAGAATCTATTTGAGCTCACAGTGTGAAGGTACAGTCTGTCACAGTGGGAGACATGGGGGCAGGAGTATGGGCCCTTGGACACAGTCCATCCACGCTGAGGGGAATGGAGATGTAAATGTGGGTCTCAGCTGGCTTTCCCCCTTTTATGCACCCCAGGATCCCAGGCCATGGAATAGTACCTCACACAATTAGAGTGAGCCTTTCTACCTCATTAATGCAATCTAGAAAATTCCTCACAGACATGGCCAGGGACTTGTCTTCTTGATGACTGTAGATCCTGTCAAATTTACAATGTCAGCTATTGCATGGGGTAGACATGGACAGTCAAGAAAGTTTGAGTGTGACCACAACAGATAGGTCACCTAAGTCTCCTGTCTTCTTCTAAGTTCACTCAACAAACACTCCTTCAGTCTACTGTGTCACTGCAAGCTCTTCTTGGTACCAGAATGCAGAGACCTGCCCCTGAAGAACAGTCTCTGTGATCCCAAACCTTCAAGCAAAGCTTGACTCATAATTATAGGTCTTGGCTGGCGGGGGGAGTTTGTGGCACCCTTTAGGAGGCTCAGTAGACAACAGAGGTCTTGTTAAGAGAACTTGACGCATTTTCAAGGTCAATGCTGAATCCAATGCTGAATCTGCAGCCATCGAGGGCACACAGGTCCAGTAATGGAGCTCAGCTGCTATAACAGAATTTTAGCAGAACCATGTCCATGGCACAAATTCTGGCGTGACGGCACCTAGGTTTTGAAGTAGCATTTTGTCAGTGACTGCTGTCTGGGATTTTATGGGATTGTTCCTTAGAAGGAGTCTCCCAGCCTTTGCATAACTTAGTCTTGAGACATGCCTGGCAAACCAGGAAGCCCTGGACGGCTGGGAATTCCTTAAGGTGATGGTTCTTTCAAGACGACTTCTAGATCAGATAAAAGGTTTTGGGATGTGGAAACTGACTTGCTAAAAATGCCTTTCATGAAACAATAAAAAGAACTTGTAGGAAGCTGCTAGCATTCATTCAGCAGTGAAGAGTCCTTGGGAGAGTGATCCCAAGCTTCCTGAGAAGCCTAAACTCACCCTGCAGAGTCACCTCCCTTTCCTCAATCAATCGATCTGTGTAACCCAGAACCCTGACATTTGGCATCAGGCTAGCTCTGTTGGTAGAGCACTGTAACTCTTAATTCCAGAGTCCTGGGTTCAAGCCCCACGTTAGGTACCAAATTCAAAGTTCTGGGTTACATGAGACAATTAATCAAAAAAAAAGATGAGTTTAGGCAAGAAGCCTTGGCACTGCTTAGCTGCAAACACCTGATCTTGTCACAAAGGATGTCAACTTGTCTGTCTCTTTGAGGTAAGATGCTCAGAGTTGCATCCCACGGCCAAGGACCCCAGTATAATGCTGAGGTTCTAGCATTCACATGCCTGGTTGCTCTCAGGAATGCTACTTGGACCTTTTATAAAATTCTTATTAATAGCATGTTTGCATGGTTATGTGGGGTAAGGGGAGTAACCAGAAGGTATTAAATTGATCAGATTCACAAATCCCAAGACTGTCAGAGATCAAATGCCTCAGTTTCTCCATATATGAACTAGAGATAAGTGTCATACTCAGGGTTCCTATTCCTACACAAAACATCATGACAAACAAATTGGGGAGGAAAAGGTTATTCAGCTTACTCTTCCACATTGCTAGTCGTCACTAAAGGAAGTCAGGACTTGAACTCAAGCAGGTCAGGAAGCAGGAGCTGATGCAGAAGCCATGGAGGGATGTTACTTACTGGCTTGCTTTCCCTGGCTTGCTCAGCCTGCTTTCTTATAGAACCCAAGACTACCAGCCCAGGCATGGCACCACCCACAATGGGCCCTCAATTAATTGATCACTAATTGAGAAAATGCCTTACAGCTGGATCTCATGGAGGCATTTCCTCAAGAGAGGCACCTTTCTCTGTGATAGCTCCAGCCTGTGTCAAGTTGACACACAAAACCAGCCAGTACAATAAGCAAGGCTGAATAATAGGATTGAAATGAGCTGGATTATAATCTAGGCACCAGACTGGCATGTCATGACAACCATACCTTACCAAAGGGTATCATGGTCATCTCAGGCTGGAAACAGCCTCTCAAGGAGTGTCATTTAAGCTGTAGCTTGAAGGATTGATGAGTAGAAGGGGGTCAGTGGAGAGGCTGCTGTTCCAAGTGGCAGAATGGCTAGAGGGTAACTTCAAGGAAGATGCTGGCATAGCTCTGTGCTGTCGTTTGCACTCCCGCCCCTATGCACACTTGGGTACAAGGCTGGGTGGAAGCGCTGGGCTGATCTCTGTGCCTTTCCCGGCAGAAGGATCCTGAGCAGAAAGGCGGGGAGCACAGCAAGCAGATGAGCTGAGGCTGCCAGGCACCGGGAAGCAGTGGCTGATTACCTAAGGCATGACTTATTAATGGATTCACGGAGCAGGTAGCTCTGGAAAGATGAAGTACTTGTTAGCAAGCAGCGTAGGGACAGAAGGACATTTTATTTCATTTTATTTTATTTTATTATTTTATTGTGGGCAGGGCCCAGGATGCACCGAAAATGATGGCCTGGCACGTGTTGCATTGGTAGGGAGTTTAAGGTTTCTGGACCACGCAGAGAGGTGCAGCTGAAATGGGAGGCTAGCTGGGTACTCCCAGAGGGCTTTGCGAGGGAGGTTAAAGGTGAGGATGCTTTCCTGGACCGAGCTGAGGAGGTGTGTCTGGTCTCAGTGTGAAGAGATGGATTGGAGCTGAGTAAGGCAGAAAGCAGAGGAATTAGGAGTCAGTGGCTAACGTCCGGTCGTGACAGCGACAGCATGAGGGACTGAGCCATGAAAACAATTTCGTGAAGGAGGAGAGACGGATCCAGAGGCTCCTACAGCCCAGAGGTGGTGAGGGATGATGCTGGGTCCTGATGGGGACAGATGGCAAAACGTTGCACAGCGTGGAGCAAGGGGCGACAAATGCTTACTGCGTTGGTTATCTTCCGATGGGTAAAAAATTACCCCAACTTACTGGATTAAAGCAACAAGCTCATATTTTTGTGCGGTGTGTGTGGGTCAGGGATCCTGACTAGGAGTCTCTTGTCTAGAGTCAGTGAGAAGGCCACAGTCCAGGTGTCTGTGGTCTAACCAGGGTAGGGCCACTTGCAAATTTAATCACGGGTCTCTATGGCAGCTGCCTGGAGTTACCAGTGAGAGGAGTAACCAGAAGGTATTAAACTGATCAGCTCCCATTCCAGCTGCACAATCATTCACTTCCTGTTGTGACTTCCTAGATTAGGTTCCACAGCCTTTCAAAACAGCACCGCTGGCCACTGGCTCGGGACCAAACAAATCACCTGTCAGAAAACATTTCACATGCTGGCTTGGGACCAAACAAATCACCTGTCAGAAAACATTTCACATTCAAACTAGATCAAGATGGCAAGCATGCGGTCCTTGGGAAGGAGAACGTGTGCACAGATGTGATGAACCCACAGAGCATTGTGTGGCCGCAACAGCAAGACCAGAGAAAAGACTGCCAATACCAACTATGGACCACAAGACTTCTGATTTGTGCTTATCTCAAGTAGACCATTCTTTCTGTTCAAGGCGCAACCCCTCACCCTACCCCTGAACCCACTGGCCTCAGGACTCCATGATTCCTATGTGTTCACTGCAGTTCCTCAGGCTCCATATATTTCTGATTCTCTTCCAAGTTTAGCTAAATTGAAGGGTCCAGTTTACCAAATAAGCAATAACATTTTTACACAAAAAGAAGACAGAGCAAACGGAATTCATTCTTTTGTGACCTAATTTTAGACATGACATTTTGTGGTGGTTGTTGTATTCTGTTAATTAGAAGTGAGTCACAGTGACTGGGTGGGGACATACAGTGACTGGGTGGGGACACACAATGACTGGGTGGGGACACACACCTTTAGTCCCAGCACTTGGGAGGCAGAGGGCAGCCTGGTCTACAGAGCAAATTCCAGGAAAGCTAGCCAGGGTTAGATAGAAAAACCCTGGATTGAGAGAGAGAGAGAGAGAGAGAGAGAGAGAGAGAGAGAGAGAGAAGTCATTCACCCATTCATTCACTCAGGAGGACATTGGACAAGGCTGTGCACACTAGAAGATAAGGGTGACTGGGGACCGGCTGTGTAGCTATGCTATGATGTTTGCTTTTAGGGACACTATTCAGTCTGGCCAGTGAAAGAAAATTAGGACTTTTTGTCCTAATTTTTGTCCTTTTCTCTTATATTTTGAGACAGGGTTTCATGTAGCTCAGGTTGGCACTGAATTCACTACATAACCAAGGATGCTTTGAATTTCTGTTCTCTGGCCTCCACTTCCCAAGCGCTTGGATCACAGGTACGGATCGCACTCCCAGTTAATGCAGGGTTGAGGATCAAAACCAGAGCTTCGGGAATGCCGGGGAAGGGCTCTACCAGCTGAGTTCTATCCGCAAGCCTCATGCGATTTTTTATGTGATGATTTCCAATTTGTAAATATTGGCCCTTAAGTTGTAAAATAAATGTTACAATGTTTTGGTGAAATAAAACATCCCAAGCGCAGATCATGAGACCTGTTGTGAGATTTCTGGCATGGGAGCCATGGCAGAAGGGGCAGGACTGGAGAGTGGAGACCAGAGGCCTTGATGTGGGAGAAAATGTGCGTGACACCAAACAAATCACTGTTCAGATGGCAGGAGCTTGGCAATAGAAGTGCCAATCATTTGATCCAGGTATCCGTATTCATATAAATGCTGCGGTCATATTGATGAAAATGACTCGTTTTCATTAAAGTCGAACCTTTGAGCCCTGATCTGACAGCTACTCCTCTACATAAAAGGAGACACATTGACACCCACATCTCTGATTTCAATTGGACAGGTGGTTCCCTGCTTGCTAAAGGAACAGAAAGGCAGCTGAGCCTTATTAGGTGGGAGATGATGCTTCAGACGACAGGAAAACAGTGTTCTGCTTTGGAGAGACTTGATAAAGAAGAGAGAGTTACTGACAGCATCAGAGCTCCGTATGTCAGAAGAGCTGCCTCAGCTGCGCTCTGGCCTGTGTTAGGGAAGATTAGGCGCTGTTTCCAGACAAATACCTGAGCATTAGCTGACTCGGAGGAATGTGCTGGAAAAACAAGCTGGCTCTCAAGTGTGGCGGAAAGCGGATACAGCGCAGGGTTTTCATCAACAGCACGCACACCTCAGTGAAAACTAATTTATATGCACTCGCCGAAAGGCTTCGTAAGCAAGAAAACTTCACAGAAATCCTCCTCACTGCTTCAGTCAGCAAATCCATTGAGTACATACATGTGTTAACTGCTGGAGTCACAGTGGGAGACAGCCAAGGTTACGCTGCCCCAGTGCCTGGCAGGCTACTGGGCAAGACAGGTATTCTTCCAATAAGAATAAGACAATTTGGATGTATGTTTAATGGGAGCCAGCGGGGGTGCTGTGGGAACCTCACCTCAGAGTGACCTATCGTAAGACGGTGACTTGAAAAGATGTTCAAGAAACACAAGGTGCTGGGGACTTCAAACTATTTACTAAGAGGAAATGTAGAATACATATGTATATTATATACAATATGTATGTATTATATATATATATATATATATATATATATATATATATATATATATATATATATAAAATTCACACTCAACATTGCGTTCCCTTTCACTCTCCCAGTTGTTGTAGTCTATCTTCAAAAAGCAAGTCATGGAAAAACAAACAAACAAACAAAAAAACCCAAGAAAACAAAAGCAAAAAGCAAGTCATCTTACAGTAGAACCATAAAGTAGGCATAATGCCTTTCTTTGCATATTAATAGAGACGAGTCCCTTTGCCCCTAAAGAAATCTGAAAATGTGATTGCATAACAAGGCATGGATGTGGAGAAGCTTCCAGGTTGCTAGTGAAGTAAACGGCTGTGACTGCTCCAGGAAGAGCCTGGCAGTTTATTAGTTAAGCACAGGGTTACCTACGGCTCAGAAGTTCTCCTGCTGGGTATGTAGACAACAAAAAATGGGAACACATGTCCACACAAGATGTCTGTCTACCTACACATACATTCATCCATAATATTTGCTACAGTAGTGATATATCGACAGTGGAAACAATCTAAGGGTCTATCTGTTAATGAAAGTATAAACTCATAGGAATATAGCAGTACAATGGGATGCTTCTTGTTCATATACAAAACAAAAAACCAGTATGGCAGATGCTCAAAACTCCAAAAATAGACCATACATAACATTGTTGGGCATACACCTGAAGGACGATAATTCAGGACGCTATCATGATGCTTGTTTACTATTTATTATTAAACATGTGGCCTTGTTTATTGCTGCATATATTCATGGTGACCAGGGCCCAGATGTCCATCAATAGATGACCTGACAAAGAAAATATCATGCAGCATACAATGGAATTTTATACAGCCATGGGGAAAAATGGAATCGGGGCTGGAGAGATGGCTCAGCAGTTTAGAGCACTGATTGTTCTTCCAGAGGTCCTGAGTTCAATTCCCAGTACCCACATGGTGGCTCACAAGCATCTGTCAGGATCGATGCCCTCTTCTGGTGTGCCTGAAGACAGTCACAGTGTAATCCCATACATTAAAAAAAAAAAAAAAGGAATCACGATGTTTAGACGTAACAAGAAATCATCACAACATGTGAAATAAGGCAGACTAAGGAAAGCAATGTTTTCTCTCATGGGTGGGACCTAGATTTAAAATGTATACGTGCATAAGAAGAAAAACAAGTGGGAAGGAAGCTCAGTTTTATAAGCACGTCTCTAAGGGCCTTTGGCATATGGCATCTAATCATAAGGATCAAAGTCGGGAGTCTTAACATACAGGACAGCATGAAGTGACAATGGGCAAAGGCCTTGAGACCTGACCAGTGTGGCTGAGTGTCCACGCCCAGGACTCCTGCTGCCATTACTTGCGTTCACTGTGGACAGATACTAACATGACTCTTGTGGAGACACCAAGGCACACAACAGATAGTGTGCAATTCTGAGCATATTTTATAGATAGGAGGATGCATTTTTTTAATTCATCAAGAATTTGAGGAAAATGACCAAGATATGACATAAACATCAAGCCGAAATAAGAATCTCTGGAACAAAAAGAGAAACCCTTCAATGGGACTAGTAAGAATGACACATGCAGGAAAATGACAGTCTAATTTCATGAACATATTTTGGAAAAACACCTTCCACACAAGGGGGAAGGGATAGCTTACAAGAAAGAAACAGTGTTTTAGTAATTAAAACCAGGAGTAGAAAATGAAAGGTAGACCAATCATAATAACATGGTAATTATCGCAGTGGTGGAGTGTTAGAACAGGTTGAGGTGTCCCCTACTGACACAGCAAGCCTGTTCCTCATCCCCTTCAGTGCTATCTCGTCAGTCAAAGTCACTCTTTCCATGGTGATAAAAAAGCTTTGAGTTTTTTTTGAATTTCTGCCTTCGATTTCCACTTTGGAATTGTTTGGGGGTGGGATGCTCTCCCTGTGGGGTAGGATCCAGCATCCACACACACACATATAACATAATTTATCATTGCTCACAAATGCTCACAAATGTTTTCAGTGAAAGGATTATAGCTACCCCCTAGTTGTTGGCAACGGCAGGCACAGGCTGATTGGCAGAGTCTCAGCACTGCGGTGCGGACTCCTAATCCACCTGCCCGCTGTCTTATTTTGCGGGCTTCTGCTTTCTTATTACTGGTAGCCAACAAGATGGTTGCTCTAACCCCAAATCTTATCACACACGCTCAGTATGACACAGCCACAGGGACACATATGCAGTCTTTACTTCAGACGCGTTCTTTTCATCTTTAGTTGTATTTAATCTGAAAAAAAAAAAACCAAAAGACTGCGTGTGAATAAGCTTCTTTTTCTCTGCGTAATTGTGTGATTTTTATCAGAATTGTTTTAATGCACGGCGTATGTAATCATGTTCCTGTGAAGATACTTTGTAAGTACCACAAACTGATTTTCACAGTTTTGATGTCTATGTCTCATGCCATCTTAGAAGACTTTGCAGGGTTAAAGCTAATATAAAAATGATGCACTGATACACGCACCCCTCCCCCCACCCACGGGTGAGGTTTGAGAACATCATAACAGGGGAAGCACAGCAGCTCAGGATATGACAGATTGTGTGATTCCATTTTAATAAAGTCACTATAATAGGAAATGTATAGCCAGGCAGTTGGTCAGGGATTGCGCAGGGGAAGACTACCAAGACATGAGGAGGGCCCTCACTGAAAGGTCTAGGTTTTCTCTTAAAGATGATGAAAATGTCCTGAAATTGTGACGGTTGCACACCCAAATCTCATCGTTTGGATCAGATTTCCTGCCAGAATTTTTAAAAGTTAGTTCCTGGGGTGGGGCTGCTGAGAGTTGTGGAGACCAGGGGAGGTATGACTTTGTAGGAGCACCACTGGGGGATATCCCCGGAAGGGATCTCAAAGACCCTGCTCATGATTCTCTTGGTTTTCTGGCTTGTGATGTAGGTATCCCTCCCACACCACCCTGAGGTGATGCCCTCCTCAGAATCCCATAGTGTGAGGATTCATCAGCTGGAGAGCTAGAGAGCCACGAGTCAAAATTTACGTTTCTCTTTATAAGTTAATTTCCTCAGGTATTTCATTATCATGACAAAATTCAAACGAACACACTGAATATAATAAAAACTCATTGATTCATTCATTTTTAAATAGTGGCTTTCATGGATTCTGTACTTTATACAGTCATAGATAATGTTAGCAAATAAGAAAACCTCCCCAACCTTCCTTACAGGTGGAAGATGCTGACACGGTCTTGCCCCCCCAGTGAAGCCTTTTGCTTTTGCCTCTCCCCACCTATATTTTTTCTGCCTCAACAAATCTCAGGAGTGCTCAAAACCATTATTTTTCCAACATGTAGTAAGGGCACATGCTCCACTATGTTCATGGTAGCCTTACTTATAATAGCCAGAAGCTGGAAAGAACCCAGATATCCCACAACAGAGGAATGGATATAGAAAATGTGGTACATTTGCACAACGGGCTACTACTTAGCTATTAAAAACAATGAATTCATGAGATTCTTAGGCAAATAGATGGAACTAGAAAATATCATCCTTAGTGAGGTAATCCAATCACAAAAGAACGAACACACATGGGATGTACTTACTGATAAGGGGATATTAGCCCAGAAGCTCGGAATACCCAAGATATAATTCACAGACCACATGAAGCTTAAGAAGGAAGACCAAAGTGTGGATACTTTGGTCCTTCTTAGATAGTGTACAAAATACCCATGTGAGGAAATACAGAGACAAAGTGTGGAGTAGAGATGAAAGAAAGACCATCCAGGAACTATCCCACCTGGGGATCCATCCTATATACAATTACAAAACCCAGACACTATTGTGGATGCCAATGAGTGCTTGCTGACAGGATCCTGATATAGCTGTTTCCAGAGAAGCCCTGCCAGTGCCTGACAAATACAGAGGTGGATGCTCACATCCAACCATTGAACTGAGCACAGGGTCCCCAACACAGGAGCCAGAGAAAGGACCCCAGGAGCTGAACAGGTTTGCAGGCTCATAGGAGGAATAAGAATATGAACTAACCAATAACCCCAGAGCTCCCAGGACTAAACCACCAACCAAAGAGTACACATGGAGGGACCCATGACTCCAGCCGCATATGTAGCAGAGGATGGCCTGGTCGAACATCAATGAGAAAAGAGGCCCTTAGACCTATGAAGGCTCATTGCCCCAGGGTAGGGGAATGCCAGGACAGGGAAGCAGGAGTGGGCGGGTTGGTGAACAGGGGGAAGAGGGACAGGATAGGGAATTTTTGGAGGGGAAATGAGGAAAGGGGATAGCATTTGAAATGTAAATAAAGAAAATATCTCATAAAAAATAAAATGATTATTTTCATGTAAAAAAAATTGCACGCACCGGCCTTTTGTAGCAGGCACTACTTCTAATTTGGAAATCTGTACTTTTAATTTGGTCTGGATTTATTATGCTTCTTTTTTCTCAGTGACAACCCAAGACCCTTGTTTTCAGGTCTCCACCACTGCATTTTAAGCATCCCTTGTATTTACATCCCAACCTTCTTCCGTGGCTCTGACCTTGCCACGTCTCCATTAATCTTCATGGTTCAGACTCTTGGAGTGGATGCTACCCCATGAGCTAGCCACAGTTCCACTGGTGCACTTCTCCTGGGACTGAGGCAAGGCACTGGGGGCAGCCGTGGGTGATCTGATGATCCAAAGCGGAACCAGGGACAGCAAATATTTTAGATGTCAAAAAAGGCCGTTGGGTGAAAGTTAATATTGGTGTTCACACACAGGCATGATTACAAAGTTATGTCAAGAAATTAAAGATTACAAAACTACATAACAGCTCGCTCTGTTTCTCCATGCAATAAATTAAACTGCTTACCTCTTACAAATTCAGCAGCTTGTTGGTGAAGTAACTTCCAGGTTGGGAAGGAACTGCAGGTCAGAGGATCCACGTGTCTCCTGTGTTTAGTTTTTTTTTTAATGCATCTAACTTGTGGCTGTGCAACTCCCTCCCTACTAACTTAATACACGATTTCATAATAAGTTGTTTGTATGTTTATAAACACACACAAGATTGGGGGGTGGGAACTCAGCCAGGAGTAAGCAAGGAACTCCTGGGGGTAAAAATCTACTTACTTTCAAAAATCGTGCTGGAGCTGATTTGCAGAGAGAACAACCACATGTGGATTATGGATGGTTAGCTGTGTAATCCCCGAAGAGCAAAGCACTGGTTAATTACTCCTGCTGAGAGAGACAGGGGCGGGGGCGGGGGAGGTACTGCCTGCTTCAGTGTTTCATGGACTTTACATAAATTGTCTCAAATTCTTACAATAAAGTTGCAAGGCAGGCATTATCACTCACATTTCTAGGTGAGAAAGCTGAAGGGTAGAAACCCTGAGCATGCCCCCTCCCATCCCCCACCCCCATCCCCCAGGGCAGGAAAGAGGGGCATGAGAAAGGAACTCAACATGCAGCCCAGCCTGGCATGGGACTTGCTTTCCTTCTGCGTCTGCCTCCTGCATGCTGAGAACATGGCCTGCAATACCTTACTCTCAGTCGATGAAACCACACCTTCACAGATCTGGCTTACCTAGGTAAGCCAGATCTGATCACTCACTCACCTATTGAATCATTACCACGATAAAAAGCTGTCGTGGTGGTAGACCTGGAACAATACAGAAAATGAGAATCACGCTTGAAATCTGTGTCCTGAATATAAATAATTCTGATGGCAAAGGATGAAAGAATGTTAGTAGAAGCCAACACCTATGTGGAAAACAATAATTTTCTGAAAGCAGCCTCCGCAGACAGTGGGGACAGCCTGCCAAAAGAGTTCCCCTGGGTCTCTATTTCACTCGCCGCTGTGACATCTCCCTCCATGTATGCTGGGCTGCTTTTGAAGTTACTCTAAAAAAGAATGATTTCTCTTTGATATGTAAAGTTCAAAGTGACTTTGTTAGACTAAAAGTTGAATAATGGCACGCAGGTGAAAAGAATTCTGGGTTTGAGGGTAAACTGTGGCCTCCATCCAAATCCCAAATATTTGGATAAAATCAGGAAATCACAACATGGCAAAGCAGCAATGAAAGGGGTGGACCTCCTAGGAGTCCGGAAGGGGACTTTGATGCCCCTGGTTTCCTTGTAAAACCAGCATTCAATTCAGGCCAAGAGAAATAATAGTCAGAGGACTCTTATTCATCTTTTGGTCAGGCTACTCAGTCACTAATATCAACACGAGATCTCCTGAGGAGAGGTCTCTCGATAGTGTTGATCATTTATTTGTTTATCATTATTGTCTTCTGTCTTAGTCTTTGTCTTCATCTTCATCATTGTCATCATCATGGAAAAGCTCTTTTCCATGCCCTTCACACTTACACTATCAATGTCGGGAAAGCTCTGGCCTTCAAGGGTTAGGAACAGGGATGTTTTCTAAGTTGTCACTTGCAATAGAGTTAAGGAGGTGGCTGACTCTGGGGACTGTAGGGACTTAACTAAGTAGGGACTGTAGTTGGGACCACAAAGATGTTCACACTTTAACCCCCAGAACTAGTGAAGAGTTTCCCCTCTGTGGCTAAAAGGGATTTTAAGGTATGATTAATGGCCCTGGGATACAGAGTGTCCTGGGTTATTCAGGAGTGCCCTGACTTACCTCATCTTTTTGAAGAGTCAGGAATCTGTTCCAACTGGCTTTAGACGACCAAGCGAGGATGGAAGACTCGGAGAGACGCTACCTTGCCAACCTTTCGTTATTTATCGAGAGTGCCCGCCCCCTTCTCACAGTGAAGCCTGTTAAGGTTATTCATTCACCTTCCCTTAACACTGATGGTGTTGCTTGGACTAAATACAAACCAAGCAAAATCCGGCAGGCCCTCAAACTAATATGACCGCTGTAAATAATACTGGTCATTTTCCATTCTATTGTCATCGATAAAAACAAAACTTTAGATAATCTCCATGTACAAACTCATGAAGGAAAAGGATTTAGTCTAAGGCATGCATAATAATAAGGTACATGTGAATGCCTTTAACTAACCCTCACATGTCTGATAGTGGCTAAAACCCCGATCCCGGAGCATTCTGACTCCGAGGACTGACGTCTGTTTAATAAGCTAGCTTTTGTATAAGAAGGGATTGAATCGCCTTCCTCCGCTCAGACACTGCTAAAACCACCCATGCTCCCTCCTTCCCACCCTCTGTAGTTTTCTCTCATTTCTTCTGTCTTGTGCCCATGGCTTGCTTACCCCATAGGACTCAACTAAACTTCATTCCCTGCTGCCAAAGGCTAAATGCTCCAAAGTTAATGTATTAATTTAATTAACATATGTAGAGTACACTAGTGGCACATTCACAGGGGCCATTCACTAAGCTTTGTGAGGGGCAGGACTGACATGAAGCTAATGAGACCTGGGCTTCATGCCTTTCATCATGGGTCCTCCAGTAATGCTGCCTGCTGCCAAGGCTCCATGTGACACATTCATTCAGTTACAGAGTTTTATAGCAGTCCCCGAAGTAAACTACTCGGATTGTAACTTGTCATTATGTCTTTCCACTTTGGCCATCTGCAGTGCTGCAGTCTACTAGGACATTAGGATTTGGTTTAATGGGACATAGCTATGGGAGACATAGTCATTTCCTTATATAGTTAGATTGATCTAACTGACCTGTCCTAGTATGGCTTCTGTTCCCATGGCCAACTACTGGCATCCTGCTGAAGGGAGAGGATTAGAACATGTCCTACCCATCTTGGCTTGGAGGGAAAGGATCCAAAAAAGAAGCTAAGTAGAACCAGAAGCTGTTCTGTGAAAACATCTCTAAGCCAAGGACAAGGTTTTCAAGACAAAAACTCTCCTGTCAGGAGCATGCTTGATAATGCATTATGTACAATTATAAACCCAAATATATATTTTATGGTTATCATTGAGAGTAGATTTTAGTTAGACACAGTTCTGTTACTGTACCTTCGTGAGGTTATATGCTTTATGCATTCTGCCAATAATAAGATACAAATTGTGACCGACAATTCTAGATAAGAATTAATTTTTAAGACTAAATACAAAACTATCTGTCGAGAATTCCTTTTTTCATTCTATAGAAAGTCTTGTTACAAAATTGATAGAATTTAAAGAGATGATAAAATAATATGCATCAAAAATATGTAGAAGATGGATTATAAAAGAGAACCAGAGTGTTGAAAAATAATCATATATATTTCTAGATATTCAGGGGTATTCTATGCGTTTTATGCTACTATGACAGTTTCTAAGGCTGGGTAATTTATAAAGAACAGAGTCCTTTTTATTTCCTTCAGGGTGGGGAGTTCAAGGCTATGGGATCCATCTGCTAAAGGTTTTCTCACGGCTGTCTCTCATGAGAGAAAGCAGACAGACAAGAGAACACACTGGAGAGAGAAGTGGAAGGGAGCTAATGGGAGTCACTCTTGTGACAGTGACAAAAATTGCTACTTGAAGGCCATACCTTTCCGCAACGTGGCATGGGGGATTCAGGTCCTGACACATGGGCTTTGGTAAGCATAATCAACCCACAGCAGGAACTTTATAGTATTTATGATTACAGTAGTATTGATGATTTATAGATTTTATTCTAAACAAATTTATATTCATATTTAATTTGGCACATGTTTTGGTGAATCTTGAACTGGCTGAATATTGAACCCAAGACTCTGCCTATACAGGACTGAGCCACATCCCCAGCCTGCATGGTTTTTGAGAAATAGTTTATTTCTCATATTTGACAATGTGTGCTTCATAGCCACTGAAAGCCTTTGCTTCCCTTGGCAATACAGAGAAGGAGACCCAACAGCTCATCGTGATAGTTTCAGGAGCTAGATTGATACTCTGAGCACAAGGGTCAAATACAGATGAGTTAGCACCTACATTTTTTTCTTCACTCTGTCTCTGTTTTCAGGGGAGCCCCAAATTAAGAGCTAGCTTGTTAAAGCTGACATATCAAAGTACCACCGACTGTGTGGCTTTAACCAATAGCAATTAATTTCTCACAGTGCCAGAGGCCAGAATGTCAGATAGGGCTGGCTGGGAAAGAATCTTTTCTGGTCTCTCTCTCAGCCTCTGGGTGGTTGATGGAGTCAATGTTGTCTGGCCTCTAGCTGTGCCTCTGTCCTTGTGACTTCGCCTGCACAGGACATTCTCCCTGTGTGTGTGTGTGTATGTGTGTGTGTGTGTGGCCCAGAATTCATTGGTCCTCCCCACTCCCATCTCTCTTCCCTCTCTACCTCACTGCCCCCACCCCCGCAGCATTGGTTACCAAATCTGAGGAGTTGTACTTGTCAAGCAAGCTTGACCACTGAGCCCCAAATTTCCCATGTTTTTATTTTGTTTTGTTCTTTAATTTTGAGACAGTGCTTCACTTTGTGACCCTGGATGGCTTCAAATCTTCCATCCTCCTGCTTCACTCTCCTGAGACAGAAGCCTCCATGTTTAACTGGTTTCCTGCCTTTTTAAACGTGTCAGCCACGGTGGGTAGCACCCACTCTAATGACCTCTTGTCCTATCTACAGCCACAGAAACCCCATTTCCGGATAAGCTCCAATTCTACAGTAGTAAGATTAAGATCTTAGTATGTCTTCTTGTGGAGACACAGTTCAACCTGGAATTGCCTGAAGGCCTATTAGAATTTTCTCTTCATTATAAAAAGCAAGCAGAGATAATGCCAAATGTTGATGAGCATACAACGTGGTAAGATGATCATTTCTGTGGCTGGAGGGCTGGGTCAGCGGGTCAGAGCACATATTGTTTTTGCAGAGGATCTAAGTTTGGTTCCCAGAAACTACACTGGGGAGCTCACAACTGCTTGTAACTCTAATTCCAGGGCATCTGACACCTTTGGCTTCTATGGGCACCTGTACTACACACACACACTCTCTCTCTCTCTCTCTCTCACACACACACACACACACACACACACACACACACACGCTTGCACACACACAAACATATACACAATTAAAAAAAACAATATGCACGTCAAAGTGATAATTCTTATATATTGTTATAAGATTATCATCTAGATCATCTGAAACAGAAGTTAACTTCATGCTATGTTTAAAAATGCCATAAAATTAAAGACCTTGCCTGGCTTCCTCTCCCCAGCTTCAAACCCAGAAATTAGCATGTACTAAATACATATTGCATGGTGTGGAGATGCCTATACCTATGCTGATGTTGTAGCAATGATTAAAATGCCCAGATGGGGTAAGTTTGTTAGACACTAGGGTCTGGACTAAGTAAATGAGAAGTTTCTTCTAACCCGTGTATCCAGCACAACGTAGGTCTTTATAAAACAATAAATGCATCTTTATGAAAATAATAGAATGTATTAATTCTATTCATGATGAAATTCACACAATAAAATGAAACTATATTTACATTTAAATTAAGTAGATAGGACAAATATCTGTTATTTATTCAGAGTCACAAATGATTCAGTTCCCTGTTCCCTCTGAACTAAGAAACTGGTAACGGTGATCATCTCAGCTCTATAATTTTTCTTATCTTTCAAATTCTTATCTTTCAAATATCTTAAAAATGTCAGTTCTTCTGGAAAACCTGAGATTCCTCTGGCGTTCACTTCAGTGGATCTCAAAACTTATCTTTTACTACTTAGTTCATTTGAATGTAAACAATAATGGGTATTATTATTACTTTGGTGGGAAGTTTGCCACAATGATATGTCTCTGAAGGCACCCTTCCCTTAGCTGACTTATTTTTGCTAAGGTATCCCTCATTGTTTGCTTAGTGTCTGGCATATACCGGCTGAGGTGATGGATGAATGAGTAAATATAATAAAGAAATGGCCTCACGGAAGAGCATCCCGCAAGATGGCCGCACCACAGTCCCCTGATGATCCTCCATCTGAGTTTCTCTGTCCTTTTCTATCAGTAATCTCATCCCATTTGCAGAAACCCCATCTTTCAAAACGCCCCGATTTCCTGCAGAAGTCTTTGCTTTGAATTTGTCTAAAAATAATAATTGTCATCTATTTTATTACGTTATTTCGTTCCCTTCAATAAGCCCCACAATCTGTTTACTCCTGTTTATTTGTTATTAGGAGACACTCTGCTTTCTGTTCCCACAGCCCGGTAGTTCTCTGGTCTCCATTTAATCTGAGTTCTCTACATGCCCCGGTCTCTGGTCTCCAGTTCCTGCCTGCATTGTATTATTAGAAAGCTAAATTCTCTTTTGTTTGACAAAGTAATATACTGACCAAGGTCATGGTTACAGAGAGATCCCACTCTGCAGAAATATGAGCACAACAACCAACTGCTTTGGAAACATTATTAATAATTATTTCTGGCTGTGACAAGAACAAAAATCCTTTTAAAATTTAACTATTACATGTCCATT
Source organism: Apodemus sylvaticus (assembly GCF_947179515.1). Taxonomy (NCBI): domain Eukaryota; kingdom Metazoa; phylum Chordata; class Mammalia; order Rodentia; family Muridae; genus Apodemus; species Apodemus sylvaticus. The sequence continues at coordinate 23,838,963 of NC_067475.1, read as the reverse complement.
GCTTATGCAGAAATGTTTACATTATTTTCACTTAGAGATGCTGATACATAACACTATATTGGTTTAATGTTATATGTTGTTTATTCTGTGGAAAGGTTTGTGCCTCTTTCAGATAGTCTGTAAGGGCTGATTCTGAGCCACCAGTTGAATATAGATGTTTATGTAGGAAAGGGTTTGAGCAAGGATCCAATTGCTTCTCTGAATTTACACCAGGAATCCTCTTTACTGAGCCCCTTGAAAGCTAATCTTTGCTAATAGTGTTAATGAAATATAATCACAATTTTTTGGTTTGGGTTTTGGGAGTGTGTGTGTGTGTGTGTGTGTATGTATTTTAGACAAGGTCTCACTGTGCAGTCTTGGATGGCCCAGAAGTCACTGCGTTATCAGACTGCTCTAAAACTCACAGAGATCTACTTGCCTCCGTCCTCCAGGGGCTGGGTTTAATGTGTGTTACTTTTTTGATTGCCATGAAAACTCAACATGCTTATGAACACCAGTTGACAGGTTGACATTTAGAGAAATAAGAGTATGGTTACTGAAGGTGCCACAAATATTTCATTGACTAGTTCCTAGTTGGGGAATTACTGATGGTCATATCTATTTGCATGAGCTGTTGGTATAGAAAGTGCATCAACTTTAATATTTTATTAGAAACAGCTTCTCATTTAATTACTTACATTGTAATTTTTTTATATGTAGGAACTTTCATTTTTGCACTCAGTCTGGTGTGATGGACCGTCCGTCCAGTGGAGGGTGGGGTAGGAGGGACATGATTTGAAGGCCAGCCAAGAAGAGACCCTGTGTAATATACACCGGGTTGGTCAGCTGCGTGCACTGGTTGAACCCACTGAGGAGCTAGCTCTGAGAATAAGGCTGTCCACCTCCCCATTCCAGACTCAGGCCCAACAGTTGGTCTCCAAGTGTCCTTCAAGGCCCCTTATCTGGGGATGAGCTGTTCCTCTTGACTCTGCGGCAGGGAGGGAAAAGAGCAGCAACGTGCAACCCAAAAGTAAGAACTTTGCGTCCTTGAGAACAGCTAGACGGTGAACTGTTTCCATCCAACTCCACGATTGTTTATCTTAGGTTATGAAAGGGCCCGCAGTGGGAGAGGAAAGCCAGGAGTTCAGCCGTGGGAAAAAACAGCTCAGTTCCAGCTGTCAGCCTCAACTTCTCCAGCCAGTTTCTGCTGACTGTTGGGAACACTGAGTTTGATGTTGTCATCGCCACCTGTTGCTGTTTAGGAAGAACACACCCTGCTGGGCTCCTGCTGATTGACGGGGCTCTCCAGCAGGCGCAGAAGGGCACACTCCCTTAGCTGCTTTCTGCTGGGTGTCCCTGCAGCCCCTTGTCTCTATTTGTTCTTTTACCTGGAAGTTTTACCTGAGGGGAGGGCACTCTATTGGGAACTTCAAGTAGCTGCCTTAAAGGGACATCCCTAGTTGCTTTCTGCTGGGTTAACTTTATTTCTTTATTCTTGAGGCTTTCATAGAGGTAAATGATGAAATATGATTTTATCCAAACCACATTTCCCCATTCAGTTTCACCATGTGCCCCTCTCAAAGCATCCACTGCCAATTTGTCTTCTGCTTTCTTTGCCTTCCTTCCTTCCTTCCTTCCTTCCTTCCTTCCTTCTTCCCACCCCCCTCCTCTCCCTCTCCCTTCTAACCTACTAATTCCAGTTACAGCTGCCCATGTGTGTGTGAGTGTGAGGTCATTCTCTGGAGCATGGGATTCTGATCTGTGGCCTTACCCTTCAAAAGCACTGATTCTCCCTTCCTTAGCAACTCTCAGCTGCCAATAGGTCCTTAGTTAGCATGAGATCATTTACCCCAGCTCTGATGGAATTTCCGCTGGCTTGATCTTATGCAGGTCTTATGCAGGTAACTGCGGCTGCTATGAGTTCGTGAATGCAATAGCCACATACTCTGGTGCTTATATTTCTTCTACCTACTTTTCTGTGGTGTTCCTGAGCTTTGGTGGTGGTGGTGGTGGGGTAATATAGGTGTTCTGTGGTGGTGGTGGGGTAATATAGGTGTTCTGTGGTGGTGGTGGGGTAATATAGGTGTTCTGTGGTGGTGGTGGGGTAATATAGGTGTTCTGTGGTGGTGGTGGGGTAATATAGGTGTTCTGTGGTGGTGGTGGGGTAATATAGGTGTTCTGTGGTGGTGGTGGGGTAATATAGGTGTTCTGTGGTGGTGGTGGGGTAATATAGGTGTTCTGTTTAGGATTGAACACTCGATTAGTCTTGGCACTTTGACCAGTTAGGAGTCTCTGCATCAACTACTGCCCATTGCAAAAGGAAACTTCCCTGATCAAGATTGAGAGTAGGTCAGGTGTATCAGTGCAAACATAAGTATTTAGGAAAAAATTGACAGCATGACCAGTTAACAAAATAATAATAACAACATGCTCTGACCTAGGGCTTATGACTTCTCAGACACCATTTTTGACAAGGATTACAATATTAGGCATGCAATTTTCTCTTGTGGAACAGGCCCCAAATCCAATTAGTTACCCCATAGAAGTCCTGTCTCTGCTGTTCCAATGAGCACATCTTGCCTCAGGTTGGTACTGTAGCACATAGGCCCCAGTGCTGGTTAAGACCCTTAATGTCTTTTCTTTTCCAGCGTTCTGCACAGCTCCTTCTGGAACTATGGAAACTGCTGGATATTCTGAATGTCCAATTTGATAATGTTTTGCTGTCTGTCTACTTGCTGTTATTTATTCTTTTACTTTGGCTTGCTGTACATTTAATACATTTATACATTCAAATCCCAAAACACGGCTATCATAGATCATTTTCTAGATTGCACAGTATATCCTGTTTCAAAAACAAAAACAAAGATGCATTCGATCCATGAATCTGAAACCCCAAATTTATTAGACAAGATTTAGTTCAAGAACACGCTGCATGTTATTAATTTTATCCAAGAGTGCCAGCAAGGTGACAGAGAGAAGTGTGCCAGGATAAAACACGGAGGTATTATGTTGTAGAAAACAGAATGAAGGGAGCTTTTCTTTTTTAAAGTAATGTTTTTGTTTTCCTCTTTCAAGATCATAAAAGCACCGTATCCATATCAATTGCTAAAAAGGGAAGGATGTGGTAGAATGGTCCATTATCCCAGGCCTATATTACGCTTCTCTGGCGTGGCTTAGAATCATTTTGTCAGTTAATAAAGATAAAGCATGGATACTTTAATGGGATTTATATTAAACCACTTCCTTGTCTTCCGGGATGTCAAACTCTCCTGGGTTGTCTTCTGTTTCTTCAGGCTTCCTCTCTCTCTCCTTTGCTGGATCTTTTCTCTTGGATCTGATGCCGGTGATTCTGGAGCCTCCAGTGCATCTCCCAACAGATGACCTTGCCCAGGCTCTGCTCTTGTCTCTTTGCTGATGACCAAGGATGTTTCCTCTGAGAGTCAGACTAGAGCAGTTGCCTACTCACTACCCCCACTTGAAGTCTCATGCACGGTCCACTCAGCAGGGCCTTCCTCACTGGGGTCAGCAAACAGGTGTGTCAGAGCAAGACTTGGGAGACAGATTTGATCCCTTTGTCTTCCCAACCCTCATATGCAGTCTACCAGCAAGACTTCTATTTTGTTTGGTTTTGTTGTGTTTGAAACAGGAATTCAACGTGAAGACCAGAGGCTGGCCTTGAACTCAGATCCTCCTGTCTTAGCCTCCTGAGTACTGATGTTACAGGTACATGTTATCAGGCCCATATTTGGTGACAAGAAATCTGATTTTTGGCCTTATCCCAAGAATATTATGATCACATTTCTCTGATCTCAATTATTGAATGTAGTTCTCTGCTTTCATTCCTTTCTGACCATCTCTGACCTGTCCATCCTCATGATTTAGATCAGACAGGTGGTGTGTGTGTGTGTGTGTGTGTGTGTGTGTGTATCAGACAGGTGGTGTGTGTGTGTGTGTGTGTATCAGACAGGTGGTGTGTGTGTGTGTACATGTGCATGAACCCACTCATGCATTGTAGGTGAGAAGAGCTTCAGGAATCCCACTCTGTCATTCTAAACTCTCTCACTGAACCTGAAGGGTCATGTGGGGTCACATGGGGTCACATGAGGTCATATGGAGTTGTGCCCTACTTTTTAGGTGGGTTCTGTAGGTTTAAACTCATGTGTTCACATTTGCTCCAGGAACATAGAATTGTCTCCCCAGCCACCCACCCCTTTTTGAATCAGGGTTTCATGTAGCCCAAGCTAGCCTTTGCTATATAGCCAAGATGGCCTCTAACTACTGTCCTCCTGTCTTTACTTCCAAGTACTGAGAGTCTAAGTGTGAGCCTATACAACTGGCTTCAGATAGATTGTTTACAAATAAAACATTTTTTTAAACAAATAAAACATGTCCTAAATTTGTCAAATTCACTTATCAGACTGAAGACAAAACTGCAAGTCCTTTTATGGTCTGTAGGCCTCTACATGATCTGACATACACTTCCCCTGGCTTCAGGTATCTCCATTTGGTCCCCAGATCTCTTACTCTGTTCCAATAGCAATACATTCTTTGCTCTGGGTGGCCGTAAGCCTAGCTCTATGCCAGCATCTTTATACTCTGCTGTTCCCTTTGCAAGAACACTGTTCTTTTAGACAAGGCTATTGACTCGGTGCTATATCTTATTTAAGGGTTTAAACATTCCATCCTTGGAGGTCTTTCCACCCTGATATGCTGGTCTGTATCCCCTGCAACTGCATTTGTGCCTGTCATTCCTGAGGGAAGGAGACAGTCTCATAGTGACAGGGAATTTGACAATGAGCACAGAAACACAGGGAAATAAAGAAACTGGATGCATGACACCAGTGATGGGTGCACTCCTCTTCTTGCTGCACTGGTAGTCCCGCTGCACTGGTGGTCCCGCTACACTATGGTCCCACTGCACTGGTGGTCCCACTGCACTGGTGGTCCCATTGCACTGGTGGTCCCACTGCATTGGTGGTCCCACTGTACTGGTGGTCCCGCTGCACTGTGGTTCCTCTGGGCAGCAAGAGCTGAGACCTCTTTAAGAGAAAGACAGGGAGTGCTCCATGCCTGTGCTGAAGCCCCGCCCGTGCCTATAACTTGCACATTCCAAACATTTCTTCTTTGGACACCTGTATTGCTCTCTGGTTAATGCTCTGACAGATCTTCTGGTTGCTTTAGCTGACAATCTTCTCCTTTTGCCACTGCATGTTGAAAATCAGAGGTGTTACAACTGGGAACAAAAAGGATTTTCATCCTGGGGTTCTCCAACTTTCCTTAGCATCAGGCACATTTCACAGGACAAAATCCCACTCTATGAGCAGACAAAAGTAGAACCGTTCGAAAGACCCATAGCCCAGAACCCATTTGGCTTCCCCCGTGCTTCACAAAGACACTTTGAAAAGTCCTTTGAAATCTCTCCTTGCAGGTTCATTCCGGCTTTAGCCTTCACATTAGGGAGGGTTTTGTTGTTGTTGTGGTGGTGGTTGTTGTTGTTGTTATTTTGCTGTTCGTTTGTTTTTCCAGTGGAAACTGACTGATGAAGGCAGTATAGATGGTTAGGTTCCATCTCCTAAATCCTCACGCAGTTTCTCCTTCTTCATATAGCGTGTTCTCTTCCTCTCTGGGTTCATCTTGGTCATTTACTGTCTGTCCCCACAGAAAGAAGCACAGGGAATCAAATTACCCACCGCAGCTTCGCGCTAAGGTCAAGAGAGGAAAGAGCTGTAGGGCTGGACTGCCCTGGATTCTGCAGCGTCTCCACAGTGATCTCACTTATCTAAGCTGCTCCACTTTCAGTCTCTTTGGTAATTCCAAGCGGCCAGTGTAGTCGTTATCTGGCCCTTGCGGGGAGATAAAAAGCCTTGTTGGTTTTAAAGGGAAAGTTTTAGTGATTGAAATTTTATCGGCAGAATGGCCATGGAAATTACTTTGTGTGTGTGTGTGTGTGTGTGTGTGTGTGTGTGTGTGTTTATTCACTTTAGGAAAAAGTACTGAGACCTATGAGTTTACCATTGACATTGGGAAATCATTAAGTGACCTTTGCACGCCCTAGGAAACTGTCAAAGGAGGCCACAGTAAGGTCATTTCGCCACCTATAAATGTTCTGCACTGCATGCATACTTGTTAATGATACCAGAGTCATCTCCTGGCTACAACTTACCTCCTTGGGAATGTCTGTCATAAGAGACATTGCCTAATCATATGTCTAAATGACACGAAGAGGAAGAGGAAGGAGCCTCAATTGAGAAAATGCCTCCATAAGATCAGGCTATAGGGAAATCGGTAGGGCGGTTTCTTAAATAGTGATTGATATGGGAGGGCCCAGCCCATTGTGGGTGGGGCTGCCCCAGCCCAGTAGTCTCTCTTGCTCTAGTCTCTATATCTCCACTACAATAAACATATAATAAATCTATTTATATAATATGTATTATAATTATATTATATATTGAATTGAAATATATAATATATGTTACAAATATAATATATAATAATATATTTATATACTCTATATAATAAAGCAGGCTGATCAAGCCATGGGGAGTAACTCAGTAAGCAGCACTCCTCCGAGGCCTCTGCATCAGCCCCTGCCTCCAGGGTCCTGAGTTCTTGTTCTGACTTTTGATGAACAGCGATACGGAAGAGCAAACTTGAGTTGTGGTGCTTCATCACAGCCATGGAAACCCTGACAAAGACAGAGATGCATCTTTAATTTATAGGAACCCAACAGCAAACCTGCCGGGGTAGAAACCGTTCCCAACTCTGTCCTCGTTTTAATGAGGGAACAGTGGAGCACCCCACCTGGTATGGCAACTCATCATGCGGGTGCTCACACGGGTGCCCGTCCCAACATCTAGTTGTGTCTCCAACCTCAGATTTGTTCACACGGTAGTACTAAAAATAAAACTGGAAGTCAGGAGAATGAATAATTCAACTAACATTCAGTCTGGAATATCTGAAAATTCATATTTAACACAGGATTGAATTTGCTCAGCTGTTTACATTTCCTCCCTGCCTCTCCCATCTTCTCTGTCTGATTTATAGCAGGAGCTGAAGCACCTGCGGATTGAAATGCATGCGCATTGGTTTCTGGAGTCCAGCTTGGCCCCCACCTCTCACCCCCTCCCCCTCCCCCTCCCTGCATGGGTCCTGGGGCCCTGTGGCTGCTCACGGAGTCCTGTGTGCTCAGGAGCAGCTCACCCAGGTTCTGCATAGTACCTGGTGCTTGTGACAAAGGTAGATGACCATGACAGTAACCATAGGCCCTGGATCTGCATAGCCTGCCCTGTGGGAAAAGCTTTCTCTTTCCTGTCAACAAAGCCTTCCTTAGCCCAGTAGCATCACTTGGGGGAACACTTTGAAGATGATGTAAGCTTAGGATTTCCCAGGGTTCTCTAGTGAAAAGCAGCATATTGGCACTGCTTCCTTTAAACAGATTCCTGGATCCTAAACAGATGCATAAATATAAGCACCTAGAGAAAGGGCCTGCAAATCTGTTTATATCAATCTTCTATAAAATTCTTGCCATCACGCCAAGTTAGGAAACACTACTCTATGAAGATCTCTGTTGCTTTCTGAGGCTCCATGCCAGCAGTTTAAGAAGACCCAGGAACCACAGTTCTTGGCATTTATATAGCGCCAGGTTTAAGGTGTCAGAGGTACACCGATGCAAGGAGTGGCTGGTCCGCACGGCTGCATTCTGGGGCCCGCTGAGCCCTGAGGGATGAAGGAGTTAAGAGAAGGGACACGCTGTCTTTTCATAACAAGAATCGGACTCCTTCTACTCGCCTTGGCTCTAACCAGGCTCTGTTCCGTCCCAGACATGCTCTTTGGACCCATTCGTCCTCTCCAATGGTGGCCTGGTCCATCAGTGTGACATTCTACAGTGTGTCCCCAGTTCCCAGATTCACTTCTCTGCCCAGACACTGTTAGAGGCGAGGCGGTGACAGGACACTCAGAACTGAGATGCAGGTAGAAAGTGACATTACAGAAGCTGTAAGTTGGAAGCCTGATCATTTTGGGGTTTTATAAGACAAGAAGGTACTCAGTTCAACATACAGTACTTGCTATAGTATTAATTCATCATAACGAGGGATGGTAATTCTTAGTCTCTGGTTCAAACTTCAGTCTCCCTAGGTGATATTAAGAATTTATACAATGAATTTTTTTTTTTTTAAATCTCATGCCTTTTAAATTTTTTAAAATAGAAGATAAATGATAATTGGATTGAAATAAAACAAAAGTTAGTTTTGATTATAAATTGCTTTGTATTTTATGCCTAGTAACTTTAGCGTGTCACTCTGGAATTGATGGATTTGAAAAAAATACTGACTATTAGCTATTGCTATTACACGAGCGGTATGGAGATGTTGGATTTATGTATGTTAATTTGACTCATGTGCAAGTCAAAACATGCACGTTTTTAATCAGCAGCTGATTTAATATGCTTTCCACATTTGTAAAAAAAATGAGAAGCACCACAAGCTATTTTTTACCTTGTCCTTCATGCCGTCAGTTGTACTTGCTATGAATCCAGTGCATGCGGTTTATCTGGGTCTGGGACTGAGTTACAAAAGCAGAAGAAAATATGTCCCTTTTGTTGGTGAGGGGAGGGCCAATGTAAATTTTCTAGTTTATGCTCTGAGGAGTACTCCTGTAAAATTATGGCAGCTGGGTGTGGTGGTATGGTCCTGTGATCTCTCTTCTTGGAAGGAAGAGACAGGAGGTAGCAGGTCACGAGTTCAATATCACCCTCAGTTACTTAATACATGAGACTCTGCCTCTAAAAACCTAACAAGTAAATAAGTATAAACTTGTTTGTATCCCTTAATTTTTTTTTTTCTTCGAGGCAGGGTTTCTCTGTGTAGCCCTGGCTGTCCTGGAACTCACTCTGTAGACCAGGCTGACCTCGAACTCAGAAATCTGCTTGCCTCTGCCTCTCAAGTGCTGAGATTAAAGGTGTGCACCACCACCACCCGGCTTTAAATTTTTAAGTGCATAGAATTTTGGAGAAGACTGATAGCCATTTATTGGACCCTGCACTGACGTTTCTATTGAAGCTTTAATTCATTCAGTGATTTCCTTATCTGGCAAATAGTGCTGTGCATGAGCCAGTGTAGAATTCTCCAGAGGCAGCACAGTACAGATCACACCTGGTGCTGGCAGTCTCCTGGAAAAGATGCTGAATCACTGCAAGGAGAACAGCCCAAGCAAGGTGGCTCTGCTGTCAGAGGCACATCCCAGCTCACCTGTGGGGTACTCAGCACCTCTAGAGAGCAGAGGGGGCCAAAGAGCCCGACTGCCTGTATGGCACCACTAGAGGGACCCAGGGTCTGGGGCTTCTAGATCCTCCTTCCAAAGAATGCTTTTCTCAGTAGTCTTGGGGGGGGGGGCGGTGTCTAAGGACCAATTAGCGATTAAGTTTAGTAGGGGGTCAGCTCTCTATAAAAAAGAATATTGGGGTAAACCATGGAGCAAAGCATCATTTTTCATGTAACCAGCTCTTTGTTTTGTTTTGTTTTTGTTTTTGTGTTTTTTGAGACAGGGCTTCTCTGTGCAGGCCTGGCTGTCCTGGAACTCACTCTGTAGACCAGGCTGGCCTCAAACTCAGAAATCCACCTGCCTCTGCCTCCCAAGTGCTGGGATTAAAGGCATGCACCAAGCTATGTAACCACCTCTAACTCAATTTTCAGTTCCATTAGATTTCCCAGAGTGAGGGCACACACAATTCAACTGTAGAATACATGTCATGGACACCTAATTTTATCACATTTGAACAGAGCAGCTTATTTCTCTGTCTTGAACTGTACTTCAGTTTGTCCCTTGTTAACATGGATTTTGCTTCTATGGTAAACTATGTATGACGTCATAGCTATGCTCCTCACCATGTTATATGCACAGTTCTACAGTCACAGATACATTCACAGCACCTTGCAACCACCACCTCTGACTGTTTCTAGAACTTTTCATAATCCCAAACAGAAACTCTGTACTCATTAAACATTAATGCCCCCTTTCTCTTTCCTCCATCTCTGGTAACACCTTGGTTCTAGTTCTGCACCTATGACTTTGGCTATGCTAAGTACCTCTTACAATGAATCACACAACATTTATTAGTTTGTGCCCAGATTATTTCATCAGGGTCTTAATACTTTCAAACTTCATTCATATTGTAACATTTACCAGAATTTCACTCCTGTGAGATAGCTCAGTGGGTCAAATGCTTGCCATGCAAGACTGATGACCCGAGTTCAGTTCCTGGAACCCACAAAAAACCAAGATGAGGTGATTGACATCTGCCTTCTCAGTCAGGACTCCTCAGGCAAGGAGGCAGAGGAGAATGGCTGGACGCTTACTGGCCAGCTAGCCTAGAGAATGCAGAATAGCAGAGACATCAAGAGACCCTCAACAATGTGGAAGGAGGGAACCAACACACATGCACACACACACAGACACACACACAGACATGTACACACATAGAAACACAGACACACAGACATACACACACAGAGACACACAGATACACCCATATACAGACCCAAACATACACAGAAACACACACACACAGACACGCAAACCCACAGACATACATATACACAGACACAGACACAGAGACATACAGATATACACATACACAGACCCAGACATATACAGAGACACATAGACACACACAGAGACACACAGACATACACACATACACAGAGTCACACGCACACAGAGACACATACACACATACACAGACACACACAGAGACACACAGACACAGACAGACACACAGACAGACACACACAGAGACACACAGACATACACACACAGACACACACAGACACACACACACACACACAGAGTATTACTTTAAAAAGCTGTCAGAATGTCTTTTCTTGTTAAGGTGGAAATACTGTATACTTAATACACTAAGTGTAGTTGCTGGTGTAGTTCACTTTTCATTGCTATGCTAAATGCTGTGATTTACAAGTAAATTGGGGGCAGAAGGGTTTATTTTAGCTTACAGGTCGCAAGCCATCATCAAGCCAAGGGAAGAACTGAACCAGAATCAAAGACCATGAGTGCTACTTACTGGCTTTCTTCCAGACTTAGGTCCAGTTACTATTCTTCACTGTCCAGACCTCTCTGCCTACGGATGGTACTGTTCACAATCAATTGGGCCCTCCAATATCATCTGGCCATCAGAAAAAAAATGTCCTAGAGATATGTCCATAGGCCAATTTGTCAGTTGATGTTCCCTCTTCACAGCAACCTTGTGGCAAGTTGACATTAAAACTAACCATCATACATGGAATAGTAATTTTAATATAAATGTATGCCGTAAATTAATACAGTAGATGTTTATCTTAGCTAGCTCTCTTATAATGACACAGAAAGACCAAAAGCTATAGTAACTAGGCATTATAATTATACTCTAATTCTCTAATCTAATCAGGTTACCTGCCAGCCAAAACACTCAAGATACTTGCATTTTTGTATTGGTCTGGCCCTTTGGGCTTCAGGTGTGTTCTGCCTTGATGTCTTCCAGACCTCGTCCTCATGGTGATTCCACTTTTCCTCTTTTTCTCTCCCTCTTCCCCCAGCTGGTGGAAATCTTGCCTCATGCTCTCCATTGTCTAGTTATTGGCTATTCCAGCTTTTATTGACAAGGCAGAGGATAAATGAGGAGCATTGTTTACACAAACTTGAGACAGGAGATTCTTGACATAAGCTTTACAGCGTTGTGTCCGGATCACAACAAGATGAGAGGGCAGAGAAATCAGGATTTGAACAACACAAGGATAAACTCTACAGGGTGCACAAAAACATTATGCCTACACATATATGATTATATGACAAATAGTTTTGCTATATGATAATATGTAACACTTTATTTAACTGTTGATAGCCAGTTGGTTTCTACCCTTTGATGGATCAACACTGAACTCATCTGTTGGTTTGTTTCTTATCCTCAGTTCTTTGAGGGAAGCATAGGACTGGAATTTCTTGGACTTATGGGTGCTGAGAGTTGCCCACCGCAGCTACAACCTAATGGATAAATGTAGAAATTAAAACTCATGCTTTCAGTCTTGACCTCATTCAAATCACAACTCGGATGTAAGATAGTCTTGATTAATGTATTCTTGTTCCTGGTAGTTGTCTTCAGTAAACGCTATGAGGAGAGGAGAGGAGAGGAGAGGAGAGGAGAGGAAAAAAACAGAGGGAGAGGGGCGTGGAGAAGGAAGAAAAACAGAATTAGGTGTGTGCGTGTTTTAGTAACTGCATCATGAACATTAACCACATGCATCATGCATGCTCCATTTAATCTATTCTGACCCATGTTTTTACTATTATTTCTTCCAGTTGCTGACTTTATCAGAAACCATGGATACAGGTTTCTTGTTTATTTGTTTATATGTGTGGGAAAGGCGGTGGTAGATGGGATAGGATCTGACTATATATCTCAGGCTGGAATCTAATTCACAACCCCCCTGCCTCCACCTATGAGTACCGGGATTACAGCCATGCATCACTAGACCAGGCTGGGCACAAGAACATGCTCAGTAAATATTTGCTGTTGAGTGAATTAATCGTGAATAATAAAACCTGAACAAATGCCCGACGTGTCTGCTGATTCCCACTCCTGTGCCTTGACACCAAGTACAGTCACACAGGAAAGTGATATGTCACAGAACCAGAGTTTTGTTTTGAAAAAGTAAACTGAGATTTTGTTTATTCTTTTTGATGTGGGTGTTCTGTTTGCCTGGAAATGCACTCCATGTATATAGTACCCAAAGAGGCCAGATGAGGGCATGGAATCTGGAACTGGAGTTACAGACCCTTGTTAGCTGTCACGTAGGGGAGGGGCTGGGAACTGAACTTGGGTCCTCTGCAAGAGCAGTGAGTGCTTTTAATCACTGAGCTGTATCTGCAGCCCCAGAAACAAAGGTTTTAGAGGTAAAGGAAAATCAATGTTAATAGAGGAAATTGCTGGATACAATTAGCATGCCCAGAGTTAAACGGAACGGGCTACTGAGAGAGTTGGACTCTTTCACCTGGGAAAGTGTCAGTGATGGGCAGGAAGGAGGAGTTTGTGAGGGGGGGTGGCCTTTCAAAGGTATCTGGGAGTGGGAATGAGGTTGGAAATAAAGGGGGCATATGCAAACAGTTTGTCTTTAATGAATGAAGCAGACTGAGAGGGAAGCCACTCCAGGATGTAGTGGGTGATGAGGGCGGGTTCTGCCTTGAAAATCATAGTCTCAAAAGGAAACAGTAAGTTGCTCCCAATCTGATGAAGGGTTTCTCTGCTCTGTTTTGGGCACTGACAAATGGAAGATTTAATGAACAAGATGTTTTTCTGCACAATAAGATCAAGCCTATTATTTACTAATGGGGAAAAATATGCCAAAAACACACTTAATAGTTTTCTTTGTGCAATTTCCATGAAGGATCCTTTAAAGGTGTCTTCTAAATATTAGATAATGAGGTTATACTATTTTTCTCTGTAAGGCGAAGCTTTGAAAGATCATGTTGTATTGATTAGAATGTTCGGGACTAAGATGCAGACAGAGTCTTTAACTAAATCAGTCAGGAAGGAAGTCAGTCCATTGAAAAGAAACAGGCTACCTCATGGAAGGAGCAGCCGGCCAGGGAACCAGAACAGGGCCGAGTGGCAGAGGGCAGCGGGCAGCATCAGGCTTGTTCACGGATGCCAAGGAAGAGGTCCAGGTGTGCCTGTGAGTCCCTCGCCCTGCTGTGTTAGGAAGGGAGCTTCTGGCAACTTGTGCCCCAATCCTCTTACGGAGAGGGTGGGGCCTGGCTTCCAGCTGTTTCTAAAGCCAGAAGAAATTGAGGGACTATTACCAAAAAATGGAATGACATCTATATCTATCTATATCTATATCTATATCTATATCTATCTATCTATCTCCTCTGTCATATTTTTAATTCATTACCAAATTGTAATATTTTTTATTTTATTTCCATGCATGCCCATGACACACACATCTATGTCACGGCTCCAGAGCAAAGGCCAGAGAATGGCTGTGGGTGTGGCTTCTTTCCTTATATCATGTGGGTCCTGGGGACTGAATTCAGGTTGTCATGCTCCCCCTCCCCACCCCGTTCTGTGGAACCAGCTCACCAGCCCAAGTTATAATGATTTTAAAGTGTAACAATTATGCCCTATATAGGATTGTTTAATCACGTTCCCTCTTTTTATCTTCTTCTTGGGATTCTGAAAACTCCTCCTATCTCATGGGTATGGATGGGACATGGAACCAGAGGGCCGTAATAGTGGAATAATTTTTGGGGAAGTGGGATCTTGCTTACTTTGCAATGGAAAAGAAGTACAATATTCATGAACACAGCCAAAGTGGTGTTAAATTTTATTGTGTTTGAGGTGGGGTGACCATGGTTTTGATCACGGTTCTTTGCTTAGCACTCAGGTCAAAGTCTCTAAAGCCAGGTGAGATGGGAAGAGTTTGTAAATCTCAGGCCTGGAGCCCTGTTGCAAAGTCTGAGAGACCTCACTCTTCCAGAGGGCAAAGCGCGTGAGCCTTGTGGCTGCCAACGAGACTTGAGGCTGCCCACGAGCCTTGTAGCTGCCCATGAGCCTTGTGGCTGCCCACGCTGTGGGAGGGCCTTGCTTTCTTCTCATTTCCCTCCCTTCTTTCTGCAGGGGAGGCTCTGGTTCCCTGATTCCAAAGCCTGGAAACATTGTTTCCACCTGAACCGCAGTCAGGGATACCCTTGCTTTTGGATCCCAGCTGAGGGAGAGGGGCCTGGGGTTGACCTAATTTTCATTCATCCTGGCTGGTTGCTGTGAGGGCCTGGTCCTTGGGCTGTGAAAGTCTGAGAGAAAAGAATGGGTGTGAGCTGTTAGGTCCCGCGAGGGGTCCCCTGTGTATGCTGAATAGAGACAGAAACTGGGGCGAGAAAGACGAAAGCATGGAGATGGTGTTGTGAGAGAAATCTGGGAGGACTTTGGTGGTGATTCTAGAAGACGAATCTAGACCATTCTGGAAGATGGATAAGAAACTGACCCAGTTGGGTTTCTCTGTTGCTGTGATAATGCACTGACCAAAAAAAAACCAACTTAAGGGAGAAAACAAAATGTAAGGGGTTGTTTCATTTTATAATTCCAAGGTCATACAGAGTATATCACCTAAGGAAGTCAGGACAGGAGCTCAAGGCCAGATCCTGGGGCCAGGAACTGAAGCAGAGGTCACAAAGGAGCGCTCACTGGCTTGCTCCCTGTGATTTGCTCTGTGATTTGCTCCACCAGCTTTCTTAAAGAATCCAGAACCACCTGCCTAGGGTTTACACCTCCCACAGTTGGCTAGGTCTCCTACACTGATTGGTCATCAAGAAAGTGCCCCCCCCCCACACACTCCCATAAGCCAGTTTGACAGAGACGATTCCTCAACTGAAGTCATTCCCACTCTGGGTCAAGTTGACAGAACCTCAAGAGGAAAATGGTCAAGACAAGGGGCCTTCTTTCATATGTGTAGAAATGGTGCCTTCTCTCTCCAAGTGTCACAACTAAAACAGCAGTGACATGGGCAAAGTGTCCTTCAGGACCGGGTAGATCAGTTTCACACTGTAGTGTGACAGCCTAGATTCCTTTGTTTGTCTCTCTGTTGTCCTTAGTGTGGTTTTTATTACCAGGGACCAGGTGTCATATGCAGCATAGTGGAGCTCAAGGCATAGGACAGGATGTCATTTCTTAAATACAGGAAGATTCCAAAAAACAAACAAACAAACAAACAAACAAACAAAAAAACAAAAAAACAAAAAAAAAAACCCAAAAAACCTCTTTTTAGCATACATGACAGAAAAGAAAGGGAGGTCTCTGCACCGGCAAGCACAGGTTCTGGGCGAAAGAAAGAAATGGCGGGCTATTAGTAACATGGGCTATAAAGTGGATAATGGGAAATTCAGAGCTTGGGAAAATACTGAGGCCTCAGGGAAGGCACAAGATGGAGACGGGCAGGCAAGCTGCTAATGCAGCGTCTGCAGCAGACGCGCCGTTGCTGTATCTCGTGCTTCATCGACGTAACTGTTAGAACACGCTTTACCTGTTTGTACTGCCATTTAAAAAAACCCATTAGCTCTTTATAATTAAACTTATTAACCATTTTTCAACCTCAGAATTATAAATGAGATGGTCGAACCAAAATCCCCACAGGTCTCTTTTCGCCTCAGAGTAAAAGCCAGACTTTATTGGATTGTGATGGAGCTGTATGAAATATGATGGCTTATTTATGTATGTTTTTAGTTATAATTTGCTTTCTAATTATAATATATATATATTCAAAAAATTGGACGTCAGAAACATGAAAACAAAATAGGCTACAATTCCACAGTCTTGGTGGGCATCCCTGTGTCTGGAGGCTCCTAGAGACCGGATGTACTTGGGAGGGAGAGGATATGCCCAGTTTTACAGTAGTCAAAAGGGACGTGGCCAGTCTTGTGGAATGGGACATATATCTGGACGACTAGGCAGACAACTCATTATTTTGCTGAGGATCTTTTAAATTGTATGTTTGTTTCTTCTTGCGACTAGCTATTAGTGTAAGACGCCACGAGCCACTTGGCTTCAGACCGGATGGATGCTCATTAAGGCATGGAATTCTCTGCACCCGTGTTGGGGGTTTCTTCAGACCGCTGCGGCTAGGCTTGTTACGGTTAGCTCGCTCTGGTGAGAGCTTCTGCTCAGAGGCAGTGGTGGTCTTAGTCTGAGTGGATGACCTGCTCGGAGGCAAACACCTGTGCTCTGAGCACTCTGAGGGTAGAACAGCTCCGCACAGGCCTCAGGCAGAACTACATCCCGCACCCCACCACTATTGTTTCTCCAGAATGACTCTTAACATTTTACATAGGCTTGCAATCCATTTTGTAGAGAATATCATATACATGGTGCAAGGATATGATAAACAAATTATCACTTATGTGACAAGATTTAGAAAACAAATACACATGTACGGATAAAGAGGTCTCTCACTGGTATTTTCGAGTCTCCTAGTTTAGGTCTCCTATTGCACTTTCTCTTATTTTCTACCATAGTGTGTTGGTTGGTTTTTGTCAACTTGGGAAGAGGGAATATCAACTGAGGATTGCCTGTATCAGACTGGCCTGTAGGCAAGTCTGTGGGACATTTTCCTGAGTAATGATTGGTGTGGGAGGGTCCAGATAGCCACAGTGGTACCAGGCCTGGGCAGGTGGTCCTCAGGTGTGTAAGACAATGGACTAAGCAGCCCCTGGGAAGCAAGCCTTCCTCTGTGGCCTCTGCTTCAGGTTCTGTCTCCAGGTTCCTATCTTGGCTTCCCTCAGTGATGGATTGTAACCCACAAGCCAAATAAACCCTTTCTTCCCACAGATGCTTTTTGGTCATGGTGTCTTATCACAGCAATAGAAAGCAAACTAAAATGGATTGCTTGCTCACTAAGAAAATATGTGTACACGTACACTTTTTGCCAACAGAGTTGCTATTCATACATTTTGTTATTTAACAATATTGCTTAAAGCTATCTCCTTACACTATGTCTTTAAACTTTAAAATTTGCCAATACTTTGGCACACTCTTTATAATCATCATCCTTAACGGCTTTATGATTCATTCAATCTTTTAATAACTATTTACCAGCCACCTGCAAAGCTCAGGTGATTCTTAGATAAGAGGAGATGAACCGCACCCTTAAAGGAGTGGAGAAGCAGCCAGGTAAACAGGTAATTACAAGTTGTTGCTAAGTGCCAGTACAGGAGAAAGCCTCCAGGAACGCATGCAGAGGAGTTGCATGCAGAGGAGTCACATGCAGAGGTGTCAAAGGGTAGGTAAGGCAAGTCCCAGACAAAAGGCAAGACAAAAAAAAAAAAAAAAAAAAAGACAAAAGGCAAATCTCTAGCCAGAGACTGGGGCATGAGCAAAGGCACAGATGTGGGGAAGACTCTGGTCAGGTGACTGTAAAGAGTTGGGTCCAGCCCCAACTACTTGATCTATCAACTTGTGGTCGAGCTTCCAATATAAATAATGCTACCACACATAACTTACAGCAGATAGCCTTTCCCATCGCAGAGTATTTCTTTGGCTACATTCCCAGACACGGGGCTGCTGAGTCGAAATGTGAGCGTTTGACCTGAGACATAGAGCCAAAATGCTTTCCAAATGGACCGCATCTCTCATGTGTTGCAAGTGCATAGACCCTGTAGTGCATTGCCATGCTATGCGGAAGGCGGTGTTCATCTGATTAGCAGAAAGTTAAATCACTCCAAATGTGTTAATTTAGATGCTTTTTTCTGTGTCTTGTTATGTGTTTATTGTTTTGAGACTGGGTATCTTTGTGTAGCCATGGCTAGACTTGAACTCAAGAGATTCCCCCTGCCTAGGACTTCTGAGTCCTGGGATCAAAGGTGTGCGCCACCACTGCCCAGTGTCCAGGAATATTTCTATCCGGAAGTTTAAGAAATATCCTACTTTCTGCATTGCTTAAAAATATGTTTAATGCACTAAACTTCACAGAAGTAATGTTGGATATATGAAGTGCTATGTGACTTTTCATCTAGCGTTTTTTTGTTTGTCTTTTGTTTTTTAGCCGTTCTCCGATTGCCAACGAATGATCTGAATTGTACCTTCTTCATTGATCATTTCTTCTTCTTCTACTCCTTTTTCTTTCTTTCTTTTTTTTTTTTTTAAGATAGGTTCTCAGGTATCCCACTGTGGTCCAGAATTTAATGTGTAGCCAAGGATGACTTTGAACCCCTGACACTCCCACCCCCACATCCCCATCTCACAAGTGCTGGCAATACAGACACACAGCACCATGGTCTATTGATGTTTAAGGTTTTACTTTGAGAGATGTTTTAGATTCATAGTGAAGGAGGAGGAAAACGTCATACTATGGCATTTCTGTTATGTGACATCCCGCCAAAGGCAAAACTATGGAAAAATAGAACATCAGTGACTTGGGGGGTGAGGGGAATGAGGAATGTCTAGGCAGAGCCCAGAGGGTGTTTTAGGACAGAGAAAACATATAGTATAACGTTCTAATGAGAGAAACCCATGCCATTAGACTTCCATCTAAGCTATGGCTATGCAGTGCCAAAGATGGACCCTAGATGAGCTCTGGACTTTGAGTGATAATTATGTGTCAGAAAAGGTTCATCAGTTGCAGCAAATGAGTTGGTGGGGAGTGGCAGTGAAGGAGAAACCATGTCTCTGTGAGGGCAGCGTACTTGGGGTATCACTTAAGGATCAGGCTAAGCCATCAATTGGATTTAATTCTAGTCCTTTTTTGAAAGGTGCCACATAGCCTAAGAGAGACTCCGCCTCTGACTTTTCCTGCGTGCTCCGGTTCTATTTATATACAGAAAGCATTACGACAGGACAGCATGTGTAGGCTGAGGGAAAGCTTATCAGTTCTCTTCTGTTAATAAGGAAATCGTTGCTGGGTGGGCACCTCTGCTTGAGCTTGGTGGAGGGAGCCAGGGCATTTTCATCCGCTGCTTGTGAGTGGACGTGGTATGGAGTGGGTAGTGTTCCTGGCCCTCCTGCCTTTTGGGTACCCTGATTCACAACTGAGACTGTAGCATAGCCTCAATCCCCCTGAAAGCCAGGCCCATCTAGAAAGAGTTTACTACAGGTAAAAAGTAAACTTCTTGCCTTACCAGAGCTTGACTGCACGTTTGCAGATTTTGAGCAAGAGGCAGTCGAAGTTACTCAGCAAAATTCTAGGCAGGACACTCAACTTCTCCACCTCCACCGCCACCCTGAAGTCGTCACCTGTGGAGCTTCTTAAACATGCAAATTTTTGGGCCCAGACTCGCTGGGTGGTTCTGGAAATTCTTATTTTTTTATTTATTTTTTTTAACCAAGGATGTCTGAAGACATAAGTAAATTCCCCTAGATGTTGCCATACACCTCTAAGCTGCCCTTCCCTTCCTATAGACCCCTGGCACCTGTCTTCCTGCACTTGTGTGAAGTGCCTGAAGAGTGTACAGACACAACTGCTGGGTACCTGCTCACCTGTGCTTCTCAGTTTCCACCCTCGAGTTCCGTCCTTTCCCAGAGGTCAGGAGTGCCCTGCATCTATAAACCCAACGGGGATTTCCCAGAGGAAGACAGTCCTGGATGTAACTCCCGGATCCCTTCTTCAGACAGGAAGCAGGTGTGTTCCTTGGACGATGTTCCATCAAAGGTTAGGAAGAAGTTCGTGCTGTGGAAGTGGACCTGGGTCAGAACTCCTCTGGGCCAGCTCCCCTTACTCGCCTCCATTTGCAGGATGAGATTCGTTTCTTTGGCCATTGGGAAGAGTGGATTAATCATAGAGGGATTCAGAGTATCCTTTGAGATACCCACTCCCCCATTCTCTCCTCTTTAACCGCCTAGATCCCTCTTGAACACTTCAACAAAGCCCACCCACGACACTCTGCCCTGCTGTTGGGCTCTTCCTCATTGCGGTGCAAGAGGAGGTCTGTGTGGTTAGGTTAGATAGCAAGGGGACCATGTCCGGTGTGTGTGTGTGTGTGTGTATACGAGCGCGCGCGCGGGTGTGTTGGAGGAGGGCGCTATCCCAGCCCTCGAGCCCCGAAGCCACTCTCTTTTTCAGGGTCCCTTTGGAGCTGCTGCTGGCCGAGAGAAGGACCAGTGCAGCTCAACCACCGGGGTCGTCCCTCTGCCCTGGCTGCTTTAGATCGGCGAGCTGCGGGGTGCTCGCTCGTCTCTCCCGGCGGCAAGGGGCTCGGGAAGAAGGAGCGGGGAGCAAGGAGGCGAAGAAACAGAGGGACACGCGGTCCGCGACAGAGGTGGCGCGGCTGCGTCGCGCGGCCGCCTCTCGGGAGCTCCCGAGCACGAGTCGAGCGCGCGCGCGCGCGCCTCGCCGACCCAGGCGCCGGGCGGAGCTGCGGGCTGGGGCGGGCGGAGCGAGCGGCGGGCGGAGCGAGCGGTGGGAGGCGCGCGAGCGAGCGAGCGGGCGGCGGGCAGCGGGCAGCGTCTCCGCCGGCATCTGCGCGGCCGCCTCTGCCTAGAGCCCGGGGACCGAGCGCCGGACCCGCCGCCTGGCGCACGGACGCGGAGCTCCTGCTTTGTGCTCCGTGCCGGTTCGACCAGGCTTCCCGGAGGCTGCGGCCACCGCGCCCCGGCGGCCTCGGAGGCCCGCGGCTGGAGGTGCCGGAGCCGCTTGGTCCGCGCGGCTGAGCCCCGCGTGCCCCACTGCTCGCCGGGCTGCTCCGAGCCGCGGTGCTCCGGGGCTCCAAACTCGGGCTGGCGGGGCAAGTGTCTTCATGAACCCAGAGGATGTCCGGGAAGCACTACAAGGGTCCTGAAGTCAGTTGTTGCATCAAATACTTCATTTTTGGCTTCAATGTCATATTTTGGGTAAGTTGGAGCGCTCCTGGGCTTCCAAGTGCTGTGGCGAATGGGTGGGCGACAGTCCCCCGCCGTGGTCGCTGCCTTTACTTTTCGCCGCCCCCGGGGCTCCTGCCCCAGTCGCGGCGAGAGGCGTCTACCTTCCGCCTTCCCGGCTCGAGCGCGGGGGAGAGAAACACTTCATCCTTTCCAGGACCCGGAGGAGGTGAAAAGAGGAACCGAGCCGGGCAGGGGGCAGCCAGGCCTCAGGGTGGCTTTTTTTCTCTCTTTTCTTTTTTCTTTTTCTTTTTTTTTTAGGGGGCCGGGGGCGGGGGGCGGCGAATAGCTTGGGTACGGATGGGAGGACGGCTCGGCAGTTTGAGAAACGAGCGAGCACACGGATTAGATTTGCTTCCCGTGGGATCTGGATGTTGGGCAGAGCGTGGTGTCATAATGGGGCAGGCTAATCGGGCAGAGCCGACCCCGAGATCCACCTTCCAGCGCCGATCTGATTGGCCGAGGGCTTGGCTCGGTGTTGCCGCGGCTGGTCTGTGCGGTGCTCAGCGTGTATCTCCTTGCACCATCTCGGGCTTTGTGTAGGATGTAGATGCTGTGGTGTGTGGCTCTGTAATGTGCACGTAAATAACGCGTCCTGCATGCTCCTCTCCGGCGGTAGAGCGCTCCCTTTGCATAATGGACTGGCCTAGTGGGCGTGCGGGGTGGAGGGGGATTTATTTCTCTGTGTATCCTTGTGGCATAACTAGTCATCAGTCAACATATGTTTCGGTGTGCGCGTGCCTCACGTCTTCCCTTTTTAAAGGGGTGACACACAGCGGGCCGGGTTTTAGGAGCCCTCGGAGACATGCAAAGGAGAGAAGGTGTGTAGGACCTGTTTTACTGGCTAAGCAGGTGAGCCGCTGCTTGCACACCGGCTCCAAACCTTGCTCTGCTTGGCACTGCCTTGTGCGGGGGAGCCTATTGTAATCAAGCTGGGACCCTACTCTTTTGTTTTGATTCTTTTCGGAGACCTTACGAACGTGTTCAACCACCAGACAAAGAGTTCTCCAGGACGAGAGGGGAAATGGCTCGTTGGTTGGTTGGTTGGCATTGGTTGGCAGACCATGTTCCTTTTTAGCCCACCTCTTCCCATCGGGTCGCCTTCCACCCTGGCACCCCTCTCTCCATGGGAGGTAAAGATGGTGGCGGTCCGGTCCATGGGGGATAGCTTCAAGTTTCTGCGACGTAAACAATGATCCAGTGGTCTGAATCCAGGACGTTTTAATTTGGACTCCCCTTCATTGTGCCTGTTCACTGTAGACATACACATCTGTGAGAATAGTTATATATACACTGATGTTCTCCCTCCCCCCCTCCCCCCACCTCACCAGCTTATTTTCTTTTCTTTCAGAATGGCTATGTGTGTTTTGTGAAAGGAAAGGAAAGGAAATGGACTTTGTGTCAGCATGTCATCTTTCCTCAGGACTGGACCAGATTGATGAGGGAGTGTGGGAATAAATACCATATACAGCCATTCACAGGCAGTTTTGTTTTTTCTGTCAGTGATTATATATGGTTCCTGGGAGCAACTCCCCACCTCTACTCTCCTGCTGCAACAAGAGGAAATGTGTTTCCTTTTTTTTTTCTTCTCTCTTGGACCCTTTCTGGAAATGTTTAAAAGTGGTGGGTAGACATGTTTCCCATTGAGGTATTCTGATTGCGTTGAACTACGAGAGGCAAGGGCTGTCACATGGGGCTGCAGGGGTGGTGTGCCCGGGCCTCTACATTCTGCTCCAACACTTCTAAAAGTTGCCCATTTCAGCTACCAGGCAACAAAAAGCACCCACGGGCTTTCTCTGCAGTTTCATAGCGGGGAAGTGAAAGGGAAATTAAAAGGATTGGGGACCGTTTCCCTGGCACTTTGGTGTAATTTTGTATCGAGCACAAAGGCAAATTTAGCCCAGTGTCTGGATTAGGGCTGCAGCAAACCCCCTGAACTGTGGAGAGCTTGAACAAAATTGCAGATTGCTTGCATGGAGAGTTCCAGAATAGGCCCCACATCTTGTCTGATTTTGAAGTATTCCTACTGTGGGTGGGCAGTTGGTGGGTTTGTGGCAAGTGAGAGAACAGGTTGAGGTTGTGAAACTGAAGGAGCAGCCCTGGGCAGCATTGCTAAGTAGGTGCCTACTTCGGAGAGTCCTTTACTCTCTCTGTCCTTTGAGTGCTGAGTGCTGAGGGCCACCTCTGGTATGTTTTCTATACTGCGCCTGTGCCCAAATGACCTCATATTTAAATGTTCCGTTTTACCAGGGCCAGTGGGCTCTAGCAGAAATCAGCAGGAAAATGCCCATGTTATAATTAAAAGCAATCCACACCAAAATATTAGTGACTGGAGATCTGGCAGCAGCTGCCAAAAAAAAGCAGTGCAAATATCTGTCTTCAGCCACCAACCTGCCCGTGACTGCCGGAGATAGCAGAGTTGACCCTTCAGCTGTTCGGTTCTGATGGAGGAATTGGTAACAGAGACCTCGGGCTCCCGATGATCTTCCATCTTCGCATTGACGTGTAGACTAAATTCGAAATTCATTGAAAACATTTGAACGTAATAGTTCTTGTAAAATAGAAGGGCGCGCACAGTGGCGGCTGTGACAGCCCGGATCTCTTGCTAATGAGCACTCTGACTGTGTTAGTCAGTTAACTGCCCTGGGCCCTTGTTAGTTATTCAGCTATGGGAATGAAGAATTTGGTTGAATGGTGAGGTTCGCTCTGTCTCTGACAAAGACTTTGTCCATTTCTAATACACCGGGCAAGAGCAAGTCTCAGGGATGAGCAGTAGTCTGTAATGGAAAAGGCCTGTACTGGAATCTTGCCTAGTTATAGATGGCCCTTTACTAGACATGCTCACAGACTAATTCATTTTTCATTTCTTCCTCTATAATTTTTTTCAGCTAAAAAAATTAAAACCTTTCCCTGAATTTTCCTCTCCCGTTGAGTTATCTGTATGGCACGCACATTTCCCTATCTCTCCAATGAATCTCAAGTATGATGATCTGAGTCATTAGCTATATTTTTATTATTAGAATCACAGCTTCGTGTGTAAGATCCTAATTCTTTTATATAACAGTGCTGATATTGTGAGTAAGAAAGTCAACATCTTGTACAGATTCCTTTCTTGTTAGTTAGCACAGGGTGGTGGGGGAAAGCCTTGTTTTTCTTGCTCTATATTGGAAGAACTCAAGCCAGCAGGAATTGATTTTATTGAGGGTGTCACCAGAGGAAGACATGTCTCAGCTCTGAGTTGTCTTTCGGGCGGAGGAGAGAAGGGAAGAGGGATTTGTTTTAAGGTCAGTCCTTTGGGGAGTTAATTCCTCTATCCCATCACTGGCCATTTGTAGATGTTTTGTTCTGGACCTTGGCACTTAACTGTTTCTCAGAAAGTAAGTGAATGCCAACATCCTAATTACTTATTGCTGCATGACAAGCCCCCAAACTTTAGAATTTCAGATCAAAAGCCTCGTTATGATCGTTCGCAATTCTGTGATTTGACTACTATTCATAGGGATACTTCGAATAGGGGGCTTCTGTGCCGTTGCCGTGAGCTGTGGCTGGAGTTTTTTTGATGTCTCCTTTGGGTGGGGTACCTGGGCTGGTGCTCACCTGTGACTGGCAGGTGATGATGCTTAGCGATGGCTCAGGGTGGTTGTCAGCTATAGCACGGCCCATGGATTCTCTGAGACTTGACGCAGCTTCCGGGCAGTTTAACTGTACTGCCATTTGGCACATCAGTCAATGTCCTTGTGGAATCTGCTCAATTGAAGGTTCCGTCTTTGGACAGGGAAGTGTCAGGGTCACTTTGAAGCAGGTTATTCGGTGGGCTCGCTAGTTTTATGTCTACTTGACACAAGCTGCAGTTATTTGAGAGCATCTCAATTGAGGAAATACCCCCATAAGATCCAGCTATAGGGCATTTTCTAATTAGTGATTGATGTGGGAGGGACCAGCCCTTGGTGGGTGGTGCTATTCTTGGGCTAGTGGTCCTGGGTGCTATAAGAAAGCCGGCTGAGCAAGCCACGAGGAGAAAGCCACGATGGACAAGCTATGGTGAACAAGCCAGTTAACAGCACTCCTCCATGGCCTCTGCATCAGCGCCTGCCTCCAGGTTCCTGCCTTGCTTGAGTTCCTGCCCTCACTGCTTTGGATGAACTGTTATATGGAACTGCAAGAGAAATAACTTCTTCTCTTCCACCCCTTGTTGCTTTTGGTCATGGTGTTTTATCACAGCAATGGTAACCCTAACTAAGACATGCGTATTCCAGCCATCGTTGGAAAATGATTTCGTAGAAAATGTTGGCGGATTGGTCAGCAGAAGCCTTGAGTTGGTTGGTGGGACCACTTGATGTTTTGTTCTCCGTGCTGTCCTGGGACTAGAACTGCTGTCGGCTAAAGCCTAATGTTTCTTTGGTGTGCTTTCAGATACTGCTTTGTGTTGCGGGTGGAGGTTTATCCAGAGTAGATGGCAGAATGTTGTTTATGGTTTGTTTCCACAGGGCTTACATTTCAAGAGGAGGGAGATTCAAGGAATCTTGGGTGGCGGGGTGGGGCATCAAGTAGGATGTCTTATGATTCAGTATAAGTTTCTAGATGTTCTGGAATGATGGTACATCAGCCGTTTATAAGTCATAATTTTTGTTTTAATTTGCTAGACATCTGTTAGCTTCGATGGCAACCATATGGGAGTCTAAATTGCCTTTTGGATTTCAGGGAGAGAGTAGGAAGAAAGCTTAAATGTGGCTAGGAAGTTTAAAGTAGGGAAGGTATGCAGACCTCAGGGGCGGAGAGTCAAGACTGCCTAGCATCTCACCCCCTTCCCGCGTTTCACTGTGGGGCAGAGGCGTTCTCGATGGACGATGTTCTTGAAGGTTGAAATGGAGCCAATGGCAAAAGTTGGAAAACCAGTTAGCATTCCGCCATGCATGAAAGTTGCAACTGGGAGCTCATTTAGTTGGATCTCTCCGTCCTAACGTTCAGATTGGCCTGCCTTTCCACACAACAGGTGAAAGCAATGCACTCTTTTGATTTCTACTTGGGGTCTTGCTATTTAACTTGGTGTGGTCTCTAATTTTGGCTCATGTGATATTCCTCAGTCTCCACGAGTGGCTGAAGCTTTAGAGACAGTCTGCTGTGCCTAGAACGGTGTGTGTTTTCAAAAAACCACAGCTTTACCATTATGATGTCCTTTTTAAAAGCCTGTAGAAGTATCTGACAAAAACATATGGTGATATTTTTGTGACCAATAAAAGAAATTGGAGCACAGAGATGTGAAGAGGCTCTCGGTGGTGTTGGGGAATTTGCAGGGTTCGCTTTGGGAGTGCTAAGTCTATTCTAGCTAGAGCCCCAGTTTCTCAGTCTGAAACTTATTTTAGAAGATGCTTGTTATTCTAAAATTAAACATCAAGTAAGTCATTTACATCTGTTCATAATTGAAAAGTGATAACGTTTTTGCATATGCCACAATTAACACCACCCACAAGCACACATACACACAAAGTTTAGGATGAAATGTTCTTAAAAGAGTATGCTAGGGTAATAAATTATTATGTAGTCTGTTGAAAAATTCATAAATGACAATTAAGAGTATTAATGAGGGTATTTTTTGAGTCATGTGTTTATTTCTATGCATAATACTCACTACCTTAAGATGACTAATGTCAGGGTTCTAAGTTATTGTTCAGTATGGGATGATAAGGGCCCCTGTGTGGGGACCATCTCCTAATCGTTTCCGTAAGCCTTGTGTGCCATGTGTTGTCTGGAAATACATAGGTATTTAATAACTACTTGTTGAGTGAATGAGTCTCAGAATGTTGAGAAAGCCTGTGGGATTTATCTTTCTAGCCAAGGAAGCTTTTTCTTCTACAAGAAGCAGCCAGCATCTAAGGGGAAATCTGCCTTTGGAACATTTAGTTAGAGAGTTGCATCTGTCTTCAAACCAGATGCAATACCTCTCTGACATTTTCAGCCTCCTAATTTACTGTTGATTTTTCTTTTTTAATTAAAGATTTTTTTTTTTTTTAAAATGTATGTATCTGGGTGCTTTGCTTGCACATATGTCTGTGTACCACATGCATTTCTGGATCTTGCAGAAGCCCAAAGGGAATGTTGGATCCCCTGAAACCAGAGTTACAGATGGTTGTGAGCCACCTCGTGGGTGTTAGCACTCTGAACCTCAGAGCCATCTCTCCAGCCCCCCTGCTGTTGACTTCTCACTTGAATTTTAACACATATCTCAAACCTACAGGAAAGGTTAGAGGAAACAAGTGATAAAGTTTGCTACTTCAGTCGTGTTTCTCATCTATCTTTAAGTTTTCCAACTTGTTTTTTTTTTTTTAATCATGGTTAAGGACAAAATTGTCCACCTGATGGCTTTCACAAACTGAGTTTTGTCTCGAAGGGTTCTCTTCTTGATACCCACAGTACCACCATCAAAGCTAGGAAATTACTCTACCGCCCAGGCCTTTGGTCTCCTTCATTCTCCCAATCTCAATAATGCCATTTAAAGCGCAGGAATTCAGGCCGGAATGACACATCATGTCAGGTCCCGCCCAGCCCTTCACTCTCAGGAGCTTGGTTAGGAATGGCTGTGCTGGCTGCTTCAGTGTGGGGTGCCTGGAGGCTCCTCATGGCTCTGTGTTCTGGGGCGGCAGTGTCCAGGAGGGGTGATTTGCATCTCCTCGGGCGGCAGTGCTTGTTGCTTTAGATTGTTACTTTTGTCTGCCAAGCCTCACTACTCATGTAGCTACTTTTGCTCCATTGGCAACTTTGTTATAAGTTATGTTTTTTTTTTTGGCGAGTCACTTGGAAGCTATAGAATAGCCCATTTCTCCTTGACTTCATATCAGTAATTAATGTATGCCAGTAGCATTTTATGGCCTCTCCTTTTCCAACTGCATATGTTTCCAAACAATGAACCCAAATTAACCCCTCTTCTCTTAAAGTTGCTTCTGTAAGGTATTTGGTCACAGTGATAAGAAAAGCACCCAACCTTTTGCTCTTTTGTAAAAAGTCAATTTATTAATTACATCTCAATTGCTGCTCCCCAGGGGCCCCCTTCACAAGGTTCCTTCCCCTTTCTCTCCTCCCCTTCTCCTCTGAGAGGGTGCGACCCCACCCTGGGTAGCCCTCCCCCCAACCCTGGTAAATCAAGTCTGCAGGGTTGGGTGCTTCCTCTCCCACTGAGGGCCACAAGGCAACCCTGTTGGGGGAGTGGATTCCATAGACAGGCAACAGCTTTAGGGAGAGACCTGCTCCTCATGGAGACTGAGCTGCACATCTGTTACATAGGTACTGGGGGCCTTGGTCCAGTCCGTGTATGCTCTCTGGTTGGTGACTCAGTCTCTGAGACCTTCTAAGGACCCAGGTTAGTTGATTCTGTCGGTCTTCCTGTGGAGTTCCTATCCCCTTCCGGGCCTTCAATCCTTCCCCCAACTCTTCCATAAGAGTCACCACTGGCCAACTTTGTTTAACTGTGGATATCTGTATCTGTTCCAGTCAGCTGCTGGATCGACCTCTCAGCCTTGTGCTAGGCTCCTGTCTGCAAGCCTAACCGTATCAGTCATAGTGTCAGAGACTGGTGTTTACTCATGGGGTGGGCCTCAAGTTGGCCCAGTTATTGGCTGGCCATTCCTTCAGTCTCTGCGCCATCTTTGTTCCTGCATTTCTTTTAGATAGGACAAATTTGGGGTCAACATTTGTGGGTTGGATTAGTGTCCTTATCCCTCCTATGGGGGTCCCGTCTGGCTGTGGGAGGTGGCCTCTTCAGGTTCCATATCCCCACGGTTATGTTTCTCTTGGCTAACATCATCAAAATTGACTCCTGAGAGCCTCCCCCATCCCAGGTCTATGGGACTTCCTAGAGATTTCCCCTAGACCCCACCACCAGCAACTGCAGAGTTACATTTACTTTCCTGGCCCCCCCTGGCCCTCTCTCCTGTCTCTCTAAACACCTGATCCTGACCCTCAACCCTTTGCTCTTACCTGCCAGTGCACGGGCATCCTGGTCCACAGCCCTTCATCCTTATGGGACATCCCTCACTCCTGCAGCATCCTTCTGATACCTGTGCCTTTAAAAGAAGGCTGCTGCTTGGTCCTATCCAGACACTTATATTCCTCCCCTGTGGTCCTTCCTTATTTAAAAATAGCCACGATACCATTTCTAAAGCCATTTTTCATCCTTAGAGGATCCTAGGTCCTCCTTGTGTCTCATGGACAGGTTGTGCTCTGGCCTGGTCACGGCCTCTGGTCATGATGTTCTGGCCAAGGTCTCATTTGCATGTACTTTCCTTACTGTAGGGACTAGAATGGAATGTGTTTTCCACAAGCTGTTCAGTCCCTCTGGAGGGCTGTCACCCTTGAGCTCCCCCTTCCTCCACAGAGCTGCATCTTGAGCCAGATGATGCTGATTTGGCCTAGAAGAAGTTACTCTCACATTGGAGAGTGGTCTTTAGTTACTCATCTGAAAGTCTGGGCAATGCATTTCCAGAGTCGTCATCCTGTATTAAATGAGATTATACATGTGTAAGCACTTGGTAAGAGGCAAATCTCCCAGTGTAAACATTAGTTATTAACCCAGGCTCAGCTGCACTCGTATCCCAACAGCCAGGGAATGTTGCTGGCTCAGGTTGAATGTCTAGCAAGTTAAACCTTCCGTCTTCTTTTCAAGGAACTTCTGCTAAGTCTGTCCATCCAGGGTGGACACTAGTCTCTGAAACCTTAACCTTTACACAACCATTTTCAGTTCAGACCTGGTACTTCATAGATCTCCTACTTAAATGGCTATTCTGGCCCATTGCCTTTCAAACTTAGCAGCACCCGTAAGCATCCTTAAGAGCTGTAGGCGTGCTCTACACAGGGAGGCTGAGCAGGTGTGTGTCTCTCTCTCCAGAGAAGCTTGGCTGTTATTTTTATTATTTTGGAATTCCATCGGGTGTTTTTCTTGGGGGCGGGTGTTAGTCAGCCTCCCTCACCCTGACAAAATACCTGAGGTAGCTACTGACTTAGGAGGATGAAAGGGTTCTGGCTCACGGTTTCAGGGCTCCATGGTTCTGTGGTCCTGTTGCTTGTGGTCTCACACAGAGCACCATCATGGAGGGAGGGAGTGTGTCGGGGAAGAAGCTTCTCCTGCCCTGGTAGTTGAGTCATAGGTAGAGGGCAGAGAGGGGTCGTGGTCCAGGACCCTTTTCAAGGTTATGCCTCCGATGACCCCACTTCCTCCAGAGAAGCCCCCATGTAAAGGCTCCAGCTGCCCTTAGCAGCACAGAGGCTGCACTGAAGACTGTCATACGTGCTGTGGTACAGACTGTGGCAAAGTATTCCTGCTTAAGTTAGAAGAAAGCGGGGAGGAGGAGGAGGAGGTGAAGGAGGAAGGAGAGGAAAAAGAAGAGGAAGAGGAGGAAGAGGAGGAGGAGGAAGAGGAGGAAGAGGAAGAGGAGGAAGAGGAAGAAGAGGAGGAGAAGGAAAGGAAGGAGGAGGAGGAGGAAGAGGAGAAGCACTATAGTCTTTAGAAGTCTATGGGATTCATCTTTCCAGACCTGGAAGCCCGAATGGCTAAGGTAAGTTTTAAAAACCCGATGCCTATGCTGAGGCTGTAGCTCCCCAGTGGCATTCTTGCTCAGTATGCACAGGACCCTGGCTTGTATCGCCTTCAGTGACAAAAATCAAAATGGTAGGCAGGTGGTAGATGGTTGGATGACAGGGAGTTAGTAAGTATGTAAATAAATTAAACAGTTGTGCTCAGATGGGATTTTCTCTTTCAGTGTTCACCATGGGTGACGAGACTTCTGGGGAATATGACAGTTTGCATTTTTAACCCCTCCCCCCAACAGCAAGCTAAAAAAACCCTCAAACTTTTCATTAGTGTTGTAAAAAAAAAAAAAAAAGTCATCTGGGATACCCAGGCTGTGGTTTATTTTCTCAGGGTGACTTGACCCTCCCGTTTTTTGAAGGAGGCAGATGGGTGGTGTGCAAATACTTGCAAAGGGTGATTGATTGCACCAGCACAGGAAGCTGCTATTATTCACTTATGGGGATAAAAAAAAATGTAGCCCAGTTAATCCCACAAGGAATTTCTTATTAATCCAAAAGTGCCGGTTTATTTTTAAACTGGTGGGCCCTAAAAACAAAACGAGAGCATGTCCTTAAAGAGAGCGTGTGCCCGCCGTGGGTGTGCCAACAGGCAGGGCTGTGCAGGGAAGGAAGCCAGTTAGAGCAGGCAGGGTGGAAATCTCTGTACCAGCCTGTGGGTCTGACGGTGTAACCGACACCGTCCTCCCTCAGGAGCACCCCTCTCCCAGCCTCAGCAGCTCTTCCTGCCAGCTGCCCTGTTCTGGGCTACCCAGCCCTCTGACCCTGAGAGCACTCTCTTTAGAGGGAGGCCTTGACGTTCATGGAAGGGGACATTCCTTCTCCCAGATCCAGTTCATTAGTATGGCCACCAGGACAGGTGACAGCAAAGGAAATGCAGGCTGCAAATAGGATGTCTCGGTTTTCTTTGCAAAGAAGTTTCAGTGTATATTATCCAAAGCATTCTGCACAAAGCAGTTCCCTCCCTCCCTCTCTCCCTCTCTCCCTCTCTCCTTCCCTTCCTCTCTCCCTCTCTCCCTCTCTCCCTTCCTCCCTCCCTTCTTTCTTCCCTCCCTCCCTTCCTCCCTCTCTCCTTCCCTCCTTTCCTCTCTCCTTCACTGTTCTCCTTCTTTGACCCTCTTCTACCCCCCAACCCCTTAAAAATTACATATTTTGATTATAGCCAGGTAGCCAAAGTGGAGATATTTTGAAAAAGTTGAAATTATGAATAAAAACATCCATTATCCGAGACATTTCACTGGGGCTGGACCGTCTCCTGGAATAGAAAACAAAAGGAAAACAAACAAAAACCTTAAAACCAGAGTTGCATACAAAAAACAACGTTGTCCCGGCGATACTACCCGTATGTGTGTAGAGGATTGCTAATTATGAATTGTTAGGTGTAATTTAAAAATGTACAATCACCAGTCTTATTAGCAGAGCAGTTTCAGGAGTGCGTGGTAGGACAGTTTGCCCCCTCACTGCAGGCTTGGTGATATTCTGGCGATATTCTGCCCGCTTCCAGCAAGTGTTTACTGAGTAGATGTCGACTGCACCACATAGCCTCATCTACTTGCCCAACGTTCTTTCTAAATTACTCTTGGCACTAAGGCTTGAATTTCTAAAAATCTGGAGGGAACAGCTGCTGCTCTAATAAATATTCAGGCCAGCTATTTTAATGCTTTGTACTCAATTAAGTAGTCCTAATAAAAGAGGAGCCCTTGCCCGAAGCATTTCTCAAAGAATAATGTTTTGTTTCTAACAAAAAAAGTTTCTCCCAGTGTTAATAATTCTCCCAAGCAATCTTGAAACTTTGTTGCGCTCAGTAGGTCTTTTACCCATCCATGATGAGGGTCAGTCCTGAAGTCTGCTCTGCTTGGTCCATATATTTGAAGTGATGAGGCAACTCATTCACTTTCTAGGCAAGTTCTTGGACTTTGTTTTTTGAGGTGGTCTGTTCTGACTGGCCTTGAACTCACGGCTCTTCTGCGTTAGCATCCCGAGCGCTGAGATTTCTGATGTGTGCCGCCACATCCCCCTGAGATGGATGCTTACATGATGTGGCTTCACACTGTAACCCGCAGTGCATCCTGACTGAGGCACCTGGTGCTCTTGGGCAATGTGGAATCTGCTGGTAAAGAGTCTGGGCTTCAGGCTGGAGAGATGGCTCAGTGGGTAAGAGCACTGACTGCTCTTCTGAAGGTCCTGAGTTCAAATCCCAGCAACCACATGGTGACATAGAACCATCCGTAATGAAATCTGATGCCCTTTTCTGGGCTGCTGAAGACAGCTGCAGTGTACTTACATATAATAAATAAATAAATCTTAAAAAAACAAAAAGAGTCTGGGCTTCAAGAATGGGGCAATTTTTCTTCTATTCCATTCCAGTCTTGGGACTTAGGCAAATTATCTAGTCACTGGTAAAGTCTTTTCTTCTGTTGCTAAACAAAAGAGTAGTAGTTTTAATATTATTTTTAGTGCTAGGACCTGTATTGGAATGCAGTATTTCACAAGTGCTAAGCAAGCAAGCAAGCAAGCAAGCAAGCAAGCAAGCAAGCAAGCAAGCAAGCAAGCAAGCGTCTTACCATCCCCAGCAATTTATATACCCCTTCACCCCTATTTTAAGACATAGTCTCACTATATAATCTCTGCCTAGTCTGAAACTTACTATGTAGACCATACTGGGCCTGAAGTCACAGAGATCTGCCTCCTGTGTCCTGGGATTAAAGGAATGAACCACCATTGGTTAATTAATATTCTTAATGGGGCATTAAAACCTAGAATCTTTCTCAGTCCTGAGGATGAGAGGAAAGACGTGTGTAAACTCCCTGGGATGTTCTATCTGTATTAGCAGGTCCTACTGTTTTTCTCAACCCCATCCTGTCTTTTGGGCTTTCTTTCCCTTCTTTAGGACCATTTAAGATAATGGTACCGTGCAACATATACTTTCTGTTCTCTGTAATGTTCTGTGTGCCTAAGTGTATTCTCAGAATAACTGAAGAGAAATAGACCCATTAAATGTTTTCAGTGCTCTTCATACTGTCCTGGATAGAATAAAATGCTTATCATGAAGACCAGGCCATGAGATCATAGCTATTGTTTATTTATTCTTCATTTCTTACTTCCAGTACCCAGTGAATTTATTACCTTCTTATTGCTGTGACCAAATACCTGTGAGAGACAGTTAAAGGGAGGAAGATTTATTTTGCTCACATTTCAAGGGTATAGTCCATCATGGTGGGGAAGGAATGTTGTGTTTATGGCTGGGTGATCATATGGCTGGACCTCCTCACATTTCGATAGGCCACGGTGTGGAGAAAGTGGAACGTTGGCTCTTGTGTTTTCTAGCTGATCCAGTCAACTTGACAGTGGAGACGAACCCTCACAGCTGGTTAGAGCCAACCTTCATTTTCTTTGCAACCATATTAGAGTTTTGTACCAGGAAGTCAGGTTTCATAAACTCAGCTCTATTACTAAGCCTGACATCTAGTATCAGGGTGTAGGATGAGGACTGGAAGGACTTTATTAGCATTTGCTAAATGTAGGTATTCTACAGCTCTCTAGGTGGCCTGACTATAGTTTCAGCTTTTCATTGTCATGTAAACACTGCATATCAGTATCATGGTTTATAATACACACACACACACACACACACACACACACTGCATTCTTCAAGTCATAAAAATGAAAGCCCTGCCAGAGATAGCAACGACTTGTGGGTTCCCCTCATGTGCCCTTTCAGGGGATGCCCATCCACTCTTTGGCCTGCACCACCCGGATCACTGAAGGAGTGGGGCACTCATCTGTATGAATGAGTGACTGACTGACTGGCTTCTCTGGTACATAAATGGGATGTGCTGTGTACTTGTATCTCAATATAGCCACCTGACATAGAAGGTACCCGCTGTCTGTATCTCACCACAGTCTTCCTGCTGGCTAGGCTCCTTTATTCCTGGAAGAAAAGGCATCCCAGGGCATGCAAGGCTGGAGGCATAAAGAACCTTGCCACTGGGTTCCCTGTAGAGGGTATGCTGAAGACCCCCGTTGTCCTCTGGAACCCCACATCTCTAGGAATCTTACTCCTGATTCCAAGTGCAAAGCTCCAAGGGCCAGTCATTGTAGGAGCAGCATGGTCTTCGACAAACCTGTGTCTTTACAGAGTCTTTCAAGTGCCTGCGTGTTGTGTGGGACTCCTGTAACCCATGCGTTGGTTCCGTAGTCAAGAAAGGGACCTGTGGTGTGGCATGCATCTTGAGCCATCTCCCACTTGATGCTTCCAGTCTGATGATGACATTTTTGAGTCACAAACTCCATTTCAAGCTTATTCTTTTCTTTTAGATGAATGCTGTGCTTCATTAAGTCTACTGTTTAAGAGGGGGAAATTTAAAAATATCTCTACTCAGAGGTACAGGACAACAAAAATATGGCCTATTAACTTGTCGGTAGCTGTTGGAAACTGCTGGCAGGCCAAGGCCTGTTTCCTTTGTTATAGTGGAGGTTGACAGGTATAAGAGCATTTGGTGTTTTGGCATCAGATAAAGCATATTTCCTCGACTAGAGCAAAGAATTAAGAGAATGGAGAGGAAAGAGCTTCCCCAGTCAAGGTTATTTACAACCATGGTTTGAAGTTGTCTCCTTTGGAACCCCCACATCCTGGAGAATCTTACTTTGGGAAACCCCATGTTTAAGCAGTTTACAAGGCCATATGTGCTTATGAGTTGAAAGTCACAGTTTCTGGAGGTGCTCTGTTTGCGGAATGTGTTGACATGTTTGTCTTTTCTGTGTTCTGTTTCTGTACAGAGCTGGGCATGGGGAGCAGAAAACTTGTGAACCCCATGGCCACTGAGTAGTTAGAGTTGAGGCACAAAGGGAAAGTAATATGGGGATTTATCTCAGACTCACAAGAGGTTAACCTTAAATGTTTCTGAAATCTGCCTTCTGTTTACTGTTGGGCTCAACTTGGGAGTAAGTCTTGTTATTTGATGCACTTTTTAAAAAACAGGACACTTACTGTGTGCTTTTCTATTGTGAAAGCAATATAAAAACAGTGATAGAATTTTGAAGTAAGGATGCTCATAATCCTAGTAATACTTTCACTGGATTCAGCTGGAACTGGAAACTGCTATGCAAATGCTGAGAGCAGCAAACAAATGCACAAAACCAACCAATCATCCATCCATCCAACCCACCAACCAACTATCCATCTATCCAACGCACCAACCAACCAACCAACCAACCAACCAACCAACCAACCATGCATCCATCCATCTATCCATCCATCCATCCATCCATCCATCCATCCATCCATCCATCCATCCATCTATCCATCCATCTCACCAACCTACCAACCAACCAACCAACCAACCAACCAACCAACCAACCAACCAACCATCCATCCATCTAACCCACCCACCCACCAAGCAACCAACCAAGCAACCAACCATCCATCTATCCAACCAACCAACCAACCAACCAACCCACCAAACAACCAACCAATCATCCAGCCAGCCAACCCACCAACCAACCAACCATCCATCTAGCCAACCCATCCATCCATCCATCCATCCACCCATCCACCCACCCATCCATCCATCCATCCATCCATCCATCCATCCATCCATCCATCCACCTATCCATCTATCTAACCTACCAACCAACCAATCAACTAGCCAACTAGACAGCCAGCCAGCTAACCAACCAGCCAAACAGCCAACCAATCAATCAACCAATCAACCAGCCTACCCACCAGCCAGCCATCTTAGAGTTTTGCTCTAGTCATCTGTGAGGCTATGACTTTAGTCTCACTTTGAAGTCTATACTCTTACATCACTACCCTTTAAGCATCTGTTTTGATTTTACTAGTGTCTTCCCCCTTAGGACAACATTTAGATTAAGTGTTTTCAGCATACAGAGCAATACCTTGTGAATAAACACTGGTTTCAGTCAACCAGAAAGAGGGAAAGAAAGTAAAATCAATAAACCTCCTGCAGGCATTTGAGAAACTGTGTACTTTTAAGAGAAGGAATTGCCAGTGATAAGGAACTTTGCAAAACAATAGCTCTCATCTCTTCGTTTTCTGAGCCCTTGACTATGACTTTCTGTGCAGAACATTGTAGCTGGGATTTCCTGATTCTCTGTTGCTTGGCTGTGCCCCACAAAGCCAAGGAAGGGCAGCCACTGCCCCTGTGACAGCTCAAGGGGAACAGCTCTGTAGCCTTCCTAGATTTTGAACGTCATAGCAGGAATCCTAAGGGAACAGTGCTTCCTTGGTTCCGTCTCCTTTCGCTTTGCCTGCTGGTCTTGAGAATAAATTGAGTGAAGAGCTGTCTGGGTGATCTAACTGTATATGGCATTTTCATTTCCCTTATGTCTGCAAAATTTAATCATTCTTGGTATTCTCTCTGTCTGCTCTGGTGAGAATTTGAAACAACTGTATTAAAGTTTGAAATAGTGCTTTACTTACTTTTCCGTAAGATGAATCAACATTTTAGAAAGAATGGAAGGCACCAAACAGCCTGGAAATGTATCTTATATTGTGATTCAATTTGAATACAGATACGTATCATTGATGGCTGTTAAATACCAATTTAAAGCTTAGGATTGTTTTAAATAGAGATATGTACTCTCTTTGCATTGATTTGTACAGTAATGATTGGAATTACTGATACTTGACCTCTAAACATTTTTATCCATGTTGAGAGAAGAAAATGTCTTTATTAGAGTATACTATAACATTTCAAGCTATATGGGACATTTGTTTGCTTGTTTGGGATAGGCTGTTCTGAGACTCATGGCGGTCTTTATGTCTTGGCCTTCCCACTGTTGGAATTATAGGCATGAGCTACCAGACCTGATGAAACAAAATCTTTTGAAGTTCAAAATAAGGTCTAGAGATCAGCTTCGATATTTACAACACACACAGAAAGAACACTATTGTGTTTCCGATTTGTAGATGGGACTAGAAAACATATGTATACTATATAGAATATTCTCACCCTGAACTGCGAGATTATGGCACCACAGCTGGGGATAACTAACGGCTCACTCATTATTGCTGAGCACTTTTCAAAACACAGTTTTAATTTTGAAGTTCCTTCCTAAGGAATTTCCCCTTTCTTGCCCCCTTCTTTCTCTGACTTTAACTCCAGAATTGAGGAGGCAGGGAATCTTCTTAAGGGAAGCTAAACCCCTCTTAGTCTTTTAAAAAAAAGGTTAGCCTACTGCAGACAGAATAGAAGGTTGGGATTCTTTTGAAGAGGAATGGCTGTGCAAATATTTAATCTGTTGTTCTTTAGTTGGTCTATTTAGGGCAGAATACTGGAAGGAACCGAGCTTTAATTGGCTGTCTGCAGACCTGATTATGTAACCTTAGGACTTACATGTTGAAAAGGGATGTGAAAAATCATCTAGTCTCTGTTACCTACTAGTTATCTTTCTACTCTTCTCTCTTAAGGGTGGATTTTTATTTTCTGGCTGCAAGTTATAAAACAGGGGACGGAGCTTTTTCTTTTTTTTCTTTTCTTTTTCTTTCTTTCTTTTTTTTTTTCTTTTTTTGCCAGCAGCTCATCCTCTTATAGGTCTGAGATGCCCTCAGCCTTACTGGTAGGGACAGTGTGTAGAGAGAGGGAGTCCCTGTGGGCTCGCTCGCTGGTCAGGTTTTAGCCTGGGCCAGTGGCGAGGATGTCTGCATACCATTTACACACTGATCTGGGGTGAAGGTGGCATTTGGCAATGCTGTTGGTAGGGTGCCAGAGTGTCGAATCACCCAAGCTGCCAAGTCCCCGTTCTTTCACTCCATTTGGCTCAACTTGACAGTTTTGGCTCCGTCATTTTGATTAACATCAACCTTGCTTATGTTAAGTAACTATTCAGGTTATTTATAATGTATTACTCTCATGCTTTGGAATGAGTGGCCAAGAAACTTCTGCCTCATATGGACTCCATATGCAGCTGTTAAGTTAGAAGAAACACAATTAATTGGCACATAGGCTGCATATTGAGTAGATCAAGATAGAACGCAAAGGCGTTGTTTGAAATTGTTGTCTCCAATATTCAAGAAAGTGATTAGGTGTCTAAAGATGGGGGGGGTGATAAAGCATCTCCGGATAACATATGTCCTGTTTTGTATTTTTATGATGGGACGCAAATATCTGTGGAATCTTTGTTGTTTGTTTTGCACTGATGAGCTCCAGAGAGAATTAAAAACATAGTCTGTGAGAAAACAGACTTCTCTTTCTTTCCATTGTTCCCTCCCCCTCCCAGGCTAGGCAGAGAATGTTGCAGTGGGGTTGGGACAGCCTGGGCTCAGGCAGCATCTTTAGGATCATCTCAGGCACCAGCATGCTAAGGAGTGCCCTTCAACAGGGGCTTCAAGAGAGCGCCTCACTGTCACGGTGTCACCTGAGAAGGTGCTGTCAGGCCCAGGATGTGTTCCCTGAAGGATGGAATCTCACTTTTCAAGCTTGCTTTCCATTGTCCTTCTCCCATGGAAGGAACTTGGGAGTCCGTCCTTTTCCTTGGCTAGTGGATCCAGGTTTGGCCTGAGGACCACATGCTCTCACGTCTGACTGAGCTGCTCACCATGTCCGTGTGTGGCGATGGGGTGCTCCCCTGCTGTCACGGAACTTGCCTCTTTACGTGGGGACCCTGTGTGTGTGCATTGTGTGTGCAGGAGCTCGTGTGCATGGGTATGCATGGGTGTGATGCGGATGTCACATCTCAGATGCGGTCCATCTTGTTTTCTGAGACTGGGTCACTCCCTGACTTAGAACTCACCAATTAGGCCACACTGGGGTGCTGGATATCTCTTGTCTCTGCTGTGGTAATACTGGGATTGCAAATGTGTACCACTGTGCTTGGCTTTTTTTTAAAAAGTGGGTTCTAGAGAATCAAACTTAGGTTCCCTATACTTGCATAGCAAGCAGTTTACCAACTAAATTATCTTCCCAGCTAGGGGGTCCTTTTGAGGCTGTTTATATATGCATTATAATTATAATTAAATATACATAAGTTTGCTTAAAACGTGCTTAAAATATACTAAGTAATAATTATCCATTGAAATAATTTAATTAAATTTGAGGTATTTTTCATTTAGGAACAAAATAAGCATCCATTTGGCCCCCATTACAAAAAAACTGTTGTATACAAATAGGTATACTTATGAAATTAGTTTATTAACATATAACTCATCCAGATTATTACATTCTCTTAATTGAATTTACGCTTGTATGCTTATAATTTTTAAAATATTTTTAAACAAGTGGTGTCTGTGAACTGCCTAACTTTAAGGGCTCTGGCATTTTTAGTTGTCTGAGAGGTCTAAAGGGAAAACATTGATGTTATAGTATAGGATTGCTGGCCTGTGCTCTGTTGGGAGCATCTGCAAGCAGGGTTTAGATTGCTTTTTCACCTTTTGACCTATCACAGATGATTTCTCTTCCTTCCTTGACATAGGAGATTCTTGGAGCTCAACCTTTATGTTGAGGCCACCCTCTGCCTCTGCACGGTGTTGTAGTTCACTGCCTTGTTTTTTGGCACATCCCTAAATACAGACAAGTTTCTAAAGGTGAAAAGAAAAATGGGCTGGGGATGGGGACGAGAAGCCAGAGCTAGGATTGGTTACCGCACCGAGGGATGTGCTTGGCCAACATTGGCTCTGCCAATGGCTTCATGGAGTTAAGTCATGCGGATGTCAAAGGCTCCTTACTGCTTGCTGCCTTTGTAACCTGTGATGTGAAGAGTATCAAGGCTCATGGGAAGCAATGGCTGCCATTGGGAGCGCAGACGGATACTCATCTGTATTTGGAAGCCCACACAGGTCTTGGTTGATCTCTTGGACAGCTTTCCAGGCAGTTGTAGTGAGTGTGAGCCTTACCTGGGCCATTGCTCTGGTTGTGTTCACAGCCTTCAGCCTTCAGACATGGTGTAATGTCTTTCTCCAGACAAAGAGCAGCCTCTGTGGACAGTGGGGCCCCAGAATCCCAAACATTGGTCCTCAGCCATGATGCCTACCCACTGCACGTACAGCTTCCATCTTTGCCCTTTAGAGAAAAGAGAACCTAGGCCAGAATGATGTTCCTGTTGCCTTCTCTGTTCTGTATGAAAGATAAGTTCTTAGTGTCTGGTCCAGAAACGTTTACCTTCTTCCAGGGTTCAAAAAGCAGACACCAGTTAATTTATCGCCTTGTCTATGGGGTAAAGTCCAATCTAGACCTGACTGGGTATCTTGTGTACAACTTAACTATATATCCAGTTAGATGTGCTCCACAAGTCTTGCACAGGAAGTACTCACGTGGGCCCCTTCCACAGAGATCATGGTTGGGAAGGCGAGGGTTGGTAGTATCTCATAATTTGTCAGGTTTCTTAGCCCCAAGGATGTCACCTTAGATACTTGTCTCTGTGCCAGAGTGTCTCCAGCAGGCAAAGGAGACAGACCACAGTACCTTCAGGAGTTGTGTCCTCTGTTGGATGAGATTGAAGCTGAGTCCAAGTCTGATTGATTACTGGCCATGGAAGAGGAGTCTGACACCAGGACTGTGGGCAGTCCCTTCAGGGACAAGCTGCAGCCCGACTGAGGCAGACAATGCAGAGTTGGCCAGGTGCCTGGGCCTTTAGAACAGATGGACGTGTCCTAGTGAGGTGCTCCTACCGCAGGGCAGCCACAGCCCGTCTTGACGGCAGTTGGCCTCTGATGAAACGGGGCCAGAAAGATCTGGAAATCTGTGTCTGGTATTTATAAGTTGTTCTCAGGCTGTTGCTGTTGGAGAATGCCTCTGAGCTCACCTCCACGCTGGCTCAGGCAAGTTAGGGAAGGATTTATGATTAACAGTTGTGCAGCTGGTCAGGGCCAAGGACCGTCCTTGGTTCAGAGCAATTTTGAGTTCATTTCTTTGTGAGCTCTATATGCATTTCCTCTCTGTATTGGAGCCCTCCTCCACCCTGTCGGAAAGAATAATATGTAATAATCAGGTTTAAAATTAAGACTTTAGATGGTAAGAGATACCCAGGTAGGGAATGTGATGTTGACCCTTACTCCTATGGTTTCCAGGATGAATCTTACAGGCATCAAGTCAGACCCTAAATGGAAATGGCATTTTTTGTTCACTTAATGATATGTGAAAAATTATTAACTTGCTGTGGCTGCTAATTGAGATCCAATGTGAATCAAGCTAGAATTTAGGAAGTCGGGAACAAGGTAAAAATAATCATGGATCAGGAAATGGATTTTAATAAGGTATCTACAGGAGGGGGACCCCTATTATCTGATGGCTAGTTGATAGGATTATTTCCCTAGGCTGATGATTTCCACTGGTGCTGTGCTGTGCTGTGTGATTTGGAAGTGGGAGGGGTGGGAGAGGGGAGTCAGGGCTCCTAAGCCACCACTCTCCAGGCTTTAGTTGACATAGAAAGCGGGTGGTCCTTGTAAAGTCAAATGTCTTTGGGCATTCCCATCTTGCCTCTCCCATTTTGGAGAGAATCTTGGTGGTAGGACTGAGAGGCTTCTTGTGGTATGGCTCCTTGCCAGTCTCCTCCAAGATGGCTGTGGCATGGGCACTTTGCAGAAAGACTGTGAGTGCTTCTCAGCCGGGTCCCCCCCCCACCCCCCCCCTCAACGAACATCAAACCCAGTGGTTGTTGAAGCCTTGCCCTAGAAGCCAAGGGAGCACTGTTTACCTGTGTGAATCAGAGTGGGCATGTCCATTCAGGGACAAAATTGTCATTCGATGGCTGTGGTTCTTTTTTATCTTTAGTTAATGATTTCATTAAAAAAAAAAAAAACCTCTACACATCAATTTTCACATGTTTATGGTGGCGGATGTCGAGTAGTAGTCTGTAATTACCTCAACTCCTGGACACAGTATATTTGTTACCAAAGTGAAGAGAGCATACCAATTTCTTAAAAAGTAATTTTTCTTTTAATTATGCATGTGAGATATTATCTAGTTGAAATGTATATGTTAATAGAAAGATACATAGTCTCTCTCCATCTCTCTATATAGTCCTGGTTGTCCTAGAACTCATGATGTCGATGAGGCTGGCCTCAAACACATAGTTCCACCTGCCTCTGCCTTCCAAGTTCTGGGAACACAGGCATGTGCAACCATGCCTGGTGAAAGATAGTTTTTATCATATAGTTATTTTACTGCAAATAATTAAAGGAAAGGAAGAATTGAATGTCCACACACTTTTCAGTGCCATTGAACATAAATTCTAAAATGCTAAAGGTATTTTTTTCCTTTCAGGGTTTGGAGAGGACTGAAGATACGCTTAAAGTAGGGCTGTTCTCACCCTCACATCCGAGCACCACAGTTGCCTGCTGTAAGAACCTATCTCTGGGTTACCATTTGACTTGTGACGAAACCCATTCTAACTTCTCCCAGTCTCTTGGCTCCTGTCTCAGAGGAGCTGGGTCAGATGTTTCCCTAAGAGCCTAGAGGACCTGTCCTGTTTGTCACCTGCTTTCCCTCTGCCTCTCTACAAGACACACAGGGCTTGTATTTCAGAGTTTTGATGGGGAAGACAGTAGGGCTTGGCATTAGAGGGTCTGAATCTGAAAATCTTTTTATCTCTATCTTTGTCTCTCCCTGTCTCTCTCTCTCTCTGCCTCTCTCTGTCTCTGTCTCTGATGGTTGTGCTGAGGATTGAGACCAAAACAAGTTCTCTGTGACTGTATTACTTCCCAGCACTCATTTGTCTTGGTTTCC
Organism: Apodemus sylvaticus; assembly: GCF_947179515.1. Lineage (NCBI taxonomy): Eukaryota > Metazoa > Chordata > Mammalia > Rodentia > Muridae > Apodemus > Apodemus sylvaticus. The sequence goes on along the minus strand of NC_067475.1, from coordinate 23,795,340 downwards.
AGGAGAGTTATTTTGCCTCCTGTTATGAGTCTTGGTTTCCTTAAAGATCAAGGGTGTGTTGGGAGACAATTCTTCTGAGGTCACTTGTGTTTTTGCATGGGGGTTGGTTAGGGTATTGGTTGTTTTAGACCTGAAAGATGTCTGTATAATGAGAAGGTAAGGTTGATGTAAGTCACATAATGTAAGGTTGATGACAGTCACATAATGTTGGGCTCCTTAAGCTCAGAAATCCTCAGTTACCCTGTGAGCCCTTGGCAGTGACCTGTGGCAGTCTGGGTTTGGGGACCCAGTACTTGACTTCTGGGAGCCAAGGCCTGCCAGAACCCTGGATGAAACCCCATCATTTAAATCTTCTCCCACAAGCACCCAGACAGCCACTGGGAAATGGGCCTCTGAGTCAGGACCGCCGGGGGTCATTATGACAAGGAACTGTGGAGTACCGTCCACTACTGAAAAGTTGGGCTTGGGAAACTGACACTGGTTTCCTCTTTGCTGTAGTAAACCGTTCTGTGTCTCCAACCCTAGAGTCTCGTGCCTTGTCTGGGTAGCTTGTTAGCATCTGTGTAGGCCGGTACTTAAATGTTACTGTGAGTTAGTAATACTTAATCTTGACTTGATGAGGGTCTTCTCACTAGATCTCACCTGTGGGCTCTGGCCATTCTGTTTTGCCTATTATGATATCACCCACCCTCCCTCCCTCCCTCCCTCCCTCCCTTCCTCCCTCCCTCCCTTCCCTCCCTCCCTCCCCTTCCCTTCCCTTCCCTTCCTCCCTTTCTTGGCACTGTGTCCTCCACTTCTCTAGTGGTAGAGCTGATTTCTGGACAGGATGAATACCAAACACCTTATGAGGACTTTTCTATGTTTTCATACCTTCTATTCTTGTTTCTGTATTCTGCTCTCCGGCCTGAGGAGTGTAGCAATCTATAGCATAGGCAGGCATCACCTGGCCTGTCCAGTTGCCTCCCCGGGGCACGAAGCTTGAGGACCTGGGCCTTATTTTGTGTTCTCCAACCTTATACCATTGTGGTGATCTCTGCCTTCATTGACTCGTCCACCATGTCTGTCTTCCCGAGTATGCGGTGTAGACCAAAATGAAGCTGTAAAGAGGAAGGAGGGTGTGTGTGCGGAATACCAACTTCAGGAGCCGTGTTCTCCGCCCCCCTCACTGCCTCTGCTGTCATCGGAAGAGTGGTGTCAGAGTGTCCCAACCTCTACTGGTGTTCGCATCAGTCTGTTGAGTCTTTCAGCACATACTCTTGACAGCTGTTTCCCAGGAAGATTTAAAGTCATCAGTAACATACTTATGGGCTTGGCAAGGTGGCTCAGCAGATTAGAGGGACTTGTGTGCAGGCCTGACTTGAGTTTGATTCCTAGATCCTGTAAGGTGGAAGGAGAGAACTAACTCCTGAATGTCTTCATTCTCTCTCTGTCTGTCTCTGGCTGTCTGTCTGTCTGTCTCTCTTGTGCGCACACGCACATGTGTCATGTGTAATACTGAGGAATGTGGGTCACTGTGGAATGTGTGCTTAGCCATTGGTCTAGTATGTAACATCACAAAAACAAAATTCTAAATTCGTTGTAAAATTAAAAGGGACAGGTAAAGTATCTTTTTCTTTTGGTCAGTTTGGCACATGGAGTGTGGATAAGGTGCTCTCTCAGTCAAAAGTGCCACTGGAGCCCTGCGGTCTCTCTGGCGTGGCTGGCTCTGGGCTGCCTTCCTTATTATTTGGGAGTCTGCCCTTTTCTCTCCCTGCACCCCATCTTCTACGTGATGATCGTTGAGTCACGGCAGATTGTTTTTTAAGGGATGTATCAAGGTTGTGTTTTAATGGTTGACGTACAAGCATGCTATTAACGTGAATTTTGCAGGCTTTCAGATGAGATGCACTCTGTGGTCCAGCTAGGTATACTGTCACAACAGTTTTCAGCAATGGTGCCAAGATGAATACATCCGTCAGCCACCCACAGCCTCACGCAGGGGTCCCGTGGTAGATGATACCGTCACAGTTCCTTGTCATGATGTCCCCCCAGAGGTGACTCACTTGGATCTTTTGTGTGGGAGAAGATCTAGACGAGAGACTCTCACCCTAGGCTTTGGCAAACCTTGGCTCCCAGAAGGCATTCCATAAATTGTTTTGCACGCCTGAGTGACTAAGAAAACATGCAAATGCTTAGTTAACTGTAAAGTGTTAGTCACGTGTGAGCTACTATCCCCCCTCTACCACCCACTGCGTCCCCGGCTGCAAAGTAGACCGATGCTCAGGTGTGGTGGGGGAGAGCTGTGGAGATCTGGGGCGATGGAAAATGCCCCACACTTGCCTTCCTCTGCTCTAGCCGTTCTGCCCTGCCCTGAAAGGTTGACAGACTAGGCTGTGAAGGATTTCCTTCCTTCCTTCCTTCCTTCCTTCCTTCCTTCCTTCCTTCCTTCCTTCCTTCCTTCCTTCCTTCCTTCCTTCTTTCCTTCCTTCCCTCCCTCCCTCCCTCCCTCCCTCCCTCCCTCCCTCCCTCTTTCCTCCCTCCCTCCCTTCTTCCCTCCCTCCCTTCTTCCCTTCCTTCCTTCTGTGTAGTTTTGGCTGTCCTAGAACTCACTCGGTAGACCAGGTTGGCTTCAACTCAAAGAGCTCCGCCTGCCTCTGCCTCCCATGCACTGTGATCAAAGGCATGAGTCACCACCACCCCACAGTTGGAACAGTTTCTAAGGAGCAGATGGTCCCAGCTCCTATTATCCATTTATAACAAACCCAGAGATCTTTCTAAAAGGTGGATGATGTCCATCTCCTCTACCACTCTCAGCTTATGGACTTAGAACACCTTTAACCCTTTAATAAGTCCCACCTGATTCTCCCCAGAAAGTCTCTGTCTTCATCTGTAGGAATTTTATGTTACCATTTTCTTGTGTCTAAAGTATCTTTTCTCCTAGAGCCATAGACCTCTTTTATCATTCTTGGGTGATTTCTGGAACCCTCTATTGAGTGAGCTGGGGTATATCTGGTAGGATAAAGGCAAAGTCACTATGTGTTTTTAGAGTCTGTCTTTGGGATAGAGCAGCTACTAATGCATCCCTTCCATGTGTGGGTTTATTTCTGTAGCAAACATTTACAATCTGCACGGGATAAACCATCCATTTGATGAGTGGAATTTATTACAGATAACAAAGGACAAAGGTACATTTTCCTGCATGTCGTGTGATAGTATTTGAAATGAAAGTTGTCAATAGTTTCTACTGTGATGATGATTTTGTTTTAATTAACAAATTGTTGAGTGTGTTTGTGTGAGCGCCTACCCGTTAGTGTTCAGGTGGGAGGATCAGAGCTGATCGTTCCCTCCATGTCGGCCCAGGGATTGAAGTCAGGTTGTCAGGCTTCTGCAACAAGTATCTTTACCTGATGGGCTCTGTCACCAGCCCTGATCATTTTATACGTGCCTGGGAATCCTTGCTTTTTTCTATGTAGGAGAGTCTGGATGCTGTTTCTTTGCCTACTTAGGATGTATTTCTTCATATAATGTCATATAACTTTGGAGATACTGGTTCAGGGTGGTGCCATCTTTGTAAACATTGCGCTTCCTTTATTTATTAGATTTCTCCGGAAGGATGTCTGTGGATCATTGTGAATTCTGCTTGAGAAACAAAATTGTTCCTCAGAAATGATGAAAGTATGTGGAGACCAGATGTGATTTTAAGATTTTCAATTTGGAAAAGCACCCCGGATTCTGGTGCTCCGTCGACAGAGGAAGGCTGCTGTCAGCACTCAGCATCACTCAGAACCTGGCAGTGCTTAGCAACCTCATCCCTGGCAGTGCTACTGGGTGGCGCTCTGAACAGGTCACCGCATACACGAGAATTACCGAGTTGTTTAGGTGGATGTGTCTGGTTAGGATCGCTGAACAGTGTGGTGATTTATGGATGTGGAAAACCGTGGCTGGGTAATTTTTAGCGTTTACATTTCATTTTACCACAATCTCCAGGGAATTTTGAGGCTGCACGAACAAGATTACAAGGCCACCCTCAGGCAATTTAGGATTATATAAGGAATCTTCTTTGCTCCCTTACATCCAGGCTCCGTTTTTTTCTAGCTGACCCAGAATCTTGGTAACCTCACTCACTTCCAGACTTGGCGTGGGTCTAGTAGTCGTTCTGTGTTGACATCACCCTGGTCCAGCCTCCAGCCTCCTCCCTGCAGCTTACCCACATCCGGATTTTCTCCTATGGTCTGTGTATCACCTGTGTCTGTCTGTCCTTGCCCCCAAAGTGACTCTTTTCCCTTCCCCACCGTTACCCACAGTGAGGTCTTACACTTTTCTTCCTCTCACTTCAGCAATTCTCCTGCCTCCCAGTTAGGTTAACCCTTAAAGGACTCTGTCCTACTTCCCAGGGCTTTTCCTTCCAAGTATCTATCGTAACTGGATCAGATCACTGTTACATGTTCTGGTGCTTCATTGGGAACTAAGCGTTCTGTTTTAAGTGCACAGAGCCATTGATATAGTGTATTCCACACCCACACAGGGCTGATGAGTGCTCTGGGAGATTTGGTTTTCAGTGACCATGTGGTTTACACCCATAGTCCCTGCAAAATTCTTAAGAGTGACCCCTTTGACTTTGACAGTTACTAATTTGAGGGGACAGTATGTATGGTGATCTTTCTTAAAGTCCCAAAGTGTGAAGAAGGTGAAGTAAAGGATCCCGTTTTTCAGGCTTCTAGGGATGGAGAACCTGCTTGCAGGTGATGCGGCTTTATGAAGATCCATTCTGTTCTAAAACCTGGCACCGCATGCAGATTCAGAGGCATTCTTCTCTCCTGAGGGGGACGAATATTCTCTGTGCACCTGGGGCTTGGAATGTGATGGCGAGGGGCCCTGGGCTCTTACAGAAATGGAAGATAAACAGAGGGTGGTAATGGAGGCCCTTCTGCCAGTCAAAGGCTGACAGACTTGATCAGTAAAGGTGGAGGCTGCTGCTTGTATTTTGGGGGATTTTTCTCATTTCAAAAGGACCCTGTCTCTAGGTAGCCATTAGTGAGGGGAGCTATATGATTAGTGGGGGCCACATGATTAATGGAGCCATCTGCTAGTGGGGCGTGTGATTAGCCAGATCACCTGTTAGAGAGGACATACCATTAGTGTGTGTGTGTGGGTATGTGATCAGTGGGCGGTTGTTACTAGCTGGGCTGCATGGTTGGAGAGACTGTGGTCAGGAAGGCCATGTGGGTAGTGGAGGGACTGTGTAGTTTGTGGGGCCATTGATGAGGGTGGGTCATGTGATAGTGGGAGCCAGAAGTACTCGCCGAAGGCGGGGTGGACAGTGCCCAGTGAGCTTGATCAATCAGAAAGAAAGAAAACCTGAAAGGTGGCGTGAGGCCCTGGTTTCTGCTCTGGTGACATCCCTGGAGACTCAGGTCCTCCCTTTGGCTTCTGCTGACATTGGCCTGCCTCAGGGAAGGCTCTGAAGAAGGAAGCACTGTGTGCTTTGCAAGAGACTTTCAAATTGCTGGGTCCCTTCAGGGGAAAAGGGCTTTTTGTGACATCGGTCTGAAGATAATTTTTATCAGATTCTGTAGCCTGAGGTCTCAATAACAGCAAAAAGCCCTTCCAGGGCCTGGCTTCCGCACTGCGGGCTGGACCAGATTGAAGTGGCCGATTCCTTCATGCTGGCCCTGCAGCAGGTCCAGGTACCCCAGGAATGTTACCCCGCCTCCCAGAGGCCTGCACAGTCAGAAGGAGGTGCCAGAAAAATGAGGCAAACCCCGAGAGCCTGGCAGGTGGATTGTGCTTGCCGAGGGCAGGTGTGCACAGTTCTCGTGTTCATGTTCGCAGGATCTGGGTGGAGTGTGCTCATGATGTGTCGCATGCTTTGGCCATGCCAGGATGCAGATGAGGTTGGGGGGAGGGGCTCCGTTTCGTTTCTTTCTGAGTATCAAGGTCATGGGATGGAGTGTGCTTTGCTTGCTGCGGAGAATAGAGTCACTCCGGCGTTCCAGTGTGGGGGATTCACAGGCCTCATGATGATGTGCCAGCCAGATGATTCAGCAGAGTCTTTGCGAGGTTTTGCTAATGGTTAAATATCTACAGCAGGCAGAAGTCAGATTGGCTGAGAAGCAGTGTGAAATGAGGTAATCATAGTTATATGATTTTTTTTTTCTTCTTCAAGTTCTGGCATCTTGTGTTCTCTGCCAACCAGAAATATTCCAGCAGAGTGGTGGCAATGCCCCTCGCCTTCCAGATGGCAGCTTCTGAGCCAGCGAGCAGAAGAGAGCTTTGCAAGCCCAGGGTTACCTCAGTCCTTTCCTCGGTGTGACCCAGGGAACCCTCGTTCCCTGTTTGTACATGGTGCCACAACAGGCCTGGTGCCTCTTAAAAGGCCTTGTACGAGGCCTGGTGTGGTGGTGGTACACACCTGTTATTCCAGCATTTGGGAAGCTGAGGCAGGAGGATTCTCAGTTGAGGCCAGTCTAGGCAACAACATATTGAGATATTCGTCCCCACTGAAAAGACAGACCAAAAGCCACCAGGCCTCAAATCTCAGGGGTGAAGCTGTTTCTCAATAGCAAATGACCCCCTGAGTAGAGCCCTTCTCTGAGAACTGTCATCTAAGTGGGCCCTGCTCGTTGCAGACAGAGGCTCTCCCTCCTGTGGGCAGCAAAGTACACACTGCAGTGCTCTGTGAACACTGCTTTTGAGGCTGCGGCCCAGCCTCTGTCAGTACCTGGCGTTGAGACGGGGAAGCATTCACTGCAGTGATGCTTATAGACTGAGTTTGTCTGGGGCTATGGGATAACTGGGTTACGTCTTCTACTGTGGGGGTGGTGAGGGGAGGGAAGACACGTGAATACACAGCCAGAAGAAAGTGGCCTGTAAGCCTGAGGGTGGGGCAGAAGTGAGCGCTCAAGGCTGGGCCAGTTGAGGACCCTTAGGGATTTGCTGTACTTAGTGTCCATCGACCATATTTCCCTATGTGTTCCTCTGATAGCCACCAGGCTTCTCTTGAGGGTTGTGTTTTCTGTCTTCAGCTTTCTTGTCCTTCAGTCCCTTTGAGAACCCTTCCAGCCCACCCTGGGTGTGTGCTACTGAAGCCCTTACACTGTCCCATGGATGCTCTGAAGTGACTGTTATTTTCCTTGCTAACCGTGACTGTAACCTATTGAAGGCAGGCGGCCGCATCAAATGCAGTTAGTACAAATGGCCGGCTCGGGCAGAGTTAGGGCCAGATAGACCATGGTGACCTTCAACACCACTCTTAAATATAGCAGTTTGTGTGGTTTTGAAAATGTGGTGCTTTTTGTAGGGCTGGGGAGGTGGCTCCGCCAATGTAATACTGGATGGATGTGTGTTAGGCTCTTGCTTTTCCCTTAAAGGCCCAGTATGGCGGCGTGTCCCTGCTATCCCAGCTCGAAGAATTGGGGATGGGGGATCACTGGGGTTTAGTGCCCAGCCATACTAGTCAAATCATGAGCTCCAGGTTTAGTGAGAGAACTGATCTCAGAAAATAGGTGGTGAGCAAAAGAGTAAGATACCCAACCTCTGGTCTTTCGCTCCACACACACACACACACACACACACACACACACACACACACACACACACGCACACGCACACGCACACGCACACATTCACTCACACACATTCACTCACACACATACACACACTCTCACACACACACTCTTACACAAACATACATTCACACACATACATACACACACACTCACACACACTCATACACATACATACTCACACACATACACTCACACTCACACACACACTCTCACACTCATGTACTCACATACACATACACTCACACACACTCTCACACACATGCACTCACACACACACTCATACCCCCCACACTACACACACACTCACATACACTCATACATACTCACATACATACACTCACACACACTCTCTCTCACACACATACACACACACACAACACACTCTCACACACACACTCACACACACACACTAAAACACACTCACACACACTCACTCACACACACTCACACTCACACACATACACACTCACTCACACACTCACACACACATACACTTACACACATACACACACTCTCACACACACACAAACATACACTCACACACATACATACACACACTCACACACACACTCATACACATACTCACACACACACACTCACACACACACACTCACTCACATACACACATACACTCACACACACATACTCTCCCACACACACACTCTCTCACACATACTACACACACACTCACACATACTCACATACAATCACATACACACACACACACACACATACACTCCTGATGTGCACACACACTATTGTTTTTGTTTTAGAAAAGCACAGACTTATGGTGGCCAACTCCTCATCATTCACTTGATGTCTGTTCACTCATTTGTTTGTTCGTTCATACATTCATTCATTCATTCATTCATTCACAGCCTATACCTTTTTTATGTGACCAGATCTTTCTCTTCAGTGATATTTTTTTTTTGAATCTTGGCTATTTTTACTGCTCTGGGGATTTTCTTTCAACTTGATAATTATTTTGATAAATCTTTATCACTTAGATTGTGGCTTAGAGTTAATTCTTTTCTATTAAGTACCTTTTAGAAGATAAACCTTTTGAGAAATCACCACATTTTATTAATGACTTGTGAGACTTAGCCGCAACTTACATTGATAATAATGGAGTGTGCGCTTTGGGTAGAAAATTCTTCTGGCTGACATACCAAGGTGGAGATGAAGATGTGTGTGGATTGTTAATGGAGGCCAGTGTGTCAAGATATCAGAAGGCCGGCAGTGGTCTCTGTTGACTTTTCTCGAGTAGCACCTAAGATGTAGTGTGCACAAACTTACGCATGCCAAATTGGGCAACACCCCAGGTGGCTCCCTGAGGAGCCTGCAGTATTCCTCATGTGGGGTGGGGAAGGCCTGGGGTATGGGAACGCTGTGTGGCATGTCCGTGGCCATCGCTTTGTGCCCACAAATAACCCCTCCAAAACTGGAGATTTCTGGTTATACAGTATAGATTTACAACTGAGAGATTTTGAAATTGCTAAGAAACAATAATATTCTTTTGCCAGCTTATGCTCAATGCTTCTTAAAAGAAATATATGTTTATGATTATTTAGTATTGCCGTTCTTTAATTGTGCTAAACTGTACATAGCTATGATGGTTAATTTCGAACCATTTGAAAACATTGTTGTCACATTTTCATTGCTACGAGACATTCAAAACATCATCCCTTCCAAAGCAAAGGATGAGTTTTGTCTTTGCCACTGGTGCCTGTGAGAGTGTCATGTAGAGAAATGTGAAAGCCACTTCTATGCAATACCAGCCAACATGTGCTCTCTGAAGCCTTTCTAGGGTAGAATGTGTAAGATACAGGTGTTGGTTGGGGCCTTGTTTTAAGATCTAGGGTTGTAGGCTGGAGGTGGGCAGTCCTGGGGATGTAGTGTGGAATGCTGGGAATGTATTGTGGAGTTCTGGAATTTGTACAACTCTTATGCCTCTTAGAGGGATGGGATTTTACCCCAGCTGGTAGTTGACCTGGGAATATGTTGCCAGATCTAATCATCTTCTAGTAGTAGCTGGAGCCCCGCATACTTTCAGTTCAGAATTTATAAACTTTAATACTCAAGAAGAAAGAAAATTCAAATGAGAACAAACAACATTAGACAGTCCTGGGGCTGGAGGTCGACTTTGGAACCTTACTGCATCAGGTCTATGGACTCTCTTGGCATCGCGGTCACATGCCTGCTCTCATTGTCCTTCGAAGGTTTGACTATACTGTGTGCATCTACGCTTTGCCATGGCTGCTTGCAAGTTAATTTTTTCTCTCCCTGAAAAATGTAAGTGTTCTCTTCCACCAGATAGAAGACGGGGGCCTTTCTTGAGTTCGAGTGAGTAATCACTCAGGATGTTTCTTTTGTACATTTGTGCTTTTTGTTCAGAACGGGGAACACTGTTAGGTAACACATACAGTGTGAGTTAAGGGGTCGTTATCTGGGCCTGCTCTACATTACACAGGGGTTCTTACAGCTGTGGTGTTTGTTGTAATGAGATTTGACCCACCAGGGGAGCTGTAGATGCTTGGACGAGTGTTTGGTCCTTAATATTGGCATCTAAATTCTAGGCATGCTGCCTGCGACTTCCAGTTTCAAAAAAATCTATGTCAATCTGTTCTTTTATAACCTAGTGCAATTGCTCCCCCCCCCCATTCTATATTTAATCATTCTCTGCGGCTCGCAGCACCAGGCCAGTCCAAAGACTTACTTTTTCTATTTCCAACCCCGTCATTAATTTTATGTAGAAAGTATGTTTTGAGTTAGAGCCATTCGTGGGGATCAGGCTCGGACTCTGTGGGGAGCAGAGAGATGTCATTTACAACAGAGTTTATACAGACGAATGTTCTGCTACGTGCCGCGTTTCCACTGTCGTCCAGGGGGTTTGTTTGCATTTACACTGAAAGAAAAAAAATGACCATATATGGGCTGACTCTAAGCCAACATGATATATGCCCCGTGACTTTCTTGGAGGTGGGGGTGGTGCAGGGCAGGGAGCAAGGTGAACAGAAACATTTGGAAGCAATAGTTTGTTCCCCTGTTTTCTTTGTATTTCATTCAGAATATTTCAGGCGTGACTCAAATTTTCTAGCCTCTTTTTTTTTTTTTTGAAACAATTTCAAACTGAGGGGAAGCTGCAAAGAGAAACGGGGCACCGTGTCCATCCGTACCATGCTGCTCCCCAGGTTCGTCCTCACCGTGGCGGGCGCACACCTCACATTCCTGTCTCCCGCCTTACCTTGGTCTGTGTGAATTCTTCCTTCTCCCTACCTTTTGACAGTGACATTTTTGGATTTCTGGGAAAAGGTCTTACCCTTCAGCTCAGGCTGGAGTGCAACTCCCCTCAGCCTTCCTTGGCCTCTCGAGTGCGGGATTTATAGTATGAGTGAGTCACTATACCTGGCCTTGGTTGTGATTTTTTTTTTTTTTTTTTTTTTGATTATGGAGTCAGTTGATGGCACAGAACATCCTTTCTTCCCTCAGAGGATGTTCTCCAGTCTCTTCCCTTCCTTCACTACTGGCTGAGCTTGGGTTTCTTTCTGTGGGAGAGGCAGAGTGTGTCCATGAAGACCTGGATTTCTCCCCTCTAGATCACTACAGTGATTCCTTAGTTACATATTCTTTAAATGGGTATTTATGTGATATTTATTCTTTTACCCAGTAAACACACACACACACTCACACATACACACACACACACACACACACACACACTCACACACTCACATACATACACACTTACACACACACACATACACTCAAACACACAGAGATTTTTGAATTCATGCATTCAATAAATGAAACAAAATATTTTGAAGCAGGGTGTATGGCGTGTTCTTTTATTTCCAGCTTGGAGAGGCAGAGGTTGGTGGATCGCTATTACTTTGAGGCCAGCCAGGTCTAAATATTGAGCTCGTCCTGGCCATCCAGGACTCTATAGTAAGGCCCTGTCTCAGAACACACACTCAGAATTTTTGACTGTTTACAGACCATGTGTCATATCATTTCCTAAACAGCATAATGTAAAGGATGTTTCCACACAATTTACATTTTCTGGGAATAATACATGGTCTAGAGGAGATCTGAAACATATCACGGGATACACTTAGGTCCTGTGCAAACAAGGTACCGTTTTATGGAGGAGACTTAAGCATCCAAGGACTTGGTGTTCTTGTGAGCCCCGGAACCATTCCCATAAGGACACTGAGGGACAGCTGTGGAACTCCCATGTGCCACACGGGTCACACTTATGAGGACAGCTGGTTAGTAATACAACCCTGCCCTTGTGCAGCTTATGTTTTAATGGGGTTAACAAATGAATAAGTAGTTAATAAGTTAGATCATGATAAATGCTGGAAGAGAGTCAAGTCAGGAGGGGGAGGAGGGAGAGGAGGATGGAGGGAAGGAGAGAGAGAGAGAGAGAGAGAGAGAGAGAGAGAGAGAGAGAGAGAGAGAACAGAGAGAAAGACCGATGTTCTTGATAAGAGGGCAGGGAAGGTCCCCCATGAATTTGATTATGGAGCAAGGATCCCAGGGAAGTGGCCAAATGGTCTTGGGCAGGGAAACGTCTGGAGCAAAGTCTTGTGGAGAGGCATCCTGGTAGCTGGAGATGGGAGGGAACAGAAAGGTGTTGTTCCAGTATTGGTTGTTAGGGAGATGAGAGTCCCTGGGAGAGTTCCGATCCAAGAAGCCTTACGATTTGACCTGTGTCTTATAAAGAACACCTTTTGTAGAGCAGAGTGGGTGAGGTACAAGGTTAAAGGCAGAAGGGAGAAGAGTTAAAGCAGGCTGGGGTAAACAGCACAGTGGCATGTCCTCTTGGGACATCAGAGGCTCTCGGTGCTCGTCAGAGTTTATTGCCCTCTCCGTCAGCATCAGCATCATTTTTGAGACAGGGTCTCACTAAGTAGCCTTACCTGGCCTGGAATTCGCTATGTAGACCAGGCTGCGTTTGAACGCACAGAGATCCATCTGCTTCTGCCTTCAGAGTAGCCAGACATGAAACACGCTCATGGCCATCACAGTGGTAACAGAGGAGGGAGAGGACAAGAGACTAACGGTTGAGGGTTGATGTCAGAGTTGATGGTGCCTCACAGGCATTGACTCAGTGAACTTGGGAAGCAGGTACTAATTGTACCTTCACAAAAACCACCTTGTGTGTGCACAACCATCCTTGGCTGAGGATCGAACCTAGAATCTCATGCTTGTTAGGCAGACATGCTGCTCTCCAGTTCTCCCTGCCTCTCCCAAACTTTAGAGCGCACAGGGCTTTCCTGGGCTATTTGTAAGTGCTATTTGAAGCTGGCTGCTTCGCTAGGAACCTGGAAGTCTTTCGGTCTCACCTGTATTAGTGTGAGAGTGTCGTCGAAGCCTGTGCTGATAGATACAGGAGCGAGTTGTTTTGGGATGAGTGAGCAATTGGGTTCTGGAAAGTTCTTTAGAGATACTTAGCTATGAAGTGTTTTCACTCTAACTGCTTTTGATTTTCAAGAACACATTACTCAGCTTAAAGATGTGGTTGTATGAATTTTCTCTCGATATTTATCTGGTACAAAAAGATATCACCAGACACAGCATTTTTTTTTTTTTTTTGAGGAGAGACGTTACATATTTTATGAACTAAACACAAGGCTCTGGCGTTCTTTTTCTTTCCTTAAACACATGGTTTTCAGAAAGGATAAATAAATGCTACCAGCACCATTCATCCACAGAGAAGCTATTAAATGTTTCAGTAGGAAGTCGGACTTGGAAGTGAGTTAAATGTAGCTATTAAAGATGGATAAGAGAGCGTACAGGATGTTGGGCCCAGTGGACCAGGTTGCCTGTCCTTGCATTACATCAGGACTTCAAGGAAGGAGAGGGTTTGGGCCTCTGACCAGAGGCTGTTAGGACCAAAGCTTTGAAGGATGTTTGGTTCTTTTGTGAATTAACTTCCATTTTGCCTGAATAGTGTTGGTCAATTAAGAAAAATGAGTCACACTTTACCTAGGTGATGCTCAGGTCAAGTGCACACATCCTTTGGAACCGAACTGGGTCTTGATGGGCAAGGGTTGTTACCTTGGGCTTCCTCCAAGGAAGGAACAATTAGTACCTGCTTCCTAAGTTCATTGAATCAATGCCTGTGTGGCACCGTGGAGTCTGACATAAACCCTCAACAATTAGCCTTTTCTCCTCTCCTTCCTGCTATTACCCTTGTTGTCACCAATGAGCATATTTCAGTGACTTCAAGCCTATGTCTGCCTTCTGGAATACCGAAGACTCTCAGTTTGGGGTAAGGGTAGCCAGCATGGGTCATGGCTGGAAATGTGCTTCTGGGTCCTCAGGTCACACGGTGTTCAGGGTTTGGTGTTGTTAAACCTGTGTTTACGGTCAGCAGTGGCTACAAGCAGCCTGCTGCCCGTGTACAACATCGCCTTTGTCTCTCCCTGTCAAAGAGGGATGCTCCAGCTTCCTTCAGGGATGTGTGGTGAAATTAATGAATAACTTGACGTTTGTGGCTCTAGTCCATTAAGTGCTAATGAGCGTCGGTTCCTGTGCTGACAGTATCTGAGTGCTAGCGTCAAACTGCTCTCTGAAGCAGGGGCTTTCCTTTATGTAGTATGGGGAAACTTTTAAACCGTGTCCTCTTGCTTTATGTACCATTTTCCATACCCCAAACTCTAGACCTCCCCTGCTAGAGAAGAAAGAACTCTAATGGGGCAATTTCTCCAAAGGCTCTGGTAAGAAAGTGCTATCTCATAGCAATTAATTAGGTTTGGGGACCCGCACCTTTCACTTTTGACACTTGGTCATCTTATGTGTACTGCTTGCGTCTAAACACCCCAACAGCCTTGTGAATTTCTCGTGACAGATTTATGACGGTCTTGGGTGGGTGAGACTGTGTGTGTGTGTGTGTGTGTGTGTGTAAATCTATTAAGTTTGTACTGAGTGTTGTATTAAGTCTTTGTATTAAGTTTGTGTGTAGAGGCAAGATTAGGAAATGTTAATACCTACTATTTGGGAATAGTTATTAAATGTCGCCAACACAATGATTTTATTATTTTTTTCAGAGTAACTCTATTTGGTAATATATGAAGTCAAAGGTGTTTCTTTGGGTCTCAGTGGACTCTTCTTCTGCCCACTTTTAGAGAATGTGAATGCATGTGTGATATTCAAATGAGGCAATTTAGTGAGTTTCACTGTTTCACTCGTCCCTGTTTGGCATGGACACTGAACCACTAGGGGAGTTCAGAGTGGCTCTGGGTGGGTCAGGTTCCTGAGACATCCCGGGACAGGAACCCATGAGTCCCCCTGCCTGGGATCAGGCTGATTCCTGCTTTTTTCTCAAAGCAATGTTTGTTTAATCCCCAAAACTCTTTGTTCCCATGATTACTAAATTACAATTCAATCCCTTGTATTGTAAACCTAAAGGATTAGTTTACTCTTGATTGATGCGTAAAACAACTTTTATAATTTCTGTAATTGTGTCTTCTAAGGAAGAAGACCTCTGAACTGTTATTTTGCAATAGGACAGAGGATATTATTATAGATTTGGTCTTGGGAGTCCTGCCTTTTGATTGGACTCTGTAATTAAATAACCTGCTCGTCAGCGAGGAGGGCGTGTAGAGGGGTGATAATGTTCACCTGCGGTAATCTCTGCTAATCTTAGTGAGCCTTTGAAGTGGGGTCCAGCTGTCTCCTCCCGCTTTCAGGTCCTAGGAAGAAACAATAGACTTCGTTAAGGACATGATGGGATTCTGTTCACACAGATTCACCAGGAAAAGACAGTTTGAAGGCAGATAGGATTGGCAGGTGCACTGAGACGTGTTTATTCACCAGTTCTGATAGCGGGTCAAGGTGGTTTAACCTTTTACACAGCAGCGGGAGAGCTAACAGCTTCCCATTCTGGCGCTGCTGACCTCCTTCCAAAAAGGGACAGGGAAAGACAGAAACAGGATGGCACTCATCTTTCAGGTATTCGGAATTTAGACCCTTTTCAGATTGTCTGGTTTTTAGTAGTTCCTTGACCTCATGGCTGGCTTGTAGTTTCGTTAGGGTGTTTGCTGTACTCCTCTTTGCAGACTGTTTCCCTCTAGTCCAACGCTATTTCAGAGCTCCTAAAAGCTTAGGCCAAGGACTCCCACCCAAACCTCTTCTTAGGTTTTGTTTGAGAGATCTGTTTTTTTTTTTTTTTTCTTTCCTACCGAGTCCCAGGTGACCTCATTTCTAAGCCAGAGTGACTGTGTTACCCAGCAGCACACCCACTGAAGGTCAGACCCGTCCATAGAACACCTGCCACTCACTCCTTCACGGAAGCTGGCTCTTGTGGCCTCACACCAGCATGGCTATGCTGGTGGGGATGGAGAAGGCACCGTCACTCTAGGCCCAGTTAGACAGGCTTCTGAACAGTCAGACAGACATACAACTACTGTAAGAACCAGCACTCCATATGTGTATTCCCAAGAGAATGGAAAAGCCAGTGTTCAGATGAAGTGGACACACCTGAGCTCAGTGTCAGCATTATTCCAAATATTGCGAAAAGAAGGGGGAAAATGATGTCCATCAGGGATGAGTCCGCATAAAGAAATTGTGATAGTCTCATATAGTGCAGTAAAGAGGAGACAATGGTGGTGCTTGTTACTACATGAGTGTACTTAGGAAAGGTTATGCTAAGTGACAGTGGCCATCTGCAGAGGGCTGCATGCTGTGTGATTACTTTCTAAGATGCAAACCCATAGAGACAGGGAGGGTATCAGGAGGCAGGAGAGAGAGACAGGAAGTGTGGGGCAGTGGACCATGAGGGGTAGCCTGGTCTTCTGTGGAGCTAAAGGCTTTGAAGCCCTGGAGACCGTTGGTAGGAGCTTGCCTGCTCTCAGGCACCAGGCCCCTGTCACTAGCCACAGGCCCCCATAGATTTGTGGCCATCAGTCTTGTAAGGACAAAAGCCAAAGACTCTCCCTGTGGGACCAGCGGGTGCTCCCCTGGCCCCAGGCTAGACAGTCTGTGGCGCCAAGAACCAGACAGCTCCGGCCTCGTTGCAGGCTGGCGGACCCCTGATTCAGCTCTGGTGGTCCCCGCACCTCAGCCTGTGCTTTTCCATCCCAGTGGTGCCTCAGCACTTCCCTAAGGCACCCAGCGAGTGGGGGAAGCGTAGTCAAACTCCCCAGTGGCCATGCCCTGTGGTGGGGTGGATACAGGGTCTGCAACCCTACAAGGGAGCAGGTCAGAGTGCAGGGGAGAGAGACAGGGAGCAGGTCAGAGTGCAGGGGAGAGAGACAGGGAGCAGAGCAGAGTTCAGGGGTGAGAGACAGGGGGCAGAGCAGAGTGCAGGGGAGAGAGACGGAGTAGATCAGAGTGCAGGGGTGAGAGACAGGGAGCATATTAGAGTGCAGGGGTGAGAGACAGGGAGCAGATCAGAGTGCAGGGGGGAGAGACAGGGAGCAGATCAGAGTGCAGGGGAGAGAGATAGGGAGCAGATCAGAGTGTAGGGGTGAGAGACAGGGAGCAGAGCAGAGTGCAGGGGAGAGAGACAGGGAGCAGGTCAGAGTGTAGGGGAGAGACAGGGAGCAGATCAGAGTGCAGGGGAGAGAGACAGGGAGCAGGTCAGAGTGCAGGGGAGAGAGACAGGGAGCAGGTCAGAGTGCAGGGGTGAGAGACAGGGAGCAGATCAGAGTGCAGGGGAGAGAGACAGGGAGCAGGTCAGAGTGCAGGGGAGAGAGACAGGGAGCAGGTCAGAGTGCAGGGGAGAGAGACAGGGAGCAGATCAGAGTGCAGGGGTGAGAGACAGGGAGCATGTCAGAGTACAGGGGAGAGAGACGGAGCAGGTCAGAGTGCAGGGGAGAGAGACGGAGCAGGTCAGAGTGCAGGGGAGAGAGACGGAGCAGGTCAGAGTGCAGGGGAGAGAGACAGGGAGCAGGTCAGAGTGCAG
Organism: Apodemus sylvaticus; assembly: GCF_947179515.1. Lineage (NCBI taxonomy): Eukaryota > Metazoa > Chordata > Mammalia > Rodentia > Muridae > Apodemus > Apodemus sylvaticus. The sequence goes on along the minus strand of NC_067475.1, from coordinate 23,777,880 downwards.
GGGTGAGAGACAGGGAGCAGAGCAGAGTGTAGGGGAGAGAGACAGGGAGCATATTAGAGTGCAGGGGAGAGAGACAGGGAGCAGGTCAGAGTGCAGGGGAGAGAGACAGGGAGCAGAGCAGAGTGTAGGGGAGAGAGACAGGGAGCATATTAGAGTGCAGGGGAGAGAGACAGGGAGCAGATCAGAGTGCAGGGGAGAGAGACAGGGAACATATTAGAGTGCAGGGGTGAGAGACAGGGAGCAGATCAGAGTGCAGGGGTAAGAGACAGGGAGCAGATCAGAGTGCAGGGGTGAGAGACAGGGAGCAGGTCAGAGTGCAGGGGAGAGAGACAGGGAGCAGATCAGAGTGCAGGGGTGAGAGACAGGGGGCATGTCAGTGTGCAGGGGAGAGACAGGGAGCAGATCAGAGTGCAGGGGAGAGAGACAGGGAGCAGATCAGAGTGCAGGGGTGAGAGACAGGGAACAGGTCAGAGTGCAGGGGAGAGAGACAGGGAGCAGATCAGAGTGCAGGGGTGAGAGACAGGGAGCAGATCAGAGTGCAGGGGAGAGAGACAGGGAGCAGATCAGAGTGCAGGGGAGAGAGACAGGGAGCAGATCAGAGTGCAGGGGAGAGAGACAGGGAGCAGATCAGAGTGCAGGGGTGAGAGACAGGGAGCAGATCAGAGTGCAGGGGAGAGAGACAGGGAGCAGATCAGAGTGCAGGGGTGAGAGACAGGGAGCAGATCAGAGTGCAGGGGAGAGGAATGGAAGTTCTTTGGATTTGAAAACTGTTTTATCTTTGGAAAGATGTACTCTATTGTGAAGCTATCAAAATCTCTGAGTTGGCCACTTAAAAATAGTCTAAGTGTTGATTACATGAGTCCCCAGGGATGGTGCTACTAAAGTGCCACCAGCTGTGTGGCAGGAACAACAGAAGTCTGTTGTCTTGCCAGTTTGAGAGGCAGGAAGATGGAGGTGGAGGTGTGGGAAGGGCTGGATCCCCGTAAAGACTGAGGATAGGTCTGCTCCAGGCCTCTCTGCTGCTCCCGGTGACCAGTCTGGCAGTGTGTGGGTTGGAGACCTTTCTCCCCATCTCTGTCTTCACTGTCATGAGGCATTCTCCCTGTGTGTTTGTCACGAGTCCCCTTCTCATTAGGACACAGTCAGAGTGGAGTAGTGTTCACCCTGGGTGACCTCAATTTAACCAATTATACCTGCATTGACTCTGTTCCCAAATGCATTGTGAAGTGCTGGCTATCACTTTAACATATGACTTGAGAGGGGGTGGTTTTCAATTTAGTCTATAGCAGTGACTATTATCTAGTGTGAGTCACTTCAATTTTTTAAAAAAGAAAAGTGGCTGGAGAGATGGCTTAGCAGTTAAGAGAACTCTGCTTACCGAGGACCCAGATTTGATTCCTAGCAAGTAGAACTCCAGTCCCAGGGCATTCGGCATGCTCCTCTGGCCTCCTGGGCGCCAAGCATGCACGTGGTGCGTAGTCACACATGCAGGCAAAACACCCTTACACACACACCTCACCCCCACACCTACCCACCCACACACAAATAAACAGTGAAGTTTACAGTCAAGTAGCAAAAATAAGACAGATGTAAAGACATACACAGAAAGCAATCGAAGCCCCTGTGAACCTCAGTCAGCTGATGGTCTGACCACATAGCCTCTGCTTGCCTGGTCCCTCTGCCTGGCAGCTGGTTTGTGTCCACAGCCTGATTCTCTCTTCCGACTGATGGAGTCTCTTCACCCTTGGGTGACAGGCCCAGTGTCACATTGCAGGAGACGTCCCCTGTGCCACCTCCCGCCATAGGGCTGCTGCCTCTTGGTCACATGCCGTACTGTGTTCAGGTGACCTGCCTCCAGGTGACGCAGGCTCAGTCAGACAGCCACCTTTCCTTTACAGATTTTGTGGGCCAGGAGGCCAGGCTGTTGGGTGACACCTCTGTCCTCTGGTAGAGAGCCTCGCTGGGAAGATGAGAACACGGGTGTGTGTGTGTGTGTGTATGTGTGTGTGTGTGTGTGCAGTTCCAGGTGTGTGTCTGCACTAGCAAAGACTCAGCGCTTACCCTGAGCTTCATGCAGCTGAGATGTCTTCACAGCAGGTCACTTCAGGGTGTTCACTCTTCTCCCAGGGCATTTAGAGCTCCAAGAACCAGAATTCCAGACATAAAAGTAAGCAAGAAACAGCATGGCCTCTCCAAACCTAGGCCCAAAGTCACATAACGTCATTTCCACCACAGGCCTGCCCAGACGCACAAGGAATGGCCTAGGATCTCACTTCTTGGCAAACGAAGAGTCTGAGGCCATTTTTAATAATCCTCAGTTCTACCTCGCCCCAGCGTTTGAAGCTCCTCCCCACCCCCAGCAATGTTGAGACCTATTCCCCAGTCCTATAATATTACACCCTGGGGCTTTTCTGAACTGAGTAGGTTCTCAGTGATGCGAGATGTCGGCTCCTATAAAGGAAGCCCAACTAGGAAGCGGTGAGCAGCCTCGTTCGCATCGTCAGGTGCTGCGACCCTGGACTTCTCAGCCTCCAGACTGTGAGAAGAAATGTCTGCTGGTTTTTAGTTACTCCTCCCTGGTAATTTCATTTAGCAGTCGCCCGTACAGACAGCCGCTAATCAATCTCTGCTCCGTCACGTTGCCCCTCGGCAAACCGCTCACTTCTTTGGATCATGATTTAATTGATTTCTGCTTTTCCAGTGAGACGGTGAGCTGTTTTTATTTTTATTTTTTCAAACTGCTGGATTCCGAGCTTCTCGGTGGCCGGCACAGACAAGGGGCTTGGTAAGTTGATGTAAGTTGAAAATCATGGAACCAGAAAAGCCATAAGCATGGAGAACCTGCACGGCAGACAGTACCAGACCCAGCCTGCATGGACCCTAGGCGCACCCCGGGAGGCTTGGTTGGATCATCTTCCTTGTCTGGATTCTGCGGTCAATCTGAGGCTGCCTCGTGAACGCTGCCAAGTCTTGTTGACGGCCGCCATTAGACACGGCAACATAAGTAAAAAGCGAGGCTGCGTGTTTGCTGAGTGCTTTCTACACAAGCGAGTAAACAGAATTAAAAATTTAAGATTTAAATAGGCTACCGCTAATAGGGCCCGTGCGCTCATGGGTTTGTGTTTATTGGGGAAAGGGAAGGTAGACGTGCTACAGTGTCTTAGTTTGAACAGCCTGCCTTTGTCAGAGTTTCATGGGGCCCATCATGTTTATTTAACTCTCCCTGTGGGATTTAGCATGAGAGGCTCTCATCTGCCAGTCTCAGGTAGAGGCAAGCGTAACCCTGCCAGACGCCGTCCAGTTCTTCCCCGACTTCTGCACAGCTGCCTGCCTGACAGCTGCCTTGGGCTCCTTAGGTGAGTGCCAGTCTCCTCTCTTGGCCTGTAGAAGTTCAAGGCAGGCTTTGCAGGGGACCTTTAAAAATGCAGGGCGAGGCAATTCTGTGATTGAAAGTGCAGTTTTTGTTTTCTCCTCTGCAACAAGAGACCCCACCAAGCCCTCAAGGTAGTGCCGAGGAGCGGTAAAAGCACCGGACGGAGCTGCACGCTGCCAAGTGTGAACTCTGACCCTATCACCTTTTATTGACATAACCTTAGGCAAGTCAGGCACATCCCATGTGTCTTCCCCGAGCCCTTCACGACAAGGAAGGGGAATGATAGAGGAGTCAGATGACAGGCCATGCCTGTGAAGATCCTCCTGCAGCCGTCATGTGGACAGTGTTTAGTCACTGTTAGTTATTAGTTACGTATGTGCCGCTGCTTGGGGCCTACTTGGAGTGTATATGGAGAGTACTTGGAGTGTATATGGGGAGTACTTGGAGTGTATATGGGGAGTACTTGGAGTGTATGTGGGGGAGTATTTGGAGTGTATATGGGGAGTACTTGGAGTGTATATGGGGAGTACTTGGAGTGTATGTGGGGGAGTACTTGGAGTGTATATGGGGAGTACTTGGAGTGTATGTGGGGGAGTATTTGGAGTGTATATGGGGAGTACTTGGAGTGTATGTGGGGGAGTACTTGGAGTATATATGGGCAAGTACTTGGAGTGTATATGGGGAGTACTTGGAGTGTATGTGGGGGAATGCTTGGAGTGTATATGGGGAGTACTTGGAGTGTATATGGGGAGTACTTGGAGTGTATGTGGGAGAGTATTTGGAGTGTATATGGGGAGTACTTGGAGTGTATGTGGGGGAGTACTTGGAGTATATATAGGCAAGTACTTGGAGTGTATATGGGAAGTACTTGGAGTGTATATGGAGAGTACTTGGAGTGTATATGGGAAGTACTTGGAGTGTATATGGGGAGTACTTGGAGTGTATATGGGGAGTACTTGGAATGTATGTGGGGGAGTATTTGGAGTGTATATGGGGAGTACTTGGAGTATATGTGGAGGAGTACTTGAAGTATATATGGGGAGTACTTGGAATGTATGTGGGGGAGTATTTGGAGTGTATATGGGGAGTACTTGGAATGTATGTGGGAGAGTATTTGGAGTGTATATGGGGAGTACTTGGAGTGTATATGGGGAGTACTTGGAGTATATATGGGCAAGTACTTGGAGTGTATATGTGGAGTACTTGGAGTGTATGTGGGGGAGTGCTTGGAGTGTATATGGGGAGTACTTGGAGTATATATGGGCAAGTACTTGGAGTGTATATGGGGAGTACTTGGAGTGTATATGGGGGAGTACTTGGAGTGTATATGGGGAGTACTTGGAGTGTATATGGGGGAGTACTTGGAGTGTATATGGGGAGTACTTGGAGTGTATATGGGGGAGTACTTAGAGTATATATGGGGAGTACTTGGAGTGTATATGGAGAGTACTTGGAATGTATATGGGGAGCACTTGGAGTATATATGGGGAGTACTTGGAGTATATATGGGCAAGTACTTGGAGTGTATATGGGGAGTACTTGGAGTGTATATGGAGAGTACTTGGAGTGTATATGGAGAGTACTTGGAGTGTATATGGAGAGTACTTGGAGTGTATATGGGGGGTACTTGGAGTGTATATGGGGGAGTACTTGGAGTGTATATGGGGAGTACTTGGAGTGTATATGGGGGAGTACTTAGAGTATATATGGGGAGTACTTGGAGTGTATATGGAGAGTACTTAGAGTGTATATTGAGAGTACTTGGAGTGTATATGGGGAGTACTTGGAGTGTATGTGGGGAGTACTTGGAGTGTATATGGGCGAATACTTGGAGTGTATATGGGCGAGTACTTGGAATGTATATGGGCGAGTACTTGGAGTGTATATGGGGAGTACTTGGAGTGTATGTGGGGGAGTACTTGGAGTGTATATGGGGGAGTACTTGGAGTGTATATGGGGGAGTACTTGGAGTGTATATGGAGAGTACTTAGAGTGTATATGGGGAGTACTTGGAGTGTATGTGGGGGAGTACTTGGAGTGTATATGGGGGAGTACTTGGAGTGTATATGGGCAAGTACTTGGAGTGTATATGGGGAGTACTTGGAGTGTATATTGGGGAGTACTTGAATAGCTCTTTAAGACTACTCTTATTCTGGCTCTGTTTCCCATTGGAAGGAAAAACTTATGCTGTTTTAGGTCTGGAATATTAGTATATAACAGTGAGATTCTTCTCAGCTTGTCTTAGCTTATCCTTGAGGATTTTGCTTTGAAAGCTTCTATTAAAGAATAAATACCGGGCGTGATGGCTCAATGGTCAAAGCACTTACTGCTTAAATGTAAGGGACTAGAGTTCAAATCCTTAGCTTTCTCACTTGTGTGAGAAAGCCATATGGTTAATGCCTACAATCCCAGCACTCGGGAGGCAGAGACAGGGCAATCCCTGGAGCAAACCTGTGAGTTGGACAAATCAGTGAGCTCTGAGTTCAATTGAGAGAGCCTGCCTCAATAAATAAGGCAATCAAGGAAGGCACTGGATGTCAACATTGGGACTGCGTGTGTGTGTGTGTGTGTGTGTGTGTGTGTGTGTGCACCCCTCCCCGCACATATACACATGCATACCACAGAATAAGGACATTTGGAGACTGAATGTACTTTTCTATTCTCTTAACAACTGTGATAGCTTGCTTATGCTGCCAGGTAGAATGTGTGGACTTGGTTGTTTCCTAACATTGGATTTAAAGTTGATGGCTCTTCCCCTTCAGGGCCAGGTCTGAATGAGCCTTGTGGACAAGCGCCCCATGTCCTCTATTCAGAAGAGCAAAGATGGCGGCAGATGCTGTGGCTGGTGGAGGAGCGAAGTTGGAGGGAGGAGGGAGGAGGGAGGAGGGAGGAGGACGTTATAACAGATGGTTTCTTGGATATCTGGGGCTTGTCCAGTTCTAAGCTTTGAAAACGAAGGACCAGACCCTGAACTGGCACAGGCACAGGCATCGTTGCCAGAACAGGAAGTGAGGTCCTAGAGTGATGTCTTTGGGACAGCTGCTGCTGCTCAGCTGGTGGGCTGGCACAGTTGGCATTGGCTTCCTGGGGTTTAGTGAGGTGTGTGTGTGTGTGTGTGTGTGTGTTACAATAGCAACAATGAGACGGGAAGCTGAGCCTGGATTCTGAGAGGGTTGTGACTGAGTGGGAGTTGTCCACAGATTTAGAAGAGGTATCAGCTGTAGCGTCGTGCGGTATTTTGCCGCCGTTGGCATGGATGGAAAGGTGTGACCGTAGGAACCTAAGGTATATGCAACCCACGTTCATCAGCCTGGAGCTCTGGCTTGTGTGGAACATGGAGCGACACTGGGAGGGCTTGGCTGTCCCCTTGACATTAGCCTCCAAAGGCTACGAGCCTGTTCCAGACACTGCTAACGTTCACTAGCGCCCTTTTGGAATACATAAACCATTCTTGGCTGGATTCTCGTATTTATCCTGCCTCTCATTAGCAGCATGTCCTTAGGCAAATTATTAATCTCTCTACGACTGGCTTATTTTGTCTATAAAATGAAAACCTGTACTAGATGATATCTTACGTCCAAATATGATTTAATAATTTTGATTTCTTTAAAATGTATTTTGGTATTTTCTTTTTAAATGTGAGCTTCATGAATTTTATTTAAGACATGTACCTTTCTTAATTTTTTTTTCTTTCTTAAGGATTTAGAGAGTGCTTTTCAATGACTAGTGTTTAAGTGTTTGGGAATTACAGTTTACTGTCACCTTGTTAAGGACCTACATATTTTCTGTCGATGTTTATGAATTGTTTCGTTCCTTTTGTTGTTGGGACGACACTAGTGGCTGTCACTCTTGGGGAGCAAAGACCCGGAAAGTGTGCCGGAGAACCACCAGAGCTCTTTATAGGCACGCAGAGGCTACCCAGTCAGTCATGATGCCGAGAAGAGGAAGATAGAGGCCTTAGAATGTTTTCTGGTGAACATGGGTGTTCAGCATAGACTTCTAAGTGCAGAAGGTGAGCTTTAAGCATCTCCACCCCTTGGCTTTTTAGCCTGCTTTCTCTGTCGTTCAGTGGTATTTGGCAGAGTGATCGGAGAACGATCTCTCTCACGGACTCTCACCTGACAGTGGGAATGCTGTCTGGACCTCACCCAAGTCCAGCAGCATCATTTTAAGGTAGAACTAACTTAGGAGCTCCAGTTTTTCTCTTGAGCATGCTACCTCTCAGAAGAGCTCAGGGCTGAGGTGTAATTTTAGAAGCATCCTTACCTGCACTTCCTTCTACCTGGGGTCTTAACCTGTGAGAGGCAAGCAAAGGAACGGGATGGGGGACTAAGGGGCATTCTGTGGAGTGTGAGAAAGCCAGGCTAAGGGACTTGTGTTCACATGGAGCTCAGAGACCACAGTGCAGGCCCCGCTCACCTAACTGGTGTCACTACATGGCTTGCTGGCCAAGTTCTGTGGAGTTAGAATGCTTCAAAGGGGTGGGCGTGAGTCCCGGGAACTGGGTTCCTGCCTGCAACTCATTTCCTTTCTACTTGTCCGCCTTCCTGTACCTACCGAAGACCCCGTAACGGTTCACACGGCTCTGCAGCCAGCTTCAGTCCGTCGTTTCGCCTTCCGCCTCTTCTTCCTCACTGGACATTCTCTTCATGTTAAAGCATTAGTTTATTAAATGTCTGAAATCCCAGCTAACCTCAGTGCCCTTGTTGGCCTAGACTTGACACAGCCGGAGTTGACTGAGTAACTTGAGTGGCTCTGTCAGTCTGGTTATTGGACATGTCTGTCAGGGTCTGTGTCACGATTATGAGTTAATGCGGGAGGCCTAGTCTTCTCTGGGCAGCACCACCCCTAGGCATGGTCCTGTCAGCATAAGTAAAGCTGGCACAGCATGGGACGGGGAAGGAGCTAGCAAGCACCCTTCTCCATTTAGCCTGCTTCAGACACCTGCCTTAGATTCCAACCCTGATGTCCACAATGATGAACCCTGACCTGGAAGTATAAGATGAAATCAATCCCTTCCTCCACAGGTGCTTTTGGTCTGAGTGTTTTTTCTTTTAATCACCACAACAGAAAGTAAATTAGAACACTTAAGAATTAGTGTGTGCATTTGATGTAGTTATTTTCTTTTTGAGGGAGAACCTCACCGCATTGTTGAGTTCCACAACTGAGTATTCAGATAATACTGTCATACTGATAATACTATAATAATATCCCTGATAACTGTAGATTTTATTTTAATTTCTGTTTTTAATTTGTATCTGCTCTGGTCACACACAGATGTCTTTCTGGGTCCTGTTGTATACGGAACTGCCCTGCAGCTACTGCAGGAGTGCACGTCACTGAGTACTGTAATAACCTAGGGATGATTTAAAGTATACCAGAGGATATGTAGCGCTTATATGCAAATCATGGCGTTTGGTTCAAAGTACTTAAATACTTGTGGCAGAGTGATCGGAGAACGCCCTCATGACTGTCCTGGGACGATTGTCTTCTTGACCTGAGGTTTTCAGGCTGGCGTAACTTACTCAACAGCAGCCTTTCAAGGTTGGCAAGAAAGTTGTGAGGTTAGCTAGGTTTCAAGATGCAAGACCTGTCCAGCAGGGATGTGATTGTAGCAGATTGCACATGGCGGAAGGATGGGAACTTCGAGGGTAGCTAAGGATAGGAAGGGTGGTCCTTGGCTACGTCTCATGGGTACTGGACTGACAGATGCTTCTAGATCCACAGCAACATGGAAAATAGTCTATGACTAACAATTTATCAAAATCTTTGCCAAGATGACAGCGACGGGCCAGTAACCATCATTTCTGCAAAAGTGGAACTTGAGGTCCGTGGTTACAGGCTGTGGGGCATCAGGGTGTGGTCTGTGCTGGTCAGAGGGAACAGGTGGACGTGGGCTGTGGGGGAGGCTGGGGCTCAGGCCTGCCGCCCACGCGCTTTCCCATTATCCTCCTGAACTTACGCATTTAGTCACAGAGACAAGCTGGCAGGATGAAACGATGGTGGCATTCATCATCCAAATTTAAATTTGTTTCTCATTAACAGACATTCTGCCTGTAGTGCACCATGAATTAATATGTTTTATAACTCTTGTAACTGTCTCGTGGAGGGCATAATTAGTCATGAGTGTTTGGGTGTTAGAAATGTTAATCTGTTCAATGTAGGCATTGAAATGTTGCGCCGTTTCTCTATTTTTAACATCTCTGAGCGTGGCCCTGGCCTCTCTTGACCTCTGGGAGGCCTGCGGAACGGCCTCTGCAATTGGCTGGCCTGGGTCATGTGCTAATGTGTGGTCCAATCAGCTGGGACTGAGGCATCGGCTTATGGAAACCTTTGCCCCAGGGGTGTGAATTAGCTTCTGCCCTCTGGAAATGCTGCCTAAGAGCATACACACACGTGCGTGTGTGTGTGTGTGTGTGTGTGTGTGTGTGTGTGCGCGCGCCCTGAAGTTTCCGAAGTTAACTTTTCTGCATCCGTAGTTAAAAAGTGCCGGGAGATCACACAAACCCTGGGGACCCTGTCAATCACGTCCGAGATGCCACTGCTAACCTGTTTCCTTAGAGTGAAGTGATTGTTCAGGCAGTTGGTTGTTGTCTCAGAAAAGCTACAGAATAGACAACTCTGTGGAAAGAAAATAAAACAATTTCAGAAACGAGGAGCGGATAAAGAGTTGCAAGGGGCCGTTTAGTCAGCCAGATGAAGACTGAAAGTGATAATTGGCGGTGCCTAGGGAGGGTTAAAATTGGAAAGCAACTCGAAAACGCAGTTTAAGCCACTGGGGGGTGATGGTGGGGGTGGGGGGATCAGGGTAAACACTTGATATTCGGTAGTTCCAGACACACAATTTTAGATCTACACAGCACCCTCCAGCACGCAATTCCCTCAAGCTTCTCTTTATAACTTGTAATAATTTATAATACAACTACCCTCAGAAGATAGCTTAGGCCCGGCTGGACTGCATCCGATACTCATGTTTGTTGTTTGGCCAAAACTTTGATGTTTACAGAAGGGGACCAGAGGCTTTTATAGAGAAAAAAGCTGGCGTGTGGACAGATGTGGAAGTAAGCAGGCCCAGACCCTGTTGTGTTATGAAGGAAGGGATTTTGGACCTCAGTGTTCTGCAAAGGCTACATTTGCGTGGTTAGAGAACACAGCATTATGGATACAGTGTTGGCAGCTGCTACAATAGCCTGGCGATGCAGATTTCTTCTTCATTCACAAACTCTTTTCTGTGTGCTTATTGAGACCAGAATGCACTGGGTGGGTCCTTAACTCCTGTCATTTATGGCATAGTAAATGCACCTTGAGATGTCTCACGAGGGTGGAGCACAGGCGCCCCTTGAGAGCCTGCTTCTCTGTGGGGAGATGGTGCTCACCAGAAATGGTAACATTACTGTGAATTTTTTTTCTTGAGACCCTTCCTATCGAGGTCTTTACTGGACCTCGTTATATTTCAGTATATTATTTTGCCAGGAAAATGTCAAGTTCATATATTCCTCTGCAAAGGGCATTGACTCACCCATGCAACTCAGAAAAAAGCAGGCTTGGGGTTTGCTCCTGATTAGTTGAGACTGAGCCCTCAGTGCTGGGCCTGGACCTGTGCTGCAGTGTATGTATCTGTGTGTGTTTGTGGAGGCCAGACCACAGCATCCTGTGTTACCTCCTTATATATTTTTTTGGAGACAGGGTCTCTTGCGGAACCTTAAGCTCACATTTCGTCAAGACTAGCTAGTCAGCATGCTCCAAGGGGTCTTGTCTCCACCTCTTCACAGCTAGGATGGCATTTGGATCTAGTATGATCACTTTCACCTGCATACTGGGGATTTGAACTCTGGTCCTTATGATAGCAGTAAACACTCGAGACTGAGCCATCTCTGGAGCCCTGGGTACTGAACCTCAAATTCATGTGTCTGTTTTACTTTCCTGTGTTCTTTTAGTGACTGACTTCTGAGCTTGGTGATTGGCACTGTCACTAAAACGCTGGGGAAAAAAGAGACAAACCAGCTGTGATAGTTTGTATATGCTCAACCCAGGGAGTGGCACTATGAGGAGGTGTGGCCCTGTTGGAGTAGGTGTGTCACTGTGGGCGTGGGCTTAAGACCCTCATCCTAGCAGACTGGATGTCAGTCTTCTCCTAGCTGCCTTCACGTGAAGATGTAGAACTCTCAGCTCCTCCTGCACCATGCCTGCCTGGATGCTGCCATGTTCCTGCCTTGATGATAATGGACTGAACCTCTGAACCTGTAAACCAGCCCCATTTAAATGATGTCCTTATAAGAGTTGCCTTCGTCATGGTGTCTGTTCACCACAGTAAAACCTTAAGTAAGACACCAATGCTTGTGTGCTTGGTGATATCCGTCCAGCTATCTCAGAGCTTGATAATAAATACATAAATACGTCACAGGGAAAGATTTCATAGTTATACATTGGGGTTATTGGTGCCGGAGAAAATAGGGCACGGGAGAGGGCCAAGGTGAGAGTGAGAGGAAGGAATACTAGATAGGGAGAAGATGCAGTGTAAACCAAGGGATGGGGAGGAGCTAGGCGTGCGCAGAGCCCGAGGCTGCTTTTACATGGGACAGTGTCCGAGAGGGCCCGATGGAAGAAAGCGGAGGGCGGGGTGTCTGAAGAGCCAGGCTTATGGCCTTGAGAACCGTGTGTGGAGGGACATGGTGAAGGGACTGTGACCCTGGGGGTGGTGGCCATGGTCACTCTGTGCTGTGTCTCCCGTGATTCCTTGGTTCTGTGCTTTCAGAGAGCTTGTCAGCTTTAGCCCTATCCCTGCTTAGGCCTGCTAAGGAAATCCTCCCCGCTGTTGGCTTTGTTTGAGGAGCTGTAAATGGACTTCACCTGAAAAACATTACAGGCACTGGAAGATTAGTTTAAGCAAGAGAATTTGATTGAAGGCCGCATCTTGTTCGTGTAAATCCTTTGATGTTTGGCCATTGTCTCGTAGGCTTTTCATTTTGCTCATTGGCAGCTGCATGCAGTGCTGGGCTGGAAAAGCCTTCACCTCCAGCTCTTTGTGAAGTTTAGAGGTGGCTCCCTCCTCCCTCTCTGTCCTGGGAGAGGAAAGAAAGCTCGCCCAGTTAATTCTTTATAACAAACTATATTCATTTTCCAGGGATGGAATTCTGGTACATTTATTGGTAGGTTGTGGTTATTCCCTAGTCTGGTATCCGGTTCCTAGGAAATCATTAGGTCCAGCCACATGCACTGTGGGACAGGGGTCTGTGTGACCTGGTAAGGGGGTCCCAGTGCTTTCAGCCTAGGACAAGCACAGGTAGAATCCACCGCAACGTAGCCACTCACCACCCTCCAAAGGCTCAGACCAGGGCATGGGGTTAGGTCAGTTCAGAATGTCTTCTGTTTGTTAGAAAAACACTCCGACCACTCAGCCTGAAGAGTTCTCCATTGCTCTGCCTGGGAGACAGTCCCACTCAGTAAGCAATAGGGACCCCAAGAAGGTTCTTTTCTTAACTGATGGAGTTGGGGCTGGCAAGCAGTTTTTGCCTCCTGGGACAGAGGCATCCCTGGATAGAGTGGAGACTCAGATCACAGCAGAGTGAGCAGCCTGGTCTGGAGGGGGAGCCCTGCCTTCTTATGAACTACACTGCTGACTGCATTTGTCACGGTGTCTTAGCCAGTAATATAAGTGACTTGTTTCTTTAAGTGAGTGACTTCAAGGTCAGGGATATGACTCTGTGGTTGAGCATTTGAACCTTAGGTATAGGGCCATGAGTTTGATGCCCAATACTGCCCCTCTCCCCAAAGTGGAGAGAGAAGGTGACCTCAAAGATAGGTGCCTCCTGTCAAATTATATCCTACCGACTATAGCAGTATCCAGGGAGCTTGGTGAATGTGGTCTTCCCCAGGGTTCGGGGACATATGCCAGGCCTGTTCACCTATGGGTGTTTGAAGAGCTGATTAATTTGTGCTGACCTTGGACTCCTTGCCTAAAGCAGTCCCCCTGTCTCTGCCTTGGAAGCCATACCAGGCAGCATTGGGGAATCTAGTACTAAAAGGAGCGTGGAGGCTCTAGGGCCTAACCTATCACATTGGTCCTTTCTCTTCCCTCATCTGGCATCAGGGTGGCGAGGGACCCCAGGTGAGGGGTTGGCTAATGAAGACACAGTTGAGGGGCTGCCCCTGACATGTTATCATTCATTGACAGTCGTCCTTCATTAACCAGCCCGTTCTCCGTACACCAGTTCGAATGTGCTTCTTGGATTTAGTTCGTTCACTCCACCAGTATGTGGTAAGTGCTGAGGGGCCCAGTAATTAGAAGTGTCTGTCAGATGGCCTCTGACAACCTGGCTCATGATGAAAGCCCTACTTTTATAACTAAATGTGAACCCCAATAAGAGGGAAGCTGGCTTGGCTAGTGTCAAATCTTAATGTTTTTTTTTCTGCTGGGAGGACTGCAGTGGGGTCAGCTGGAGACAGTTGCTGTCTGAGCCCGAGGTCCTTCCTTGTAGCTGGGCTGAGGACTGCAGATCTCTGTAGCCTGTACACGCTGACAGAGGGCACTACTGCTCCGCACACCTACAAGTCACACTAGATGTCTCTCCCAAGCTCATCACTGGCTGCTCTCCTTTCCCTGTAAGCCTGGGCTTTGGAAGTCGTTCTCCTGCCTTCTGAGGGCAAAGGATACATTCTGCCTTTACACACACACACACACACACACACACACACACACACACACGGAGGAGGGATTTAGGGGCATCAGTCCTCTACTCTGAGAAGTGAAGGTGAATGGCGAAGAATTTGCTGGAAGCAATCTTTTAACAACCGCCCCCCCCCCCCCCCCCAGTAATGCCCAGACCCCATGATCATGGAGTGGCTGCAGCTCAAACCAAGGATCTTCCTTCCTCGGTTCCCTCTCTTGTCTCCAGTTGTCCACCATTGCTACTTAGAAATGGATTTCTCAGACACCCATATGGGCTGATTGTGCCTGCCTGGAAGGGCCGGTAGAAAAAGGCACACAGAGACCACATCTTGGTTTGCTCCCTGTTTGAGTCTGGACTGGTCTTCTCTGCCGCAGCTCCACGTGGCGTGAACAGGGTCGTTTTAATGTCCTGTATCCTGCACCCTCCCTGGCATGTACCACTCTGCTTGGTGGCCATTTGTGGGGCATGGTCAGCGCATTTCTAACTAAATGATTATTTTTTAGTTGGATTCAATGTAGCACCTGGGCTTGAATGTCTTGCTCTCCTGTTCATTGTTGCTGATTTATTATTATTATTATTATTATTAATTATTATTTTGACCTCTCCATTCTTGTCACTAGTCTTTAGACCACCTTGAATTCACCCTGACTTGTTGTATAAACCCCTTTAATATTTCAGAGTGACAGAGAGCTTCCTTACAAACAGAAAAACTCAGTTTATTGATGTCCATGTTTTTCTTGGAGGAGGAAAAAAAACCCACCACCACTACCAACAACCACAAGAAGACCCAAAACAATTTAGATGCATGAATAGGAGAAAGAAATGGACATGTTTTTGATGATGTTAAAGTTTTGGACTTAAAGGAAAAAGTCCTCAAATAATTTAAACCAGAAAGCACCACAGTAGATAGACTGGATAAGGATGCACCCTGAACGCATACCTGTGGGTCAAAGGCATGGGTCTAAATGGCAAGTTTCTCCTCTAGAAGCCTGGGGGAGTTGCATTCATTCCTTTTGGAGAGAGACATGCTACGTTAAAAGAGGCTAAAACGTGCTAGAGACCCCGTTGGGGCCAGGGTACTTGGGCTTCAATTAGCTGTTGTCGCCAGCCAGTGTTGGGACCTGATAATAAAGTCTGGGCCTTTAGCGGATCCCCGGGGACAGGGAAAGAGCTTGACAGAGTGGGCCTGGGGGAACTGTGGGCCACCAGGAGACTCCACCTCAGTGTGAACTTATTCTCCCAAGAGTTGCTGCAGCAAGACGGGGGAGCCTCGATGGAGTGGGGGTCTCTGAATGCTCCAGGCCCATGTGTTAGCATCTGGAGGGCAAGAAACACCAACGTTTAGGGGGGAAGGTTCAGTGTGTTTAAAAAGCATAGATCTAAGAAAGAAAATAGTCTGTGTCATATGGGCCATGTGGGTCTCTGTCACAGGTATCCTTGGAGAGAGGGTATATGGGTCGTTGTCACAGGTATTTGGTGGTGGTGGGGCATATAGGATCTTGTTACAGGCAGCCTTGTGGGGTGTGCATGGATGCATGTCACAGATAGCTGAGTGGAGAGACATGGGCTCCTGTCGCAGGCACCCTGTGGGGGTGTGTCTGCACCACAGTCTAGAATCCTGTGAGTTCAAACAGACGTCGTTCATTCACACCCCAGCAGCGCGTGTCTCGCATGTTACACTATAATGAATCAGGCTCCAAGTTAAAAGTGTTTCTCGTGAAATCCTGTGGGGAAAAGTGTCAATTTATGGATAGGTGCGGTGTCTATAGATTTCATGTAGAGCATCCCAAATGGTTTCCTTTTTTAAAAACCATGCACTCTCATTACAGATGGAAAGTGTCTAAGGATGGAAGGCCGGTGTTCTAAAACAACACACACAGACATATATATTATATATAAAGATGGATACGTGCAAATAAATGTGGAAAAGCTGTGTCCAGGAAAGGAGAAGCTACCTTAGACTATCAAACCCATTACAGAGGAGCACGATACTTACATGTGAGCGTCCTGGAAACCAAGGCAAAGAAAAACACAGTGGGTGATCGTCTCCCTCCTCTCCGTCCTCTCTTCTTCATCTTCATCTTCTTTTTCCCTGTTTGTTTTGTTTCTTTTCTTTTTTTTTCTTTTTTTTTCTTTTTTTTTTCCGGTACTGAAAAAAAGACAGAGAACCTTGCTATATTCCTTAGGTTGGCCCTGGATATATTCTGTAGCATAGGCTGGATTTGAACTTACTGTCTGACTGATCTTCTGTCCATCCATCCATCCATCTGTCCATCCGTCCGTCCATCCATCCATCATCCATCCAGCTACCCACCCACCCAGCCAGCCATCTCAACCTTCCAATTAGCTGAAATTAAAGGCCTGTACCATTAAATCTTCCTAGAAATCTTTCTTCAAAAAACAAAACCAAAAAACCACATACAGACATTGTGTCAAGAGGTGAGCAACTCTGTAGTTGACCTCTGAGGTCTTACAGGCTGTCCCTGTATGTGCCCTTACTTTGGCTGGCTTTACCGGACAGACACCGAGAGGTATCGCATTCTGTGATGGCTTTCCAACTGCAGTTGGGTTTTCCTGGGAGTCCTGAGAGGTTCCTGGTCTGGGCCTTAGCACTGGCTCCTCAGTGATCTCAGTTTGCAGACTTACCTGTGGGACTGCCAGGAGCTGGAGGGGCTGCACTGAGGAGATCCTGGGGGCTGTGGACAGTGAGAATGCTGGTTAGTTCTCCTCAGAAAATGGCGGCTCAGAAGCTTGTGATGGGTCTGATGGTGAAGGAAGGGCCCAGCCTTCCTCCCTGAGGTTGCTGAGCTGAGGGTGGGAAGCCTTTGCTCCAGCATCTCCCCTTGCCTCTCCATGAAGTCCTGCATCCTCCATCTTCCTCCAAATCGGTCTCCTGACGATTATTCAGAAATGCCTTGGCAAGATGAAAGTGTATTTTTAACACTGGAACGAGAATGCGGTAAAGCTTTTGAGCTTCAAATTGGATTGCTTTACCAAGCTGAAGAGTTCTCTCTTCCTTTAAAAATACTCACAAAATTTAAGGAATTAAAAAGACTCTGGGGGCTGGGAATGTAGCCCAGTTGGTAGTATGCTTGCCTAGCATACCGAAGCCAGGCGTTCTAACCCGCCACAGCATTAGCATAGAGTGGTGTTGTACACTGGCAACCCCAGCGGAAGGAGGATCAAGAGCTCAAGGCTAGCCTTGGCTACGTGAGATAGATAATTGTCAGACATCCGAAGGGCAGGAAATATGTGCTTAGTACATGGTTTCTTTGCCTTTCCTCCTATTTTGGAATTTGTAGTTTGGAAACCTTTAAGTAGATAATTTTTTTTTTTTTACATTATTAAAAATCATGACTTTTTGATAAAAGAACAAGGCTTCAATGTGAGGCTAGATGATGCGTGTGTGCATGTGTGTATGTGTGTGTGTGTATGTGTATGGGAGCATGCAAGTGTGTACATATCTATCTACCTATCACATATCTATCTACGATCTATCTATCCATCTACCATCTTTCAATCTATCATCTGTCTGTCTATCTATCTCTATCATCTATCCATCCATCTGTCCATTTGTCTGTCCATCCATCCTTCTGTCTATCTATATCCATTTATCCATCCATCCACCCGTCCGTCCATCCATCCGTCCGTCCGTCCATCCGTCCGTCCTTTTTATTTGTCATGGCTCAGCATGCTTTCATACCTCTCTAGGCTCACCTGTGTCAGTCAGGGACAGGAAGTAGCAGATACCGCGGCAGTTCAAAATGACCTAAGTCATTGTAGATGGTCAAGAAAGGAACTGTTTTTGACGTCCCTGTTGGGCCACCTCAGAGAGTGCATGGCTGGGTGAAGGGGTTGTGTGGCTGGCTCTGCTATGCTCTGGGGCCAGGGCCCACTGCCTGTTGCAGAGCCATTAGAGGGTCGAAGGGGAGGTGCGTGGGCGGGGATGAAGTCGGAATTGTGGGTCAGGCGATGCAAACACATCCCAGAAGAGCCATCCTGCTGCCCAGCCGCTCACCTGATGGCAGTACCCAGCATGGCTGGTGAACTTCACGTCCGTTCATTGCTGAACAGACAATTTGATTTGCACAAGCCAGAAAGAGTTACTCTTGGGGTTAAGATAGTGGAAGATGAAAACGACAGTGGAGTGGTTCATAGCTCTGACGTTTTTTTTGTTCCTTACCCTGGCGTGAGATGGCTAACCAATGACAGTGCCAGGTTTCAGATCTATGGGGAACTTACTGGCATCAGTACCAAAATTTCTTCCTTTTCAAATATTTAAATTTTAAAATTTCTTCTTTATATGCATGGGTGTTTTGCCTGCATTTGTGTCTGGTGCTGACAGAGATTATCAGATCCCTGGATCCAGTGCTGCAGACTGTTATGAATGTGGGTGCTGGGAATTGAACCTGGGTTCTCTGGAAGAACAGCTGATGCTTTTAGGCACAGAGTCATCCATCTGGCCTCTCAGAATTGCCCCATGACTTGAGCTTCTGAGATGTGGTTTTTCTAAAAGGTCCAGGGTGAATCTCCTTCAGTCACTCCGTGGAAGTCTGTGGTACTGAACAGACGTCACCAAGAAGCGTCTGCAGCAAGCCGGGCATGTTTGATCTAAAGATTGAGGATGCTGGCAGTGGTGTAAAATGCCAGGTCGGATGTAGTCTGGAGGAACTGGAAGGTAGCATGGAACCATCTTGCTCTGGTGTAGATGACAACCTGCAGTTTATACATGGCATCCTGTTGTCACCACGTGGTGCAAATGACCATGAGACAGTGTAGGAATCTGTGAGTTCTGGGGTGCAGAGGAGGAAAGAAACCAAAGAATCAATAATGCAGAGAGGCAGAGGATATGACGAGACAGGTCCACCCTGTAAAGTCAGTGACCTTCCGGCCCTGAACTACCTAAGTTACCTTCCAGCAAGCATCCCCACCTCCTGCGTCAAGGCACCCATGTGTTGTTGTCTGTTGCCTGTCAGTTCATCTGGAAGCAGAGCAGCCGTGTGGTGCAGCAGTGGTTCCTGTCTCGAAAACTCAGGACCACTGTTGTTGAGGGGCTGCCAGCTCTTTGCATAGGGTGGCATCTGGTCGGATGGCCTTCCCAATCCATGCAAGAAGTTTAGCAGGGGAAGGTGTTTTGGTTCGGGGCAGGGTAGACAACATGAGGGGGACATGTTGCTTTGGGAGTGGGACACCAAGTGGCCACCCCCTCAGTAAGGTTGGGCCGGTGTGAGCATTGTGTATCAGGCATTTACAGAGGTCAGGGAAAGGAGAGAGGCACAAATAGAACTTTGTCAAAAAGAAACCTTGACACGGCCAAAATGGGCAAGGAGAGCTTTCCTCAGTGTCGTCTAAACCATACGCTTACTCCCTTATTCCACCAGTGCTGACCTATAGGCTAAAGGACACTTGTAGGTCCTCCTTCAATCATTACTGTTTATCACAGTATAGAGTAGTACATTAGCTTCTGAAAAGCATGTAGGAGTTACTCCAAATCATTTAAAACACGTGTCTCCAGAAACACATTTGTGAATATAAATAAGAACATTATTTATAATATCACAAAAACCTGTAACTGATCCAAGTATCCATCACTTGGTGAATGGTGGTATGTCCATACAATGGAATACTACTGAGCAACAAAAAAGGAGTGGAATTCTAAATGTATATAGCAACATGCATGGAAACTCAGAAGCTTGTGTTAATCCATTTAGATGGTATTCCAGTGTAGACAAAACTAATCTGTGGTTATACACAGCAGATGGGTAGATGTCTGGGGTTCAGGATGTAGGGGTCGACAAGGGACTTTGTGGTGATCATGTACTGATCTTGGTTGTAGAGATGATTGAATGGATATATACACTTGTCAAAACAACTGTACATGCAACAGGAGTGGATTTTAAGTGAGTTATATATCAAAGTATTTTTTTAAAGGCTCATGTTTAAATGTAAGACATTTGTCCCATTCCTTATAAATTTTGTTATCAATTATGGCTTTTTTTCCCTATAGGTAGGAACAAGTTCAAGTTTCAAAGCATGTAAAAGTGACGTTTTAGATTATAATCTGTGCAAAATGGGGGAACTGTTCCTATTCTCAGACTATTATTCCATTTTAATTCTTTCTAAACAGACTTCTGGATTCCATTATTTTCAGAGGGCTTTGGAGACCTTTTAAAGTGCGTGTTTTCCCAGGATTTTCCTGTACTTCTTTGGCAAGCTTCATACTTACATTGTTTCAAAAGTATAAATAACAGCAGAGGAGAGCTCTTTTTTGGCATACTCGTTTGTCCTTTCCTGTTGTCCTGATTCCTTTATGTTAAATCAGTCTGCAGTTCCCCTCCCTTCAGCCTTTGAACTTAGAACATGGGCTCCCTGTCCTTTGCAGACAGACCCAATGAAGAGAAAGCCTACAGTGCCTGGCGGAAGCTGGGTAGGACAGGATGCTGGCGTCTGCCCACCTGGAGTGAGGGCAGCCAAGTGTGGGAGCTGATTGCTACTTGATAAGCACTAGGGTTGGGAAATCTGGGGTGTCACAAACCTGGGTCCTGTGTGGCAGCTGCTGCTGCTCCTCCTCCTCCTCCTTCTCCTCCTCCTCCTCCCGGTCCTGTGAAATCAGCAATTTAAGAAACTTATGGTCTAAGACCTCAAAATTTCACAGTGATCTATCGTCACGACAAACCTAAAATAATGAACGGTCATTGTGTTTCTGAAGGTCCCAGTCTCTTGCATGTTTTGGACCAAGTGTGCATTAAAGTGGAATATTGAATTTTTAAGGGGAGAGGGCTGGTGTGTGATAGAGTGCTGGAGTTAGGGCCAGGCTGTAGGCCGTCTACGGTTGGTGAACTGGACTTGCCCTTTTCCTAGAAAAAGCGGACCAGAGAGAACAGCAGCAGTTCTCTCCCAGCTTCTTCAAGATGACCTTCAGGCCTTTCTCAATACTGACAACTGGGACGATGGAGCCCGGTCCCTCTTGGGGACATTGTGTGGGTCAGGAAGCTTGGGTGTGCTAGCCATGACCCTGATGGACTCTCTGCCTTCGGGGAGATAGCTTATCCTGTGAGCTCTGGGGTCTCAGCTCTGAGTGTGCTACTTAACCCTGTCAGCTTCGATGAGGTTTATAGTCATCTAGGAGACACATTTCTGGGTGTGTCTGTGAGGGATTTTCTGGGTTAGATTCACTAAGATGGGAAGATCCACCTGACAGTCAATAAAAAGGAGACCATGAACTGAGAGGAAGCAAGTCTCTTTAGGCTTCCCGACTGCAGAGGCAACCAGGTCAGCTGCCTCAGGCTCCTGCCGCTGTGACTCTCTCTCTGATGGAGTGGACATCACCCTGTATCTGTGGCCACTGTGACTCTCTGATGGAGTGGACATCACCCTGTATCCATGAGCCGATATCAGGGCTCCCTTCCTTAAGTTGCTTTGTCAGGTACATTGTCACGGCAAGTAACCCCTGCAGAGGGATGTGTAGAACATCAGATGAGACGAGGGAGCATGGCAGGCCTTTGTGAACCCTTCTCCGTTGGGAAGCTGGCCCTGGACCAGCTGCCACAGAGCAGAGCCGACTGCCTGGTAACGCCTCGTCGTGTCTGGTAACGCCCTGTTCATTTTGCAAATCCAGGGGCCGGGAAGGGAACCAGGCCAGAATAATTTGCAAGCACAGGTGCTGCTTTGTTAGCAACGTGGTCTTTTTGAGATGGGGACAGTGTCCCTTCATTTCCTGGTTTGCTCTGCACTTCAGTTTCTTAATACGCAGGCATGTGACTAGAATCACAGACCATGGCAGCCAGGCTCAGAGTAGATGTGCTCACTGGAGGCTCATTACCTGTGATTGCAGACACAGGGGGAAGATTTGACTGTGGAAATGGAGCTTGATGTGCTATTGAAATAACTCGGCAGGTTGGTAGAAAAGGCGGGTGGCGGGGGTGGAGTGGGGGTGGGGGTTCCACACTGGTATCCCTTTCACATGCCGATAGCAAGCGGCGTTGTAACATCCGATGAGAATTCACTGTATTTTGTTCCGCTCTACAAATAAACAAACCCCGATACTTATCACAAGGTAATGGAATTTGGGGGGGGGGGTCATGATAAGTATTTTTTTAAAGCTTAATTGTATGACTGGCGTTCCATCTTCGGACTTCTTTCTGGTGTGCTCCATGTGGCCAGCAGCCTGGCCCCTGGATGTAGATCTAGGCAGTGGGAGAAAGGAAACAATTATCCAGCTAATGTAAAGAAATCCTGCCAAGGAGCAAGAAAGACAGCCCTCGCCCCCTGGCCAATTACAGAAAATTGGTGTTTATGGGGAATTAAGTTGTCTGGTAATGATGCTTTCTCTTCCTTTGTCTGGTGGAGCCATCGTCATCGTCGTCGTTGTAGGAGTCCTAAGTGAAGGCCAGAGTGTTTCTGGCCTCTCAGCTGATACGCACCCACCTTTGGGGGCTCCGTGGCTTTGGGAGCAGGATTGATCTTAGTTCCAGGAGATTAGTTGACCCTAAAATACTATAGGGCGAGCATGCGCTTGTTCCAGCTTGCTGACTCTGCTGGCTCTGTGGGAACTTGGTGTTCTGGTGTACAGCTGTCTGGCGTTAAAGATGACTTGGGTCTGGCTTGCAGGCTGCCTCAGTCCTGGGAACCTCTCTTCCTATGTTGGGGACATTGAGAGGGTCCTGGGGAAGTGACTGTAGCCCCAAGAGTGCCGCCTTCGCACATCTGTTCACTCTGCTCTCTCATGTGAACCTTGTCACTTTCCGGGCACCGTCTACAGTTTGTAATCTATCTTCTCACCCGAAGAATAGCATGGCGCACGATATACCCGAAGACATCTTTAAAAAACAAAGCTTTCCACAGGTGTAGGCTGTGACTAGCTACATGCTCGGTGACATTATCCGAGAGTGTTACACTTGTGTCTTCTAGGAGCTCCTGTGCTGTGGTAGAGCTGTGGCTTCCTTCCCTCCTCGAAGCCCTCTGGAGCACATCAAGATGCCTCAGGGAACTGAATCTGAGCAGCACAACTGGGTTTTATTTGTCTTCCGCCTGCCTCTCCTTTGTTTAGTCCGCTCTGTCCTTTATTTCTGAGTACTGGGAAGGATGGGAAACCTGTAAGAATTTTTTTTCTAAATATCAGTAAACAGAAATAAATAGGAGGCCTGTGGGAAGAGAGAAGAAGATTCTATTAAGCATATTCAAAGCAAGAGGCAGGAGAAGGAGGTCTGTGAAAGTTGGCCGTGGCCATCCCAAGGTCCGTCTTAAGAAAAGGCAGGCTCGGGGAATGAAATGCGGGGCTGTAGCATTTCTGGAAAATTGAAGTTAACACCAACGCTGCCCTCTCTTTGCTCAGTGAGACTTAAGGCAGGGACGGATTTCTGTGATCCCCTGCAGTCGTGTGACACGGGCGCATTTCGCTACCTCGGTTGTTCTAAAAGGCTCAGCAAAGCCTTATGAGACGGAACACATTTTTACCTCTTTCATCCTGCGGGGCCACGAGGAAGTTAATTCCTTTTTAACTTTTTGAGACGGACTGGTTTTACAAAACAGGAAGATGAAAGGTGGCTGGAAGGACCGAGATAGAATAACCAGTCTGCAGGGCAGGCGGGAGCAACCTCAGGGACCGGACTGGGTGGCTGGCTGGCAAAGGGCGTGGTGAGGACAGGGCGGAAGTGCTGTGTGCCTGAGGCCCTGCATCTCATCCCCATGGGATGAGTCTACGTAGGAACACCTTCAGGAGGACACCACAGAGGACCAGCTACTAGAAGGCTTGGAAGTGCCGTGTTTACGGCCCAGGCCAGAGCACTGAGGGGCTTCAGTACTGTGCCTGTCCTGCCTGCTGCACAGTTCCTGGTCAGGATTCACCCACTTTTGAGTAGAGCAGTATGTGCTTGCTTTTCCTGGAGACAAAGGAAAGGCAGACAGCCTAGGATGAGACCGAGTAACTAGGTTCATTTAGAAGGTGAGAGACAAATTGGCAGTGTGGATATCCAAGAGAACACTGATAGGTCTTTGTATCCCAGACCTCTAGAAATCGTGGAGTCTGGGTGCTTCTAGATCATTCTGTATCTACAGCAGATTGTGCTTGTGCCAGACAAGCTCTGTAATTAGATTCTTGGTGCCCACTGCATACCATGTCTTTCCTAGCATCTTAGCATCTGCTTGGTTTTGTATCTACCATGGCACGAATGTACCACCTTTTCCCTTCTTTGGCTTCTTCATGTTTCTTGGAGGAAGGCATGGGAACAACCCCGTTGGCACACAGTGCTGTGCCCTGGGTGCCAGCCACGGCAGGACATCCGCCACAGGAAGAATGGCTATCCCTCTGCCCGCTCACCCTTGGCTGGTGGCTGTACCACCTTCTAGCTGCCAGGGGCTTCAGTCCCTTGCCTTTGTCTGGGGGTGGGGGGTGGGCACCACCTCCTTGGCTCCCCATCTTCATTTGGAAGTCAAAGTTGGTCCTCCAACAGGGCACTGTGTGTTCCATATGCATGCAAGCGGCTCAGTGTGAAGATCGGAAAGGGTGGTTGTCACCACTCCCGGTGTGGCGAGCTGGCCAGGGAGAGCGCCGTGCTATGACTTGTGGCTGTGAGGGAGCTGTAGAAAGGGCATCTGTAGTTAGACCCCATGCCGAAGAGCCCCTTTCCCTGGAATCTGTGTAGACCCTGTAGACTCTGCAGAAGCGGCTTTTCTCTGGATTCACTGTTGAAGCCTCCTCTGGAGTTTTATATTTTAGAAACCGCATTGCCGAAGGAGGGTCATTTGCAAATGTTGTAAAAACCTCATATTCTCCCTGGTGTACGTGGAAAAGGGTTTATCTGCCTCCTTGCATGTTTATGAAATAACAAGAGGGTCACCTGTTCATCTACATAGTCAATGTCCTACACCTATCTGTGCCTTTTTTTTTTTAAACTTGTTACCTTGGAAACAGTGCCCCAGCTTAGACATTGTATAAGGCCAGCTGAAAACAGAGGAACAGGAGAAAGGTTACAGTTTTTCTAAAATATCTTCAGGGGTTAGGAGAGCAGAGTGGGGGAACAACAGGGAGGGATGTGTTCTTCTGGTAACATTTTGAGAACACTCAGTTGAAGTTCTTTAAAAATAAGATTCGGTTGGTAGCCAGGAAGCTGCAGGCTGCCTCCTCAGCTGAGGACTTTGCCTTCCCGTCCGGGTGGGATGAGGGAGCCTTGGAAGTTCTGAAAGTTCTTCTTTGCTCCAGGGGTGAGAAACCCGGCATCCAGAGATGAGGTGAATCACCCAGCAGTCATACCTCGTTCGGCGCAGAATCTGCTCTAGAATCCAGGATTCCTGACTCAAAGTTTACTGTGCACCCCCACCCCCGATTAATCGTGTGCTCAGAAGCTGAGGCTGAGAGAGGGAGGTGGCTGAGAAAGCTTTTGTCTTGAAGTCAAGTAGCAGTCAGCTTGCTTGGCAAATGGGAATTAGAAAAAAGCAACCTGGCCTCACATTTTAAGTCCCTTGTTCTGGCAATGAAAGGATGCTACACACATAAATTGTCAAAAATGTGCCCCCCCCCCCAAAGCATGATCCGTCCTCCTGGTAACTGTTGTGGTTTTTTGTTTGTTGTTTTGTGAAGTCCCCCTCTCTTTGCTTTTCTATAGTGACCTACCTACCACATGAGGAGATACACCGACTTTCAGACGTTTCCTTCTTAAAATCTGATATCGAACATGTTAGCCCAAGGGAAGGACAGACACTTTGGAAATGGACCTTGAGGAAAGCGATACTTTTTAAGCACAGTGCAGTATTCTGGTTGTGCCTTTGAGGCACACGTTTTGTGCAGTAGTGGGGACGGTGTGGAATTTTTTTCTGACTGCTGTTGTGCATTCATCCTGCCTTGGCAAATGTATCTT
This sequence comes from Apodemus sylvaticus, assembly GCF_947179515.1. Taxonomy (NCBI): domain Eukaryota; kingdom Metazoa; phylum Chordata; class Mammalia; order Rodentia; family Muridae; genus Apodemus; species Apodemus sylvaticus. The sequence goes on along the minus strand of NC_067475.1, from coordinate 23,751,982 downwards.
CCTTCATACGCCCAGCTCCAGCCTAGGCAGGCTGTGGATTTATTTGGGGATTTAGCGGTTGCTCCGCTCATCTTGGGCGCCTGCTGTACTGTGAGGGCGCCTGCTGTACTGTGAGGGCGCCTGTTGTACTGTGAGGGCGCCTGCTGTACTGTGAGGGCGCCTGCTGTACCCTTTGAGGGCACCTGCTGTACCCTTTGAGGGCGCCTGCTGTACTGTGAGGGCGCCTGCTGTACTGTGAGGGCGCCTGCTGTACTGTGAGGGCGCCTGCTGTACTGTGAGGGCGCCTGCTGTACCCTGTGAGGGCGCCTGCTGTACTGTGAGGGCGCCTGCTGTACTGTGAGGGCGCCTGCTGTACCCTGTGAGGGCGCCTGCTGTACTGTGAGGGCGCCTGTTGTACTCTGTGAGGGCGCCTGCTGTACCCTGTGAGGGCGCCTGCTGTACTGTGAGGGCGCCTGCTGTACTGTGAGGGTGCCTGCTGTACTGTGAGGGCGCCTGCTGTACTGTGAGGGCGCCTGTTGTACTCTGTGAGGGCGCCTGCTGTACTGTGAGGGCGCCTGCTGTACCCTGTGAGGGCGCCTGCTGTACTGTGAGGGCGCCTGCTGTACTGTGAGGGCGCCTGCTGTACTGTGAGGGCGCCTGCTGTACTGTGAGGGCACCTGTTGTACTGTGAGGGCGCCTGCTGTACTGTGAGGGCACCTGCTGTACTGTGAGGGCGCCTGCTGTACTGTGAGGGCGCCTGCTGTACTGTGAGGGCACCTGTTGTACTGTGAGGGCGCCTGCTGTACTGTGAGGGCGCCTGCTGTACCCTGTGAGGGCGCCTGTTGTACTGTGAGGGCGCCTGCTGTACTGTGAGGGCACCTGCTGTACTGTGAGGGCGCCTGCTGTACTGTGAGGGCGCCTGCTGTACTGTGAGGGCGCCTGCTGTACTGTGAGGGCGCCTGCTGTACCCTGTGAGGGCGGCTGCTGTACTGTGAGGGCGCCTGCTGTACCCTGTGAGGGCGCCTGCTGTACTGTGAGGGCGCCTGCTGTACCCTGTGAGGGCGCCTGTTGTACTGTGAGGGCGCCTGCTGTACTGTGAGGGCGCCTGCTGTACTGTGAGGGCGCCTGCTGTACTGTGAGGGCGCCTGCTGTACCCTGTGAGGGCGCCTGCTGTACTGTGAAGGCACCTGCTGTACTGTGAGGGCACCTGCTGTACCCTGTGAGGGCGCCTGCTGTACTGTGAGGGCGCCTGCTGTACTGTGAGGGCGCCTGCTGTACTGTGAGGGCGCCTGCTGTACTGTGAGGGCGCCTGCTGTACTGTGAGGGCGCCTGCTGTACCCTGTGAGGGCGCCTGCTGTACCCTGTGAGGGCGCCTGCTGTACTGTGAGGGCGCCTGCTGTACTGTGAGGGCGCCTGCTGTACTGTGAGGGCGCCTGCTGTACCCTGTGAGGGCGCCTGCTGTACCCTGTGAGGGCGCCTGCTGTACTGTGAGGGCGCCTGCTGTACTGTGAGGGCGCCTGCTGTATTGTGAGGACACCTGCTGTACTGTGAGGGCGCCTGCTGTACTGTGAGGACACCTGCTGTACTGTGAGGGCACCTGCTGTACTGTGAGGGCGCCTGCTGTACCCTGTGAGGGCGCCTGTTGTACTGTGAGGGCGCCTGCTGTACTGTGAGGGCGCCTGCTGTACTGTGAGGGCGCCTGCTGTACTGTGAGGGCGCCTGCTGTACTGTGAGGGCGCCTGTTGTACCCTGTGAGGGCGCCTGCTGTACTGTGAGGGCGCCTGCTGTACCCTGTGAGGGCGCCTGCTGTACTGTGAGGGCGCCTGCTGTACCCTGTGAGGGCGCCTGCTGTACTGTGAGGGCGCCTGCTGTACTGTGAGGGCGCCTGCTGTACTGTGAGGGCGCCTGCTGTACTGTGAGGGCGCCTGCTGTACCCTGTGAGGGCGGCTGCTGTACTGTGAGGGCGCCTGCTGTACCCTGTGAGGGCGCCTGCTGTACTGTGAGGGCGCCTGCTGTACCCTGTGAGGGCGCCTGTTGTACTGTGAGGGCGCCTGCTGTACTGTGAGGGCGCCTGCTGTACCCTGTGAGGGCGCCTGCTGTACTGTGAGGGCGCCTGCTGTACTGTGAGGGCGCCTGCTGTACTGTGAGGGCGCCTGCTGTACCCTGTGAGGGCGCCTGTTGTACTGTGAGGGCGCCTGCTGTACTGTGAGGGCGCCTGCTGTACCCTGTGAGGGCGCCTGCTGTACTGTGAGGGCACCTGCTGTACTGTGAGGGCACCTGCTGTACCCTGTGAGGGCGCCTGCTGTACTGTGAGGGCGCCTGCTGTACTGTGAGGGCGCCTGCTGTACTGTGAGGGCGCCTGCTGTACTGTGAGGGCGCCTGCTGTACCCTGTGAGGGCGCCTGCTGTACCCTGTGAGGGCGCCTGCTGTACTGTGAGGGCGCCTGCTGTACTGTGAGGGCGCCTGCTGTATTGTGAGGACACCTGCTGTACTGTGAGGGCGCCTGCTGTACTGTGAGGACACCTGCTGTACTGTGAGGGCACCTGCTGTACTGTGAGGGCGCCTGCTGTACCCTGTGAGGGCGCCTGTTGTACTGTGAGGGCGCCTGCTGTACTGTGAGGGCGCCTGCTGTACTGTGAGGGCGCCTGCTGTACTGTGAGGGCGCCTGCTGTACTGTGAGGGCGCCTGCTGTACTGTGAGGGCGCCTGTTGTACCCTGTGAGGGCGCCTGCTGTACTGTGAGGGCGCCTGCTGTACCCTGTGAGGGCGCCTGCTGTACTGTGAGGGCGCCTGGAAACCTCAGTTGGATACCGCTCATAGCCTCTGGTGAGACTTGGGCATATGTGCTGAATTGGTTTCAGGACATTTTCAGATTAAAAAGTGTATGTGTGTGTGTGTGTGTGTGTGTATGGTGTGGGTGTATGTGTGGGGTGTGTGTGTGGGGGGGGTGTGGGTGGTAGTGTATATATGTGTGATATGTGTGGTATGGTCTGTGTGTGTATGTGTGTGTTTATGTGTGCTGTGTGCATCTGTGTGTATGTGTGTGTGTGGTGTGTGTGGGTGTATGTATGTGTGTGTGTATGTGTGGGGAGTGTATATGTGTGTGTATATGGTGTGGGTGTATATGTGTGTAAGTATGTGGGGGTGGTGGTGGAGTAGGGGTGGTGGTGGAGTGGGGGTGGTGTATATATGTGTGATATGTGTATGGTGTGGTATATGTGTATATGTGTGCTGTGTGTGTCTGTGTGTATGTGTGCATGTATGGTGTGGGTATATATATATATATGTGTGTGTGTGTGGTGACTGTATATATGTGTGTATGTGTGTGTATGGTGTGAGTGTATATGTGTGTGAGTGTGTGTAGTGGGTATATGTATGGTGAGTTTATGTGTATGTGTGTGTGTATGGTGTGGGTGTATATGTGTGTGTGTGAGTATGGGGGGGTTGGGCATGTGTGTGATGTATGTATAGTGTGGTGTGTATGTGTGTGCTATTTGTGTCTGTGTGTATGTGTGCATGTATGGGGTGGATGTATATATATGTGTGTGTGTGTGTGTGTGTGGTGTGTGGTGTGTGTGGTGTATGTATGGTGTGTGTGTATGTGGTGTAAATGGCTGTATGTGTATGAAGTGTATGGTGTGAAGTGTGTGTATGTGTGTGTGCGCGTACATGGTGTGTGTAGCCGGAAATGCCATGTGTGTGGCTGCAGGTGGCTTCCTCCACCATTGTCCATCCTTTGTGCAGACAAGGTCTCTCATAGCACCTGAAGCTCACAGTTAGACTCACCAGCCAGTGAACCCCTGAATCTTCCTGTCTCCCCCTCCCAGCAGGGGATTATAAGAGCACTGCACCTCAACAACCAGGCTTTTTACGTGAATGTGCGGAATCTGAACTTAGGTCCTCCAGCTCTCATGAGATCTACGGCACCGGCTCACAGCCCCTGAGAGGAACATTTTCATCGCTTACATATAGTGGGAGTGTTTAGATTGGTTTTTCATACAGTCTTTCACACAGTGGTATTTGTCCCACTGTTCTGGTCAGAATAATTCCTGAGTCTCCTGTGTCTGAGGGTAGAGTGGGGGCCTGTGGACTTTGGCTTAGGGGCAGTTTCTGGGCAGTGGGCCGAGGAGCCGGTGTAAGTGGAGCAGAGTCGTGGGATGTGTGAACCGGTGCTTGGGGTTGGCACTGGCTTCACGGTGGAGACGGTTGGAGTCGTGGCCTGGGGATAGGAGACGCTGTAGATGCATGACTCCCGCGTAGGCATTGAACCTAAGGGTGAGCTGGTGGTGGTTTCTCACATCAGCCGTGCTCTTGGGCACTCCTGTAACCCAGCTGCGAGCTGGTCTTTAATCCCGGGTCTCCATGCCATCGGAACCCTGCCAGCCATCTTGCCTTTACCTACATGACCTTTCTCTCGAAGGCAAATTACTGGCTCCACAGATTATTTAGAAATATTTAAAAATATTTCTATTTTTTTTTTTAAAGGAAGAAGGTTGAACTGAAGACAATGGACTGGTCTAATGTGCAGCAAAATATGTCTTAATGATGCAGTTAAAAAAAAGTCGAGAGGAAAATGCAATAAATAAAAAACTAATCTGTTTTGGACTCCACTGTGTTGCTCTTGTTTGTGGAGAAACGTCAATGTGACAGAGTAATTAAAACCCTACAGAGGGATTAGGAGTCAAAAAGGAGATACAAGGGGGGTGGGGCTGCTGAGGTGACAGGAGACTTTAGTGCTGAGGCTCGCAGTTCCCCGAGGCGGTTTTTATCTTTCCTGAATGTACATTTCACATCCATGAGGGCCACGAACCTGAGTTACACAGGTGACCCAAATCGGAAGTGACCCCGATCTGAGATAGACCTGTGAGTGCTTGCTCTGTAAGTGGCATGGTTGCCAAATAAGCCACGAGCCCCGACTGAACATGGCTTTCCTGTGTTTTCTAAGAGGCTCTCTTATTTCTGGACCTTACTAGGTCTTGGTCATTGTTTGCACTAGCACACGCGCATGAAGACGAAAGCCAGATGAGTCTGTCACCCTCTGCCGTTGGGTTCCTGGCTGTGTGTCGTAGCTTGGTCGGCCTCGGAGTGCTGACAAGTCATTCTGGTTCATTTTTCTTGCCCTTTTTTTTTTATTGACTCTGAGGTGTTCAATGGCCAGCCGGTGCTTATCTAGCTTGAAGTCATTAACTTTGATCAAAACAGGAGGGATTTGAGAAGTCAGAGGACGGCAGAGAAAATCCAGAGCTATCTTTGGTTTCCTAAAGAAGTGCGTGTGTGTGTGTGTGTGTGTGTGTGTGTGTGTGTGTGTGTGAGAGAGAGAGAGAGAGAGAGAGAGAGAGAGAGAGAGAGAGAGAGAGAGAGAGAGAGAGAAGGTTCCAGGAATCAATATACCGTCTCTGCCCTTCCCAGCCTTGCCTAATTAGAGGGCCTTCTTCCTATACCATTGCCCCTCTGGCTGGCACTGGAAATATTCTCAGGTTGTCAGGTTCCAGTCTGGAATTAAAAATGTATAATTACTTTTTTAAAAATTTTGTGTTTTAGCTTTAAAGGCAAGTAGCAGAAATAAATCGGGTATACTTTTTTATTTTCTTTTGGTTTCTTGCTGCCAAGGACACAGCTCCTCGGCATTTGCGCCCAGCAGGATGTTACATTAGACTCGCCACAGGTCACCTTCAGAGCATTGGGTTATTCGCTCTGCTATTCCAGTTCTGTTGGGAGTATGCACGGGCCTCCAGCCTGCCTGGGAAGTGTGAGCCTGAGGTGACTTTACCTGCACAACCTTTCTCTGGCTTGCAAGAGAGTCTTAGGGGTCGGCTGGAATCTGCAGTCTAGCCGAGGTGATGTTTATGTGACTTTTTTGTCAGAACCAGGTAAACCTGACTGTGTCACTTGCACCACTGCGCTCGACAGCACTAGCTTGGTGACAGTGGATGGTCCCACTCTAAAATGGGTTTTCAGAGACTCGACTATATGAAGCCTAGATAGAAATGAGGATGATTATAATTATGATGAGTAAGAGTTTATTTTCATTCAAAGAAGGTAATTGAAATTTTAGTTTCAACTAACATGTCTAATCTCTTATATAAACAGAATTTTAGTTTGAGAAAGGATCCTGGATAGTACAGGGTGTCCTTGGGCTCAATTATGAGGCAAAGATGACCATGAAATGTTAACCCTTGTGTTTCTACATTCTGAGTGATGATGTTACAGGCATGCACCACTACAACCAGTTTATATGGTATTGGCCAGATACTGGGAAAGCACCTTACCAGTTGAGCTATGTTCCCAACCCTTAAAAAAATATGCAGGTTTTTGTTAACATGACCGAAGCTGGCCTACAATGCACTATTCTGCCTCTGCCTCTCAAATGCTGATATGATAGGTATGTTTGCCACCATGACTAGAAATATAAAAGTGTATTCTATAGACAAATCACTAATGAAAGAATCTCACAGTGTCCTAGCCAACCATCACAAACTGTGTGGATACTCTGATCTTCATAAAGGTGGGTGGGAACTTTCATTCATTTTCAACTGGGGTTTGGCAAGCAACAGAGACCTGCAGAGAATCATGTCGTTATTTTGTGATTTGTAGATGTCTGCCCTTTACACTGCTGAGGAAACTCAGGGTTGACCAGACACACCTCTGCAGCCTTGGCCTTCCAGATATAGCTGGGAGTAGAGGAGTCCCTGGGAAATTTAATAGGGAGACAGAGCTGTTGGAAAGCCTCTGTGCTGAACTGCTCCACGTAATGCAATCTTCTTGTCTGCCTTGTTATCTTAATGGTTTTAGTGGAGAAACTACTAATGACACTATTTTGAAGAAGCGGTTAAAAAATAATCAAATGTAGCTGAAAACGGAGCCTCGGCCTTTGTTAAACATTCATGTTTTTTTGTTTGTTTGTTTTTTTTTGTTTTTTGTTTTTTTTTTTTTTTGCCTTGCCTTGCCTTCTGTCACGTCTCTCTGAAAACCATGAGGACTTTCTATAGAGCTGATCTGCTTGGTGCTAACACCGTGCCCTTGATAGTTCAAGTCCAGGCATTGAGATCTGTGTGAAAATGCTGTGCCTGTGTACACCAGGTTTGCCACGGAGGCCAGACGCTGTTTTTCGTGTGTAGTGACATTGGGTTGGTCCCAAAGCAGAGGAAGAGGGCTTGAGGATGGTGGAAGAGGCCAGAGTGCAGTAAGGGGATGGTATAGCCCCCTTGGGACCTCAGGGAAGGGGACGGGGCGTGGGTGCTGGTGAGCCAGAGCTGGGCGTGGGGGCGGGGCGCGGGTGCTGTATTTCAGGGGCCAGTATGGAGGAGAGCCTCTCCTCCTGGGCCTAGCCTCATTGGTTTTTATTTCCCTGCCATCAATAATGACATCGGGGCTGGAACGGAGGATGCATTCAGTGTTTCAGATGCACCCACGAGTGAGAAGCCGCCATTGCCACCCCCCTGAAGCTTCCGGCCGGCATGTGGGGGGTCAGTGCACGTCTTTAGGAAGCATCGGAGGACCTTTGGCTCAGCAGAAGGGATCTCTGAGCTGGTGCCTGGGTGGGAGGTGAGGAAGGCAGGCAGGCTGATGAGTGCCAGCAGGCATCATTTTCCTGTTCGTTCCTCTGTAGTCAAGTGGCTTCTAGTTCAAGGACAAAAACTGGGAAGAGCAGGCAGCTGTAGGGGCCGCCGACCCAGACTCTGCGCTTCCTTGGAAGAGACAGCGCCAGACCTCTCAGCCCATTGCTGTAGCTCACCAGTCTTATCCACTCAGCATTAGGCTCAGAAAACTTTGCAAAGTTCCAAAGGAACCATTCTCAGGTTCCAAGGCTGGAGAGGGCATGGGACTACCTTTTTAAAATTTCATTTTATTTATTATTTATTGTTTTAAACATCTTATCCCCAAAGCCCAGCACAGGGGCCGGCAGACTGTAAGTGCTAACTGGGGGGAAAAAAGTTCAGGCCTGGTTTCTTGGAACAGAGCTGAGAGGAGAATTTGCCTTGGACTAGATGAGCTGAGAGTCACTTCAGGATTATTTTCTCTTATCGAAATATAAGTATTTGGGGGGTGGGTGGGATGTGAGTGAACTCCCTCAGAGCTGTCAGAGATAAAGGTGTGGGGGTTTCCGCTCACATCGCCAGTTTCTGTCTCGGGAGGAGGTTTTGTGAGACTTGGTCTGCCTCCTCACCGTTCAGCTTTGCGTAATTGATTAACCGAGTATCTCTGTTTGCAATCCCTCCCTAAAATAAATTCCACTTTTTAAATTAACTCTCCAGAATTAATAAGTGCCAAAAAATGCAGGATGTGTGTTGAATCTTGTGATCTGACATGATGAAGGCGGCTGCCAGGGAAGACAAATCTAACTAACGGTTTTGGGTCCGGGAAGGTATTCTTAGTTCCTGAGCTGGTAAACAGCTCTCTAGAAGGAGTTAATGCCCGCTGGGCCAAGCTCCTGCTATCTATGTGTGCCTAGGGCATCTCAGCCACTCCCTTTGTTAGCTCTTTATTGGAACCCAGCCCCCCTCTGAGTGGCAGAGCCTTTGCCCGCACCTGAGGGATGATGGGTTGGGGAAGGGGGTTCAGTTCAGTCTGCAGAACCTCAGGAGCCGGTGGTGCATCGTGGTATACGCCTGCCACATGGACTGGGTACGGTGATGCACACCTGTGAACCCGGTGCTTGGGAGTGGAAGGAGGAAGATTGGAAACAGAGGTTCAAGGTTATCCTCAGCCAGCCTGGATTATCGAGCTAAGATTAGCTTTGTGGTAATCCCCATCTCCACAGCGAGGCCGGTTGCCAAGCTGACGCTGCCAGTGCCTAGGCAGCTCTGCGTTTGACGTGTGAGGCCAGACTCTCGAGACAGTGCTCCTCCAAGCCGGGCCAGCCACTCCCCCTGGCCCCCCGTGGTATCTTCAGCCTGTCTTTATTGCAGCATCCTTTCTCAGGTCCACTGTGAACTCTCTGGTCAGATGTGCTAAACACGCAAGTTTGTGGGTATAGGAAAGGTCCCAAATAAATGGCTCCTAATTTAGAACCCAACTTAAGAAAGTCTTCAGGGGACTGGACAGATGACTGCTCTTCCGAAGGTCTTGAGTTCAAATCCCAGCAACCACATGGTGGCTCACAACCATCTAATGAGATCAGATGCCCTCTTCTGGGGTGTCTGAAGACAGCTACAGTGTACTTACATATAATAATAAATAAACCTAAAAATAAAAGTCTTTAGGCAAATGACATCATTTGCATAATGGTAGATCATGGTCCTGTAAGGCCTTGGAGTCGATGCTGGGTGATTCTGTGCTACTGTTTCATAGTAGCAGAAACCCAGAGCCTCAAAGCCAAGCAGGGTAGGTACTGGAGCCTCCCCGGGAAAACACAGCTAAGGATTCTGGTAGGCAGGCTCTTGGGAAACTAGAAGAGTGGATTGAGTAGCACCCCAGTAGCTTCCAAAGGAGAGGTGACTTCTTCACTGAAGTCCAAAACTGGTGACCCGGCATCTGTCTCTGAATGAGCAGAAATCCGAAAAAGGCAGATGTATGGGGTATGGTTTTTCCGAATTGGGTTTTAATTTTTACTCTTAATAATAGACTTTAAAGCAGTAGTTTTTGTATAGCTTTATGAATGAGGAGACTCAATGAAGTGTAGTAAATAAATAAATAGGTGTTAAAAATCGTTAGACATGACCGTGTGGCCATCTTGGATGGTCTACTGAGATTAATATACACCTAGGTTATTTTCATTAAAAAGTAAAATTTGTTCATATTGTAGACCCGAAAGGCTGAATGTTAGGGTCTGAGGAGGGATTGAATGCAGGTAACTGACGTGAGTTATGGAAGAGGGTACAAAGCTAATTGCTTCTAGTTCTGATTCTGTAGTGGGTTTTCTTCTTTTCAGTGATAGTGTATGAAATGGGTTTGATGTCGAAGTCTTAATAACACTGGGAAAGTCGATTGTGCCTATAAATCGTGAGACAAAGAAAAAAGCAATACTTTCTGATGTTTTTTTTTTAATCCTCTTGTAAACGATGTGCACACCCAGAAGGTGATAAAATACTGTAGCCCTTCTGAGACAGGGAAGAAATGCAATATGCTGATACTTGAGTATCAGTGTGTTTTAGTTTCTGTGGAAACAGAAAAAGTTTTCAGAATATTGTGTAGATGTGTAATATGTTGGTTATTTAAGGGGGGGACTGTTAAGGAGACTTTTAGTTTTCGGGGTTTTCTTTTTTTTAATGGGAGATTGTTATTGCTGTGAATTGAGATAGAAAATTGATGAGATATTATCCTTGATCCCCTGGACCAATCTAAGGAAACAAAGCTCTAGAATTACTGCCTCCTACCCCCCATCATTCCCCTTCCCTGACTGGCCAGAACAGACCTCAGCATGAGCAAAACCAAGTAGGAGATCTGGGGAGGCTGGTCCCCGAGGCCCCCATGTTGCCCCCACCTGCATCTGTCAAGGGGTTGAGGGCTTAGCAGTCTCCTTGGTAGTGTCTCATTGGATGGACAGACAGTGACGAGCTGTTTCTTCTCTAAAATTGAACTGCCCAGCCAACTGGATATACACTCAAGTCTTTAGTGACATTTTAGAAAACCTGCATATATATATATATATATATATATATATATATATATATATATATATATATATATATATAACGAGGGTGATCTGAGAAATTTTTGAAAGTTTACGATTGTACCGGAGCTTTATAAAAGTGTTTCCTGTGACTTTTGTTTTCTGAATATTTGTATCCTCAACTGTATGCTATCGCGCTTACTTTGTCCTGTCTCACTATGCCAGAGAAGCCTCTATCAGTGACTGTCCGTCCCTGTCATCCTGTGAGCTGTGTTTGTTACCGCTCTTTGGACATGAGTATTCCCATGAGATCCAGAATGAAATGCTTGGACTTAGGAAGGCCCCTGGGAAAGGGTTCAAGACTGGCCAGGAATGAGCCCAACCCATTTATTGCATAGAGAGACAATCAATTGCTGCTGGTGCAGAGAGGGGAATCCCCTCTAGCAGACCTCAGCTGCTGAGGAGGAGTCTACCCATTGTTAATCGTTGATACCTCAGGATGGCAGTGGTAGACATGTAGTTCAGCTTTAGTGAGGAGGTGAAATGCATGCTACACCTTTAAAGGTTTGAGAAGGTTGGCTGTTTGGGGTGATAAGGATTACCTTAGGGATTAATGAATTAAGAGAGGTAGAAAGCTAAAATCCTCCTTTCGGCACCATTCAATTCCGTTGAACGCATACTTTCCCAGGCTGAGTGGTCCATTTGCCTTGGCGGAAACCCACGGCGTGTTAAAATGATGACATCGGGCCAGTTCTGTAACTTTGATTTACGCTTGAGTCTGTAGACCTTGGGTCAGATTAATTCAGTCCTGCCCTAAGGGACCCAGTCGTTGGGAGTACTGCTATCTCCACACCCAGCAGCTATGTTAATGGTCCACTGCTGCCCCGAGAGCCCATGTTCTTAAGGCACCAAAGTGCTTTTGTGTTCGCTGCAGTATTATTTTAAATCACAGGCATACTTGGGAGATAATCACCACTCACATATCGCTTAAAAAAGTAAGACAAGCCAGCCTGAGGTCCGGAACGCTTGGTCCTGATGCTGCTTGTTGGTCGTTGGTGGGAGTTATGAAATCAGCATTTAACAGTTGGAGAATTCTCAGTCTTGTCACTCAAAGCAGCACTACATGGGTGTTTCCACACCATTTGAAGTGATGATTTAAATTCATTTCTAGTTGTTAGCTGTGTGAGAGAGGACTTCCTGAGCTTTGGAACCTGCCCTTTCTGCACGTGGAGTTTTTAAACTGCAGTAGATGTTGGTAAGGAAAAGCATTCCTGAGATGTATTTGCTTAAGTGTGTTTCTCCTTGTACCTCCAGGTCAGACCACAGAGGACAAACTCAATTATGGATTTAATGCCTGCATACTCCTCAGTGTCTCCAGGGGCCCTTCAGAACTTTGCAGAAATCGTTAGTGTTGCTTGGGATGGTCGCCATGGCCAACCCGTGGTAAAACAAAGGAGACATGTCTAACCTGAAAGGAACGAGGGTAGAAAGGCATTGGTACGCATACTCCGAGACTCCTTCCCTCACAGGAAAGAATGCGTATCCTTTCCTCTGGGGAAGGGTGGGTGACTGGATCAGCCCTGACAAAAACAACATATGGTTAGTTTTATGAGGACTTGGAGACAGATGGCAACCTATAGGCTAATTATGCAGTGGGCGACATTCTTTAAACAAATCACCGCTATTGTGACATGATTCTTACTCATGAGGTGACAATCTGAACTGTTTATTGTCACACCAGGTAAACATGTGCCAGGTGAATGAGGAAAGGTGCCACCCGAGGGAACATAGTTCTTGGTAGGCTCCATTTGCATATTGATCTTCCTGGCCAAAAGAACAAAGAAAATCAGGAAAATTTGAGAGTACGACAAACCTTCAGATCAGTGTAGGGTGTAGCCCAGTGGCACAACGGAGGACTAGTGTGTGTAAGGCCCTGGATCCAGCCCTGTACTAGCAAACAGATCACCGATGCCATCATGCTAGGGGCTGTTTCCCTGGAGGAGTTTACTGTGTTAAAGTTCTTTTACTCACTTGGAATGGAAGTTTCCAATGTCCCTGCCACCTGAAAGCAGCCTGTCCGGAGCAGTGTCAGGCTTTGGATGAGAAAGGTGGGAAGGGTCACCCCTAAGAGTTCTGCCCTGGCTCCTCCCTGCCCAAGCCTGTGGCCGCATGTTCAAGGTCACTGTCACCCAAGGGTAGCTTCTTAGAGATGTTCCCTGTCTCCTCATCTCTGATTGGGTCTTTTTTGTTGTTCCGTTGTATTTAGTAGATTGGGTTAATTCAAAAAGGAAAGGTAGATAGTAAAAAGACTTTTTTATTCACTTTTAAAAAGGGACACATAGTCGAGGTCTTACTACAAAATAAATGATTCTACTGAAGGAAATCAGAGGGCCTTGTTAAGTGGATACTTTGTAACATATATGGAATAAAGTGGCTAGATACTTTGTGTGTGTGTGTGTGTGTGTGTGTGTAATAAAGTGGATACTTCGTAATATATGCAACAAAGTGGATACTTTATAATATATGTAATAAAGTGGATACTTTGTAATATATATGTAATACAATAAAGTAAGAACCATCTTTAGTCAAATTCCTATGGTAAGAATATGTTTAAGGCAGACCCAAGATAACCCTCAGTGTGGGCCCAACAAGAGCAGTCTGCCAGAGGCCAACGGTCTGAGGAGCATAGTTGAAATATTTGCTCCCAATCTTCAAGTCTTCTGCAGAGACAGCAGGGAAATTATAGTGAGATAAGTGGTGAATAAGTGGTGAATAAGGAGAAAGGTGTATGAAGGAGAAAGATGTAGTCTAGACATAGCTCTCCAATCAAGACTATATTTCTGCTTCTTGCTATTTGTCTGCATTTTTTAAATACCCACCATGCCGTGTGCTCAGCTATATTTTCCCTTCTGTTTCTCCTATCCAGTGATTGAGGGAGACGATGCTCTATCAAGAAGTTACAGTGTTTGGCAGTCTCATGTCATCTCTGTCTTATGTTCAATTGACCTTATTCTTGGAAAGGGCATTTGGGCATGGCCTGGAATTCTTTCAGTGACTAGGGAATTCAGATCACTTGGGTTACAGTTTGGAAATGTGGTGTCAGATGAAGAAGCTGAATGAATGTGTGGTCTTGGTGTGAGCCTTGCCCTAGGGTTTGAGCTGTGGCCAGAGCGTTAGCTGTTTGCCTGGCCATGCGTTTTCACAGGTCTGGCCTGTGCCTCTGTTTCATTCCTGGGGGCTTTACCACGTGCTGCTGTCTAACTGAAAAATAGCCATTTCTGTGGATTTAAACCTTCAAAAACATGGACTGGAGAGATGGCTCGGAGGTTGAAAGTGCTCACTGTTCTTGCAGAGGACTGGGGTTTGATTCCCAGCAAATCTACACGGGGCTTACAACTACTCTTAACTCCAGTTTGAGAGAATCCAAAACCCTCTTCTGATATCTGCACCTGGTACAGATGCACTCTAGTATACACTCATATAATCAATCAGTTGATCGATAATCAGTCAGCCATCAATCAGTCAGTAGTCTCAGTGCTTACTGTTCAAACTTAGCACTCAAGGTGGATTCCTCAGGAACCCAGATAGCATGTCTCTTTAATCCCATCATTCTGAGAGAGACATGGGAGGCAGAAACAGACGCCCCAGAAGCGCTCAGGCTAGCTCACCTGGCATACACTGTCACAGTGTAGACAAGAGACTCCGTCTCAAATGAGACCCACTCTGGAGGTTGTCCTCTGACCTCCCCACATGCTCTGTGACATTTGCACACCTATATTCATGCACACAAACGTGTATACACATAGACCCATTACAGGCGTCTCACATACACCTCAAAAAGATGGGGAAAAAAGTCATTTGTACTTTTCCATAAAACTGAGTTAAATCTTTTGGTTGAGTAAGTTCTATTCCCCCACCGTGTTCATTATTCATTGTGTTTTGTGTGGGCTCCTGTCACAGCACTCGCTGTATTTCTAAAATGGCGAGTTGTGCTGTAAACTCTGCTGTGCTCTAAGCTCAGTGAACACAGGGTCCCAGCATAGCAACTCAGCAAGCACCTAAGGAGTGAAAGAAGTGCTGAACGGCGTCTAGAATGCCCTGTTTTCCACAAGCCCTTGGAGTAGACAGCTACCGAGGGTGGCCTCTCAAACAACCCCTTTACAAATCAAATCCAAGTTCAGCAATGCTTCCCCGTGGCACAGACCAGGACTTTCTCCGATCCCCGAGACCCTGAAACTCTCAGGGTCATCTTTGTAACTCTTACTCCCTGTGATGGTTAATATTTGATAGCGTGCTAGGCTCTGAGGAATTTTTTGAGAATAGATTCAAGGTGGAAAAAATTACTGTAAATGTGGACAGAACTATTTTCTGAGCTGGGGTCCTAGACTGAATCAAAAGGAGAAATCAGCGGGGTACCAGTGTCATCCTGCTGTTTCCTGGAGGTGTATGCTCCTCACCAGCTGTCTCCCTCCCTCCCAGTGCCAGTGCTATCCTCGCTGTGATGGACGGGACCCTCTGTGAGCTAAAAAATATCCAGGTATTTTGTCACAGCAACAAGAAATGAAGTGAATACACTCCCCTAAGGCTTCTCTTGTATCTTCTTCTTTTTCCTCCATTCCTACCACTGCTGCTTGTCCCTAGTGCCTCATGTCCCTCCGCCCTCTTAAATTCTACTCATAAAAAGAACTGACCTCTCCATCCTGATAAACCCACTCAGGATGTGGCTGCTCCCGATCGTAGCCTACTGACTCCGACCAGGCTCAAGCTGTTTCTAGTTCCCTTCTGTGGCCTGGGAGTGTTGGTGTGCGGATGACCAGTACATGTTCTCTTCCTGTTTGCCAGGCCCCCTCAAGGAGTCAGATCCTAGTCAGATGCTCTGTTGGCCCATGTGAGAAACAGAGAAGTCCCGTGTCAGATGGCTTTGGGCCAAGTCTACAGTGTCACCAGTAGGACCCAGAGGGCCTCCAGTGTGGCACTGTACAAGTTGCCCCTTGCCCTTTGTCTAGGAATGCCAGGCCAAGCGTAAGGCTGTTGCTCTTCCCTGTCTGTTTGCACAAGTCAGGCCAAGCCCCTTCTGATAGATAACGTTCTCCTAGACTTAGAACTTTTAACTTGATGTGTGTGTTAAGAGGGGTTGTGGCACATCTGGTCCTCAGAGTTCATCTCTGAGAGCAGATGTGTTTTCTCATTTCAAAGCTCCACTGTGCCCTGTCTCCCCATCTTCTTTCCTTGAAATCAGTTAAGGCCATGTTCTTAGAGTTGGCATCCCATTTTTCTTTGCTTGATTTTCTTGCCCAGCCTGTCAGAGTCAGCCAGCCAGCCTGCTTTTCTGCTCTTCTCCATTTTAGAAAGGTGCCTGGGTCCAGGCCCTGTCATAATCTACTGCCTGTCTCTGATGAAGTGCCCTGAGCTCTAAAAGCCCAGCCGGACACTCCCCACTTCCCTTAGAGGCGCAGGGTGCTCCCCGGTCACAGCTTCCCCTGGAAGCCACTTGGTACACACTTTAGTTAGTCCCATTAGGGAGGGACATTTTGAGTCATAAAATTGAAATCTGAGACTCTTTGGATTTTCAGGTTAGGGTCATTCAGTCTATAAAGTCTATACAAGAATTCTGAAATCCAAAAGAATTCCCCAGTTCAAGCCACATCTGGTCTCAACTGTTTCCTATACAGTGCTGGGTTGTGAGTTGTGTTTGACAGGTGAGGATGGGGAAGCCCAGAATCTCAGGCTGGTTAGAACCACCTGGGTCCCCTTTTCCTCCGCTCTGAATGTCCAGTGTCCTTTAATGCACCCAGCTGCACTCCTGGTTGGCCTCCCTGTCTCCTTGGGATGAGCCCAGCTTGTTTCCCTATCTCTGTCTCTCTGCCCCAGGTAGTGCCTTCCATCCCCCCACCCCCACCCCGCTTCCCTGTCTGTCATCTCTGAACTCCAGAGATACTGAAGGATATTCTAGAAGCAGACCAGTCTGCTGTGACCCTAGAGCCCGGCTGTGTGGTTTGGCACAAGTTGGCAAAACTCTTTGGCTCACTGCGAAACAGGCCTCATGAGGTTCCTAGCAGATTCTATAAAAAAGTTTCTTTGTAAACAGATCCCCCTCCCCTGCCTTTGCCACACGTCAGCTATTGCTCAGACTTCTTACTGAGTCCAGGGTATCTTGGCAGGTGTTTCTGCCAGCATGGGTATGTTCTGAGAAATGTAGAGTTAGGTTGAGATTACTATTGTTTAAGCACGGTGTACTTACCTAAACCAAGATGGCCACATTGCCCCCAGGCAGTGGGCTCCTCAGACTGCCAGCTGTCAGGAACATTATTATGTAATACACGACTCCTCTTTAATATTGTGACTTGGAAGCCATGAACATTCCCAGTTTTGCCAGGATGTTTTCTTCTAGCTTGTGTGTGTGTGTGTGTGTGTGTGTGTGTGTGTTTGTAACAATGCTGGTTTGTGCCGTTTAATTGATGGATCCGCTGTCAGAGGCCACCCACCGTGGCCTGCAGGGCATTAAGCCTCTTGGAGACTGAGAGCGCCCTTCATGATTTTTAGTTTGCAAAGTAACAGGATTCTTTATGAAAATTTCATACATAATTAGTTTTGGTTGCCCCCCCCCTTTCTCCATCCCCATTACCCTTCAATGTCATGTGTTCTATTACCCCCCCCCACCCCTTCCCTCGTAGCCGCCTTCCCTCTCTTCTGGACCCCTTTTTAGTTTGCTGGCCTCCATCTATACTCATTCCCACATACACACACACACACACACACACACACACACACACACACACACACATACACATACACCCTGTGCATGCACATGCACACACATGCACCGCTCTCTCACCTGTGCATGCACACACATATGAAGCTAGGATTTGCATGTGGGAACATCTTTCACATCCGTAATTTCTTCTTCCTTGTGATTGCATAAAACTCCATTGTTTCTGTGCACCATGTCGCCATTTTCCACTCCTTGGTTGATGGACATCCGGGCAGCGGGGGTTTCTTTTCATTCTCCTGCATCCTCATGGGCCTAGCGAGTGATGGAGGCTCAGCTGGTTCTCCTCGTTGGAACTTTGGCCTGGGAGTGAAGAGACTCAAAGGACAGATTTATGCTATGCATAAATCATTCACCAGTCCCTCCTTTTACAAGGGTTGGTTAGGAGCCTCCTGGCGACATCTTTGTTTCTGCTCCAACCAGGAGCCCACAGGTCCCCTGCACAGGTCCCAGCTGTTTCCACAGCAGCCCTCTGTAGAGTCTGCTGCCTCTGCTGGAAGCCTATTTGTCTGTGGCGTGCCTATTGGTCTGCAGGGAATACATTCCTAGGGCTTGAGTCTGCCATCCAGAGTGCTCTGCCTGACTGAGGCCATACCTCCCACTGGTCTCTCATACCAGCATCCTAGTTTGACTCGCCCTGCCCCTGCTGACCTGGTGGTAACAGAATCCCAGCCTTTGAGAGTAAGGTGCAGTGTGTGCACCAGCCACCTGCCTGCTTCCCAGCAGCTGGGCTTCCCCTATAAAAGCCTCTAACATCCTCGGCTCCCAGGAGGAAACAAGCCTGCTGCTTGTGGCACTAGAGCACCAATTTTTCACCCTCTCCAGTGGCTCTGGCCCTCACCTCCTCCTCTATGGCATCTTTCTTTCAAGGGGCCACTGCAGCTGGGCTCTAGCCTCTGCGGTGTGGTCTGGCCTTGGGGTTGGGGCGTGCCTCTCTTCTGCTGCCTTCGTCCCAGGCCAAGGTCTGTTCCTTGAGCATGTTGTCCTCCTGGGAAGCGTGTTTTGGCAGATCCTCATTCCTCCTTCACCGGTATGCTCAGCCACTTGAGAAAAATGCAGGGCCTGCTCCACACAGAACACAGTTAGTACCTGTAACTCTCGTTCTGTTCCAGTTCTGTGAGCCGCCTGCCTCTCCTGACCCTAGAAAGAGTTCCGCGTTGCAAGCGTAGATTTCAGGAGCCAGGGTGCGGCTGACGCTTAATTTTTTTTTTTTTATTATATTTAGCATGCATGGCAAGGTTGTAAAGGTCAGAGGACAACTTGCAGGAGAGTGTGTCCCCTGCTATCATGTATGGGTACTGACCAGGCTCTCAGTGAGTGGTTTTACCTTTCCATCCCCCACCCTCCAGCCAACTTCCTGAACGGGATGGTGTCCCAGCAGCAACAGGGTCTTGATCGTGATTCGTTCAACAACTTTCTTTCAAGAGTATTAGGTGAGTTTAAGAGATTTGTATAGAATTTTCCAGTCAGCAAGCATGTGTTCACAGGGTTTCACCATGTAGCCCAGGCTAACCTTGAATTCATGATCCTCCTGCCTCAGCCTCCTGGGTCATCACATCTAGCTTCAAATTTTCACAGATGCCCTACCCCTAAAGGGGACTGAAAAGTTGTTGAAAAGTTCGTGTCTAACTAATTCTGACAGCAGGAGAGCCGGGGCGCTGGGAGCCTCGTCAAGCAGTGATCATCAGCTAAGTGTGACTTCAAGAGTCTCGCTAAAACACTAGACAATTACACGAAGGCAGCGAGTGTATTTTACATTTCAGCTGACACATGGGGATTGGATGCGACTGTGATTTCAATAAAATAAATGTCATCGTGCAGGGAGGAGGAAAAGCCTATCTCTTAAAAGGAAATTGTGTATCCCCTCACACAAAGGCTTGCTCGGCACCTGTCAGAGGCTATAACGAGCAGCATTGTGCTGGACGTGGGGTTTATGAGGAGCAGCTCTGCAAGGTGGCAGGTATTGAGCTATGATTTATGTCCCATGAAAATCCATCAGCCATTGTCACTCTTCCTGGGCAGTCACCTAGGGTAGCATTGCCTCCCTGTTCAGTGCAAGGTCAGAAAGGCTCCAGCATGGTGGCACGTTGGTCAGGGGCAAACAGCCCATCTCTTCTTCCGGGGAAGGTGAGAGGGTGGCGGTCTAGGGCTTTTGAGAGGAACCTTTTTGTTGTTGTTGTATTTAGTGTGGTGGCAGTACACATTGAAGTGTAACCCGTCCCGCGGGTCAGTTATTCCAGGGTTCCGAAGGGGTGCTACCTGCGGGTCAAAAGGGGTGGGGAGAGAGACGGAGGCCAAGCGCAAAGAAGGACAGAGTCACTCTGAGTTGTGTCAAAGCCTCGTTTAATGTTCTGGGGTACCCACGTTATAAGGCTTTCAGGAGGGGCGTACCCCAAGGTAGGGACAAAGGAAGGAAGGGCAATTAGCAGTTTCAGCAGGAGGAGATAAGGGTCCTCCGGTGGAGACAACAGGTGTTTGCACAGGCCGGAGCCTGCCGCAGTTATCTCAGGACTTCCTTCCATCGCAATTACCGGAGTCGGTGGGTGATGGTGCAGGCAGGATCATTCTGTAGTTATCTTCGAGACAATGACTAAACCAATGCCCACGGGAGAGGCTCTTGTTAATTGTTCTTATATTTTAGCAGCCACCACCTTAGGGCCATGAGTAAGCAATAGTCCGAATAGCTCAGGATGGCTTCCCACATCTCCTCCTTTTTCCTTTCTTAAGTTGAGGGGTGGCTATGGAAAGAGGGTCGGTGGAGAGCCTGTTTTAGGCTATGTGGTTTTGCCCCCACGTCCAGCACCGCAGTAACTAGGCCCTTTTCTGATCCTAGTAGGGCAGGGCCTCTGTCTTAGGCTATGTAAGTTGCATCCACTCCTGGCATCACATCCCACTCCAATGGCTTAATCAGGCCCTTGGTGGGTGTGACGGGCCTCCAGGTAGCGGACTCACAATAATCCCGTCATGGAGTCACCCTGCAGCCAATAGGCGGTGTGCATCTGGCTTGTGGCACCACAATATTTCCCGTCATTGGCTACTCCACAGCTTATGGCCCTCAGCCACTATTAGGAGCCGGAGGTCACCCTCCCTGGCATTGACGTTTCTACCGCTTATGGAACCAAGAAAGCTCTGTGCCTGCAGCAAGGGTAGAGAACTGAAGGCCGATGGTTGCTACCTCCACGTCTGTCAAGGCAGAATCAATCTGTGATTTAACAAAACTGGTTAATCTGTTAAAGGCCCAGGGGCCAAATGACAAAAGAAACAAAAGACCCAGGAGGGGCCCCAAAAGGCTGGAGAGCAAGGTGGAAAGCCAGGGTGAAATCTTAGCATCAGCATACTCTGGCAGCTAGCATGTTCCTTCAGCATCCTGTAGAAAGAACACAAACATACCTCTTCTCTACACTTAGAGTTCCCTGGCATTAAAATTTTTAAATTTTTGTGGTATATAGAGATGTGATTCTCCCCTCTTTTATTATAAAAATATTGTAAAGTTCTATGGACTTGTTCTATAATATCTTGTCTTTGCGAATTATGAGGAATCTCAGTAATATGACCAATATCAAATTGTTAATAAGACATCTCAAATGACTGATTATAATAATCAGTTATAATATTTGTCTTAATCTGATTTGGAACATTTAGTATTAAAAAATAACATATGTAACAACTAAATTTATATTTTGTTTCTTATGTTAAAATAGTTATAACTAGAAAGCTTGAAAAGCTGTCAATAGTCATATGTATATTTTTGATTAATTTTTTGAATTGTATTTGTACAAACAATTGTAAAAGTTAAGAATTAGTATCATTAAAAGGAAACAACTTTAAGCAATTGCAAGCCATGAGCTATATATGTATATTATTAATATAAAAATCAAAAGTTTGATTTTTAACATTTTAAAACAAAATTGTATCTTTTAGATAACAATTATTAATTTTGTCAAAAAGGCTTGTCATGTAATAGATTAACAATTAATAATAATCAATTTGATTGTTGTTTAAAATAAGGAACAAACATTTTATCATGCTCTTAAAACATTCTTTTTAAAATATTTTTTTTATTTTATTTTGTAACATTTTATTATTATATCAAATCTTTATTGGAGGATGTCAAAATCGTATTTGGAGAGATTTTACATTAATGTTCTCTTTGTTAAGGAATGGAAGTGAGCATATATCATAAACTGTTGACAAATACTTATGGTAGCTTTCTCCAAGTTATGTCTCTCAGTATTTGTTTTGCATCTATCTTGAGAACATCAGAGACTTAAATGACAAACTTAAAGCAGTGTCTTAGGCAAAATATTTATCTTAACATCTTTTGAAAATCATTTTCTTAAAAAATTTAAAAGCCCAATGTTAAGAGCAAACCATTTCTTGAGGAATAACCTTCTAATGAAAATCTTAAATCTATAATAATTTTGTATGTAGTAGGCAGGCCAAAATTTTAGATCTAAGTTTGAACTTCATTTTGAACCACATCTGTATGGATCTGTTAAAAATGTTCTTTTGGCCAGAAACTCTCTAAGTGAGGCCTGCAAGACAAAACTGCATCTCTCAAGCCTCTGCAGCTTTGAGCAGCTTTGAGGCAGCTCTGAGCTTTGTATTAACTCAAATGTAAAACTCCTGATTTGAGTTTGTTATCTCTAAGGCCAGACCTACACCCACCAGGTCCTGTAAAGAGTAACCTGTAATCAGACCCTATTGTATAGAGGTCAAATAACAAAAGGAACCTGTAATATCAAAGCATAACTACAATTTGTTGAAAGCAAAACCCAGTTTTAAACAATCTTTTCTCCTTAAAATTAATGGCAAATATATTTTTATATTGTAAAGTTTGTGCATCATCTTGTGTTTGAATGTATGACTTTGTAACTTATTGAAGAGACATTATTTTAAATCGTATTTCTTATAAATCCAATCTCCAGGCCAATATTCACACAAAATACCATGTCAATTTAAAAGCATCTTAGAGGCCTGTATTTCCTGGGTTGCGTCATGTCACGTGTAGCTAGTTAAGATGGCTCTGACACTAAATCACCAGTTTTAAACTAACCTTTTCTTAAAAACACTATACCTTTTAAATTATAACCAATTAATTTATAACTCTATAGCCAAGATATGTAAAACATTTATAACTTTAAGGCTAATTAGAAATAAAAATGAAGCGATCATACAAATCTCATAAATTTAAACCAAATATATATTTTTTTCTAGCTGTAACTTCAGAGGAATAAAGCACTTTGAACCCAATCATCATCATTGTAGAACTTTTTCTAGGAGAATTAACCATTTCCACTTGTCCGGCACCTGGCCCTTTAAGAAGCAGCTTTTTTTCCCAGCTGTCTTAGACTCTTACCTTAGAATGTGAGGCACCTCAAATTAGCCTCTTCTGTGTAAACCACAATTGGCAGGACTGCCAGCAAGATAACGCCTTTTTACCTTTTTTTTTTTTTTTTTTTTTTTTTTTTACATAAAACATAAAAACAACCAATCATTCAGCCAAACAAAACAACAGACAACATGAATTGACACACATATAGACAAGTTTTGGTGCACCAAAGACGTACAATAGACAACGAGGGAACTTCATGTCCCAAAAGATCCAAATATCTTAACCTGAACTAAGGAGATCTCCAGTAGGTTTCAGAGAGAAAACAGGACGTCTCCCGTTTTCTTCTCCTTTCCAGGAGAGTTTTGAAATAGCTTCTAACCATTATTTATTTATTTATTTATTTATTTATTTATTTATTTATTTATTTTTGATACCGTATCCTACACATGGAAAAACTGCTTTTCTGTAACCTGCTTTTTCTCTTGATTAAGATTTAACAAGGGGGAAGGAGGATGCCTAGTCGAACACACACACCTGTGGAGAGGGGTGGGAGGAGAGCCCAGGAATTTCTCTGCAGTCCAGGTCTTACATGCTGCCTATGAGTAGTTTTTCTCTGGCCGCCTCAGCAGCAGTCTCTGACTTCTACCTGCATGGGTCTCCCCTGTCCATTTTTGCCTAGTCCCTGTCCAGGGAGATAGCCCTGGGAGAGCATTTGTTGAGCAATAACCTCATTGGGACCACACATAAAGGACTTTCATTTGAGAGTGAATGTCTCTTCCCCAGAGGTTAACAGGCAGACCAGGAACTACGAAGGGCTGAGTAGAGCCAGTATTTCCCTCTGTCCTCCCAAGTCAGCAACTTTGAGCTCTGGAGAGTATTTTTTTGATTGTCCAATCCCCTGCAGATGGGTCAGAGAGGCTTGCAAAGGCCAAGCAGGGGGCCAAGCACATTGCGAGATCACAGTAGAATCGGCACCTGAGTCTAAGATGCCCTCAAAGCTTTTACCATTTATTTTAAGGCTGAGTATAGGACGATCTCTGGTGATTGCCTGGACCCAGTTAAGGTCTGAGGGACTTTGCTGAGAGGAGCCGTGCTGCATGCCTATCGCTGGGTATAGGGTGACGGGCCACGTGGAGGGGCTTGTTTTGGCTCTGGCTTTTTCTAGGCATTTGACTTTGAAATAAATCTTGAAGTTAGAATGACCATTTGTCCTTCGTAGCTCCTTTAAGAGGACTGCTTGCTCTCTGCAACTTTTCTCCTCTAAGTTGGCTTTCTCCCCGGGGGTCTCTTAACTTAATGACATATCAGCAAGGAATGGGTCCCTCAGGAGCGGAGGATAAAGAGAAGTTACAGGAGCGGATGGCGGGGACTCAGACCTGTCTATAACGACCAAGGAAGGTTTTGGAGAGTTCTTTTTAGGGGAAAGTGAGGTCACAGAAGCTGCCCGCGACAAAGGGCGGAGGCAATATTCAGCAGGGTCCTCGTTCGCACTCTGAATGAGCCTCCAGTAACTAAAGAATGTATCAAACATTGGTTCACCTGTACCTGTTTTTAAAATCTTATTAATTTCTTTACCAACCTTATCTCAAGTTAACGGGTGAATGTCAGGTCCACTTAAAATTAACCAAGGACATTTCTCATGACAAAACAAAAGAACTTAATTAAATCTTTTTTCTTAACTCTTACTCCTCTCTCCCTGAATGATTGCTTGATTTCTCCTATGAATCAAGCCTCTTTAGCCTCTTTTTTTATTTCCCCAATGACAATCGGACAACAATGTTTGGCCACTCACCTGCCCCTCCAGCGACGCACGAGCGATGCGGTCTGTGGGGTCCTTCATTCCTTTTCCCGGGATTTCTCCTCCGTCGTCCGGTAGTTGACCGTACTTCGGGTCCCTGGTTCAGGCGCCACTGTAACCCGTCCCGCGGGTCAGTTATTCCAGGGTTCCGAAGGGGTGCTACCTGTGGGTCAAAAGGGGTGGGGAGAGAGACGGAGGCCAAGCGCAAAGAAGGACAGAGTCACTCTGAGTTGTGTCAAAGCCTCGTTTAATGTTCTGGGGTACCCACGTTATAAGGCTTTCAGGAGGGGCGTACCCCAAGGTAGGGACAAAGGAAGGAAGGGCAATTAGCAGTTTCAGCAGGAGGAGATAAGGGTCCTCCGGTGGAGACAACAGGTGTTTGCACAGGCCGGAGCCTGCCGCAGTTATCTCAGGACTTCCTTCCATCGCAATTACCGGAGTCGGTGGGTGATGGTGCAGGCAGGATCATTCTGTAGTTATCTTCGAGACAATGACTAAACCAATGCCCACGGGAGAGGCTCTTGTTAATTGTTCTTATATTTTAGCAGCCACCACCTTAGGGCCATGAGTAAGCAATAGTCCGAATAGCTCAGGATGGCTTCCCACATTGAAGAACCTTACAGTTTTAAGACACCATTGATTTTACTGTCAGGACCTAAGCAAATGACAACATGATGCCTCTGAATAAATGCGTGAGAGGAATTTACCCTCCTTAAGGTTTTGAGAACAGGCATGAATGGCGGATGGGGTCAGGAATGGGAAGCAGGAACTGGTTCTAAGGCAGAGGAGCCAGTGAGGTCGACCCAGCTCTGCTAGTTTCTCATCTTACTTCCTTCTGTTGAAGCTCTTCCCTAGTCTTAAGTGAACTGGCAGAATTAATATGTACATATTAATAGGCTGAGGAACAATGATCAAAGCGGCCCTGTTTATATTTCATCATCGTTGGTGGTCATTGCTATTGTTTATGTGATTCTTGGAAATAATAGCTTTTGTTCTTCTTCCTAAAGACCATCCTCAGGGCAAGAATGTGACGGAGATGATAGAATTTGTTTCACAGACAAGCACTAAGTTGTACCCTTGAACGCAGAGTGGCTGTGTGGTTACCTGCAAAAGCTGTCAACAGGCTGCTGACTGTCGTGGACCGGGCAGGGGGGCGGGTGCTCAGGCCTACCCCTCCCTCGGGATTTACAGCTAGTTAGCAGTTGATGAGAGTGGGATTTTCTTCAGTGGTGTACCTGTGCACTAGGAAACAGTCCTAGTGAAACCCATGGGGGTCGCGCTTTCTCTCTTTCTCTCTCTCTCCCTCTTCCCCTCCCTCTCTCTCTCCCTCTTCCCCTCCCTCTCTACCCTCCTTCTCTTCCTCTTTCCTCTTTCTCTTCCCCTCCCTCTTTCCTCTTCCCTCCCCTCCTTCCCCTCCTTTCCCCTCCCTTACCTCCTCTCCTCTCTCTCTCTCCCCTCCCCTCCCCTTCCCACCTTCCTCTCCTCTCCCTTCCTCTCTCCTTCCCTCCCTCTCTCTCTCTCTCTCTTTTTCTCTCTCTCTCTCTCTCACACACACACACTCTCTCTCTCTCTCTCACACACACACACACTCTCTCTCTCTCTCACACACACACACACACACACTCTCTCTCTCTCTCTCACACACACACACTCACACACACACACACAACGTTTTTTAAATCCCATGACGGCCATTCTCTTTAGTCTGTCCTGTTTCACTGTTTGTCCCCTCTTTCTTGGGGACGCAGGCTTCAGTGTCTAAGTGCTGCCCCTTTCTGTGTATCACTTCTTCAGCCTAGGTTTTTTGAAAGGATGGGATGGCACATGCTTTTAACCCGGCACAGGAGGCAGGGCAATCAGGGCCACACAGGAAATCCTTGTCTTGAAAACCCCCGTCCCCCCTGAAGACCTCCCCCCCAAAAAGGTCTGTAGCTGGAGACAAGGGCCTGTGGTCGGTGGTTTAGAGCATTTGCTGCTTTTCCAGGGCATCCAGGATCAGAACACCATGTTAGATGGCTCGCATCTGCTTCTAACTCTGTCTCCCCGAATGATACCCTCCTCTTGCTTTGTTGGCACCTGAACACACAAAGCATGCACACACAAACATACACACAAACAAAACCAGAATATTTTTAATAGAAAGAAGAAGGCACCGCTAACCTCCTTGTTCCCCGGGGGAGGATGTGAGGCCTTCTGTTGCCCTGCTGCTCTTGGTGTCTCTCTAGCCTGATTTTATCCATTCTTCCTCAGTCTCCAAACATTCCCAGTCTGCAGAGCTCATGGCCTGGTCTAGGCTGAAAGAATCCATGGTGAGGGACATGAGTCCTCATACTCTTCCTGGAGCCACTTTAAGGGGGCTGGACTCTTAGTTCCCTGAACTCAATGCTCTTCTCGCCTTTGCCCGGGGACCTGCCCACACAGGGTCTGTTAGAGCTTCAAGTCAGGGCTGGGCAATGGTGTCCTGACGCTATAGAATTAGTACTCCGTGTTTTGTGCTTGTTTTGCAGCTTACCATTTAGGGCTGCGCTCAGACTTAAGTGAGCCTGTGATGTGAAGTGTCCGGCTTTCAGTACCAGAGTAGAACTAACTGCTAACTGGTCACCCGGAAATGCCTCAAGGCAGTAGGAGTGGCCTGAGGTTGCGATCCATCAAAGGTGTCTTGTTTTCTTCCTCTCCTGCTGGGAATACACACGCCAAGACTTTACGTGTTGCTTCTAAGTGACTTACTCCATTCTTAAAAAGAACCTTGTCATCCACCCAAGCTTCTCATGCATGCATCTTGACAGTTGCACACAGGCTGGCATTTATATGAAAAAGGAAAAAAAGTCAAAGCCAGACCCTACTCAGAGGGTTCTAGTTGAGTTTGTCAGTGAGAACTGTCATTGCTGGTTTACTGGAAACCAACATTTATCAGGCAGGTCCTGTGGGCACATGCAGATAGAGACAGGAGTAGTCATTGAGGCCAGCTTTACAGAAAGTGGCGCACTTCTGTGTCCTCTGACTGCAGGGACAGTGGCCCACCCTGGTGGCATGCCCTTGTATGTTGGTTTAGTGCCATCTGTACTGTGACAGCGAAACTGTGTTGGGCTGTCACTGTCACATGACTTTTAGTAAGAAATCCTTGCCAGGGGGACATCGTAGACTCTGTTTTTATAACCTACTCAGCCATGACCTCCAACCAGCTCTGACTGTGGACTTCAGCAAGCTGTCAGCAGAGCTTATATCCATTCGAGTTGGAAATGCTAGTCCATTTGTCTTCAGTGAGATCATTGACTTAAAAAGAAGTCCTTATCATGCACTCTTGCAGCCCCCTGCCCTTTCCTGGGTTCCTATTGACAGATCTGTCTGCTTGTTGTTGCTTCAGTGGCACGACGGAGTAAATGCCGATCGTAACTGCGTTTAGCTAGATTCTAAAGCCGTGACTATTGAAAAGACCCGACCCTTGTCTCAAGGGAGCCTATTTTGTTCCTGTCTTCTGCTTGCTTGGTCAGTGGAGAGTGTTGTTGTAAATATTTAAATTCCATCTGGGTTTCTACCCCGCCTTTGATCATTCAGTTCCCAGATAAAAGACACACAACTTTTATATTTATAATAAACCTTAATCAGCACTGAAGCTCGGAGGATATCTACCCTCTATGCTGTTATATTTGCTTCCCTGCCAATAACATGAAGACATGAATAGCCGTGCTCCACGTCGGCTGCTCTTATTCCAGTTGGCCAGCCCTCATGGCCGTGTCTCATGACTTATCTACCCCATGGGGTCTTCTCCTCTCTTCTCTTTTTCTTTTTTTTTTTAAGATTTATTTATTTTATGTATATGAGTACACTATAGCTGTCTTCAGACACTCTAGAAGAGGACGTCAGATCTTATTACAGATGGTTGTGAGCTACCATGTGGTTGCTGGGATTTGAACTCAGGACCTCTGGAAGAGCAGTCAGTGCTCTTAACGGCTGAGCCATTTCTCCAGCCCCTCTCATCTTTTTTCTATTCTCCTTCTCATGATCTGCCTCAGATGCAGGAACCAAAATTCCACCTACCTCCCTTCAGCCCAGCTAGAGGCTCTCGGCGTCTTTATTCAGCTGAAAACTTTATAGTTTTAAATTAAGGAGCAATCACATAGCACATCACTTGTTTATGTGAAGATTCTCTCATTGCTGGGGCAGCCAGGCCTTTGGGAAGGGCAGTATTTACAATACATAGCAAAAGACCAAATCTCAACAGGATGGCTGTCTTCCCTGCTGTGATTGAGGGACCCAGGGCTTCTTTGTTGTCCTTCTGTTAGCAATGCTGGGCTCTGTTTTCTGTACAAGGGGGAAGAGGAGACTGTACATTTGCCTCTTGCTAACCATCAACTAACACGATCACAAGCCTTTCAGACTTCGGGAGGATCTGAGGTGTGGGCTCACTGGGTACCTCCTATAGAGCAAACAGCTTTGGTGGACAGCTTAGCCACACACCCCTCTGAACTAGTTGTAGTGTATAAATAATGACCTCTGTGCAGACATTTCTGTCACCAGAAGGCATTTGCAGAGTTTGCACTGTCTCCTGATCTAAATCCTGTCTTATCTGAGAGTTGGCTGAGTTGTCTACACCATCGCACCATCTTTTCTGTGGCTCACATTCTGTGACATGGTTTTATTTTATATACCTGACTGGAGCCTGATATGAGCAGACAGGATTTGATGGCTTGACGTTGAGCCTAGAGTCATGTCTGGCACTTGACTTGAGGGATTCTTGGACCCCAGTGGTAGATTTTGTCATCTCTATGTCAGTAAATCCTTGTTGCCCAGCTCTTGTCGTAGGTAAGTTACAGCGACCTGCTGGGTTTGGTGTGAAGACCCTTGCTGTCCTTAGACACACCTCTGTTCTGTACCTCAGTCAATGGTATTTCTCAGCACTGCTTGTTTGTAGCATGAAAGAACTAGTAAATAACATACTTCAAAGTCTCCTTGTAAGGAAATATATTATTTACAAGTATACTTACAATTATAAGAAATCATGCTAATGTAAATGAAATATTTTTGAGATCATGGAAGGAATTTTTGAGAAAACAAAAATCTCTACTCCACTGTAGTCTTTGAAAATCTCTGCGTATGAATAGGACAGTCTCCTAATTGCTAATAGTAATGGCCTTGGAGGAGCTGGAAGAAAGAGACATTTGTCATCCAATGCTAAGTTAACAGCTTGTCTTGTTGTTTGGGTGGAATGCTATGTCATTGAGGAGTAGAAGTGCTCAATCTGAAGATCTACCTAGGAGAGAAAAAGAATAAAACTACTATTTCTATATTAGGGTGTTGCAGATAGAAACAGCAAACATTTGCTTGAGGAGAAAGCGTAAGTTTGTTTTGTGAAAAAATTCATTTGCATGCTGGTGGGAAATCCTCAGGGAAATAACCTCTCTGGAGGTAGAAACTCGATACAGCTCCATGCATTTGAGAGGTCGTAGTGCACTGAGGGAAAATAAAGTGGTCAGTGGTTGTCTTAGGATTTTATTGCTGTGAAGAGACACTATGACCAAGGCAACTCTTATACATAAAACATTTCATTGGCGCTAGCTTACAATTTCAGAGGTTCAGTCCGTAATCATCATGGTGGGAAGCGTGGCTTCATGCAGGCAGACATGATGCTGGAGGAGTCAAGAGTTCCACATCTTGATCCATGGGTAGCTAGGAAGAGACTGTCATCCCCCCCACTGGGTGGAGCTTGAGCAGATAAGACCTTAAAGCCACGCCTCTACAATGAAACATTCCCACAAGGCCACACTTCCTAATAGTGCCACTTCTCATGGGCCAAGCATTCAAACACAAGTGTAAAGGGGGCCAAACCTATTCAAACCACTACATTGGTGTTCTGTGGGCTGGGGTGGTTGGCTGACTCAAACTCTACTTCTACCAAGTGGAGAGACTTAATGTGAGCAGAATCTGACTGACTGGACTCTGTTGAAGACACAGCTGGAAGATGTGTTGGTTTGGTTTTTTTGCAAATGCAGTGTTTGCAAATGCAGAAGACCATTGGGATTCTCCCTGTGTTGTAAAGTCCTTCCACCTACTGCTTTTTAAGGTGTTTCAGGAAGAAAACAGAGCCTAATATTAGTAAAATGGGGGCGGGGGAAGCTGCCTTAAAATACCATTCAAGAAAATAGAGTGCGTATTTAATAATTTTGCATATATAAAGGGTTATAAATCCTCTGGGATCTCCTAGTTAATTTATCATCCCATGCTTTATTACTCATTGATAATTTTTTCTTCTTGCAAAAGGATAGATGAATAAGGCAGAATACCAATTTTCTCCCTCATAATAAAACTAACTTATTAAATTATTGCATGTGGGCTTTTGCTTTGTTTGTTTTTTAGTTTTCTTTTTTCTTTTTTTTTCTGATGTTCTGGTTGGAAGCTCAGGCCCAATACATAGTAGACAACACTGAAACCACCCCTGGAAGGTTAACTGTAGCATCCATCTTGAATATACAGTCCTATTTAGCCATTTTTATAGTTTAAATTATTGTTCAAGATTTCTAAGGTTGGAAGGTTGGAAAGAGAGAGTCTGATGGCTTAACCTCATTCCTGCTATTTTGCTGCAAAAACTAAAAAGAAACATTGTCTTTCTTTCATCTTGAGATGGTTCTATCTGCACATGCATGAATGTGTGTGTGTAGGTACATGTGTGCGTGCAGTGCATGGATATACTTTGAAACAGATCTTACAAGCCAGAAAGAGCAGAGTCCTGGGTTAGGATTCTGCTGTTCCACTCTACTGGGGAGTTGGTTCTTTCTCTTTGCTTATTCTGTGTCATTCTTACTAAAGTGAGGGTATTTGCAGGGCTGACATTATCAGGGTCCTAAAGAACCTGTTTACCCTCCTGTGCCCATTGCCACAGGTAAGAAATTATTATTTTGAATGTGTTGTTTAGGAGTCAGAGAAATCCTGCTGCCTCTTAGTTGGACTGTGGCCCCTGCACAGTTGTCTGATGGACTTGACTGTGGCCCCTGCACAGTTGTCTGGTGGACGTGACTGTGGCCCCTGCACAGTCGTCTGGTGGACGTGACTGTGGCCCCTGCACAGTCGTCTGGTGGACGTGACTGTGGCCCCTGCACAGTCGTCTGATGGACTTTCTGTACTGGAGCATCTCGGCTTTGCTGAGACTCCCTGACGTAGACAGGTGCCCGTGGACGTGGGAGACTGATGGAGCAGCCAGAAAAGCAGAAAGGATGTTAGAGCCCAGAGGAGTCGCCGGCTGGCATGTGGAGTTGGTAGAAGGACGCTCTCAGAGCTCTGATGCTCTGGATATGTTGTTAACCAGGAGTTGCAAAGGTGGCCCACCTATAAAGGCCAGCAGACTGAAGTCCCCAGTGAGGGCAGAGGGTGCCAGGAGGCAGCCGCTTCCACAGGCTGCTCAGGGCCTCATCCCACTGCTACCACTAATCTCAGTTCTGACTTCCTGTTAAACCAGAGATTGGGAGCTTTTAGCTTTCTATCAACAGAAGGTTAGAGTATCGCCCAACTATGCATCAGAGAGAAATGTTTTATTTTATTCCTTATCACACTGCAGTTGAGCCCAGGGCCTCATGTATTGTAGGCAAGTGCTGTTTCTGTGAACTCCAGCCCAGCCCATTTGTTCTCTTGGGTTTGGGATGGGAAGTTCTTTCAGACGCACATACCTTTTATCTTTGTCAGCTTGCTTTTAGCCATGGTGGTTGAAAGTATCTGAGTGATTGACAAAATGGCCCAAGCTCAAATGATTCTAAGGGAGGGCTCTGTGCCCTCTTCTGGGTCTCAGCCAACTAAGTTTTGATTCAATAAAATCCTCACCCCTAGATGATTGACGTATTATACTATAACAAATGTAACTAGCTAGCATGGGTTGGACTGGAGGATCTTTTGCTATCATTCATATAAAATCGAATTAAAATTTTGGTTTGCCGTGTGGACGTTACACTTGCGAGCATGTGTACTTGAAGGTTTAAGCAACGAAGGTTGAGTGTTTAATGACAAGATTTAAAAAGTGAAGAAATTTGATTTTTTCTCATGTGTGCTTATTAATATGTATGCATGTGTGCACGCACATGTGCACAGATGTGCGTATATGGGTAAGCATATCTCTATACGAACATGTGTATAGGGGCCTAAGATTGGCGTTGGTATTTGCTTTCTGTAGTGTCCCCCAGTCAAACCCAGAGTTTGCCAGTATAGCTCGTCTTGTTCCCCAGGCTCCTGTCCCTGCAGTGGAATTACAGTCGAGTCACCACGCCCACTCAACATTATGTGGTGCTAGAGATCCAGGTTCTGGTTCTCTTCCTTGTGTAGAAAGCACTCAACTACCGAGTTAACTCTCCAGACCCAGACTGGACAAATTTTGAGTTTGAAAATGTTTTATTTTCATGGTGAACTTGTTTGCATCTCTTTACCTGCTCTGGTTGAGTTGTCAGAAGTAACACCAGCCCAAAGAAATCTATTACTCTCTTACAGTCTCCATAGATGCCAGATATACACATAGTGCCCAGACATATGTGCAGAAAAAACATATACATTAAATAATAATAATAATTATTATTATTATTATTATAGTGAAAATCAGTGTGAAGGCTGTTGCAGGTCCTCTGAGTTTGTGGAGAACTTGTGCTGTCTGCACTGACTATCATATTCACAGTTTCTCAAGAAATACCCACTGTATGCGGTAGCTCTTCCTTACATAGTTTCTCAAGAAATACCCACTGTATGCGGTAGCTCTTCGCTTACACCGAAGCCCAGTGGGTGCTGAGCGGTGAGAAAGGTGAAAAAGCATCTTCTCCGGAGTCTGAGTCCCGCATCCTTTTCGCCGACTGCCTGGGCTTCCGCCCTCACCTTCCTTGCAGAACATTGAACAACTCTAGTGTGAGACCCCTGCTTCCTGTATCAGTAACTAAACACACCTTGGCAACTACTGTATATAGTGCCAAGAATCACAGACCCTGATAACTCCTGCACAGACGTTGGAGTGGATGTCGAAAAGGACTTCTTCCAAGCCTTGAGAGCAGGGAGCCAGCATCCTGACTGTCCAGGATGCAGAAACAGCTACCTTTACTAAAACTCTATTGTGAGACTTCAGCCTGCCGAGCCACTCCCCCCACACCAAGTCAATTCTGTGCTCTGAGAAGTTCGGAGATGCTGCGGAGAACCCTCTTCACTGTGCACAGCTTGCTGAGGTTGTGGGCGTGGCATCAACACCCCAAATCCCAGCCCCTGAACTTCTCCTCTCGGGTGTTTTCTCAGGCACCATTGGTCCCTATGGGGAGAGTGGCATGAATGGCCTTACAGCTTTCCTATCTGGGTCCATTTGGTTAAGATCTCTTTTGTGTTCATTCAACATAGAAGAACTACTGTCTCAAAGACTTAAAACAAAATTTAAGGATAGACAGAAATACCAGAGATGCATTTCTGCTTTGTCTTTATGTGGAAACCAAAGCATTAGACTCAGTGTCATAGTTGGTGTTCTCCTGCTGTGAAGAGGCACCACAACCATAGCAACTCTAATAAAAGAAAATATTTAATTGGGTCTGGCTTACACTTCTGGAGATTAAGTTCATCGTCATGGAAGGAAACTTGGCAGCAGACATGGGGTGGAGAAATAGCTGAGAGTTTTACATCTAGATCTGAGGACAACAGGAAGAGGAAGACTTTGGGCTTGTAATTGGTCTTTTGAAAGCTTAAAGCCCACCCCCTGTGACACACATCCTAGTCCTTTCAAATAGTGCTATTCCCTGGTGTTCAAGTACTCAAATCCTTGAGTTTATGGTTCTCATTCCAACCACCATACTCAATCATAATTTTTTTTAAAAAGTTAAACTTAAGAAATTTTAGATTAGCAAAAATTTTTCGGACAGTGCCGAGTTCCCATTTACCCAGCATTCAACTTGCTGTTATTAAGACCTCATGTTAACATCATGAAATTCTTAGACAAATGGATGGAACTGGAGAATGTCATCCTAAGTGAGGTAACCCAGTCTCAAAAGAACACTCATGGTATGCACTCTCTGATAAATAGATATTAGCCTAGAAGCTTGGAATACCCAAGACACAATGCATATATCAAATAATGCCCGAGAAGAAGGAAGGAGTGGCCCCTGGTCCTGGAAACGCTCAGTGCAGCAGTGTCAGGGAATACCAGGACAGGGAAGCAGGAAAGAGTGGATTGGGGAACAGGGGGAGGGAAGAGGGCTTATGAGACTTTCGGGGAGGGGGGATCCAGGAAAGGGAAACTCACTTGAAATGTAAATAAAAAATATATCGAATAAAAAAAATTAAAAAAACCATCGTGTGTTTGCAGTTTATGAAGTAGAATGGATGCATTAGTGTGGATTAAGGGACAGAACATGCTTTCTCCATAACCTTAATAGGTTTTTCTTTTGTTTGCATGTGGTATTATTACACATGATCCACTGACTTAGTTAGGATTATCATTGCTGTGCTGAAAGTATAAGACCACAAACAACTCAGGGAAGAAAGGGTTTATGTATGCTGAATAATAATTCTTTGAGGGAAACCAAGGCAGGAACTCAAAGTGGGCAAGAACTGAAGACAGGGGTTGATATAGAGGCCATGGAGGACTGCTGCTTAATGGCTTACCCCTCATGCCTTGTACAACATCCTTTAAAAAAAAATGGAGCCCAGAACTACCAGCACAGGGGTGGCACTACTCACAATAGGCTGTACCTTTGCCCACTAATTACTAATTAAGAAAATACCCAACAGGCCTACCTACATCTCAGTTCCCTTCTCTCAGATGACTCTAGTTAGCTTGTGTCAAGTTGACATAAAACTAGGCAGCATACTCTTTCTACTGCTGGGCTGCATACCTTGGATCTGAGTCTTGTAGGGTTGACCAGTTATCCGTTTCAGTTCCAAGTTACTATATTATACATCATCATGGTTTCCCAGGCTCCTTTTGGTTTGTAGTTTCTCAGACTGTATTTGACAGGCCTGACGAATGCTGTTTTTTGTAGAGTGCCCCACAATTAACATTTGCCTCATATATTTCTTTTGAACATACTAGAGAAAGGACCAAATAAAGGACCTAGGGAGATGGCTCAGTGGGTAACGTGCTTGGCATGCCAGCATGAAGCCTGAGTTCACATCCCTGGTGCCCATATAAGTCAGTGTCTGTAATCTCAGCAGTACAGTGTGATGGGAGGCCAAGAGGGGAGAATCCCAGGAAGATCATGGGCCAACTAACGTATCAAGTACAACACTGAACAGCAAAAGATGCACCTCAGAGCAGAAAGTGAATTCTAACACTCAAGATTTTCCTCATATTTGTGTGATGGTTTGCATCATGTTTGCACACAGGTTTGTATCATGACAACATACATTCACACTTACATACCAGAATATGCATCCCTGCCCCCCTCCCCCTACTCACTGGGTAGAGGAGAAAATCCCAGATAAAGTGCCCTTTTTTGGTCCTTTTTAGGACATTTAGTTGGCATGAGTTACCGCCATATGACCATCTGTCCAGTAGAACCTAACATGTTTGTTGGCTCTAAGTCCCTCTTTTGTCCTCTTGTTTCTCCACTGTGTTTTTAGAGGGAAGTCACTGTACACACACATATGCTTAATGAATGGGAACTGCCCCCTAACTAGCTTTGAGTAGAGGTTCTCAATAAATTACTTGAAATTTTGTTATCTTTTAAGCACATGGCTTTAACAATCCCTTTGACAGTAGAATGCTGCTATATCTACTGTGGTTATAAACTCACTGCAGTGACCATTTTATTCTATTTGAAGGGAATAAATAGCAGCCTTTCAAACTGCATCCAGCCAGCCCTGATCAGAGACTATGGACGCAGAGCTTCTGCCGGGGTTTGCCTTACTGTGCCAAACATGCCAGATGCTGCCCATGCCTGTTCTGGGTCAAGACCCACCTCTATTTGTGTGCTCTGTTCTGCTTCAGTAGGCTCACAGGCAGTTTTAGAGACCACAGCCTATCTGTACTTCTGCGTGTATGTATCCTGTTTAGAAAAAATGCTAGTAGGAAAACATATTCCATTTTAACATGTTTCAGTATTGGGGCTGAAGAGATGGCTCAGAGGTTAAGAGCACTGACTGTTCTTCCAGAGGTCCTGAGTTCAATTCCCAGCAACCACATGGAGGCTCACAACCATCTGTAATGGGGATCCAATGCCATCTTTTGGTGTGTCTGAAGACAGCTACAGTGTACTCATATACATGAAATAAATAAATAAATAAATAAATAAATAAATAAATAAATAATACATGTTTCAGTATTACAGGGACATAATTGTCAGTTGGTATCTTTTTATACCCATTGATGGCCTCTGACTTGAAGTTACTCCTAATAAGAGTATTGGGATATAATTAAAGATGTTCAAAGGTAGTCAAATATTTGATTACTTCATATTCAACACTGTGTGTGCGGTTCTTGGGTTGTTTTCCTTTTTTTGCTTTTTGTTGAAGTATTCCAAGAACTTGTTATGGATTTATTAATTAAGAGTTATGTTTCAATCACTTTTGTTGAGCATAGTCAATGAGAATTAGGTATTTTTTTGAAAGCATAGATGTCTACATATTTTGCCCCTGGCTTCAGCAGAGAATTAGTAGCAAAGTCACAGCATTGTCCTTCCTCAGTGTTTCACGGGATGTGCTGCTAACCTGCCATCAATCCCTGAAAGTGAGTAGTGGTAGTTCTCAGCCTGAAGAAGAAAAGGAGGTTAATAGAAGTAAATTTCCCAGTTTTAAGGTTTTTCTCCTATTAGTTTTCCTTAAACTCTTAGCATCTGACCCCTACATCCCTGATGGTGAACATTACCAAAACAAATGAGAAATAACATAAAAATTGTTAGCAGAAGAATTCAAAGGCAGCAGATAATTCAGTCACTCCATTATCGTCTTGAGAACACAAGTTCAAAGTCTGGGGGTTTTGATTTTGCTTTTTACATATTTCTCATACACATTTTTCATCTAAGGAAAAATGGTATTTCATAGGCAGACACAGAACTATCGCAGTGTTCCCTGTTCCTCGTTCTTCCTCGCTCTTCCTCCAAGTCAGCTTCACATCCAGGTGATTCATATTCTGAGCAAGGTTGACTGCCACCCCTGCTAAACGGAAGGCAGCTAGGACCCCCTGAGCTTCCCCGGACAGGAAGGCCGTTGGTGATGTCATTGTCATCTGTACATCCTTGTGCAGGAAGGATGGAATTCACTTTTCCCTCCACAACGTTGGCATGCAACTCCTCTGCATCTCAGGCCAACACTATGCAAGAATTACACTGATTCCTAGAGCATTCCCAGCAAGGTCTGTGTGTGCATCCGACACACATGCGGCTGTAAATGGATGTGCTTGTGCCCAGAGTCACTTACCAGTCCTATTGTATAGAAAGGATGAATTAATAGCATTTCTGTTTATGATAGAATTAATTAGAATGATTAATCACCATCCCCCCCCCCAACACTGTGGTGAGTCTTTTCTATTTAAAAAAGGCAGGATCAGATTTCCAAGTTATTTTGTTAGGCTTTTGTTTTGTGTTTGTTTTGACAAGGGTCTGACTCCATTGCCTTCCGACCTCAGTTCCCAAATTGCTAGGACAGGACTTGTGTGCCACTGAGCATGGTGGATAAAGTATCGTAAGTGGCCAGAACAGGCTTATTTGAGGCACTACGTGAAGTGAACCTCGATTAGTGAGAGTGGCCCTTTCTTCTAGGAGGAGGATGACGCTCAGTGGATGAGAAGGGAGAGGGTGAAGGAATGAAGACTAGACCCATATGACTACAAAGAACAGCAGGATGTGAGGCTGTTCAGGTAGTAGTAGGGCAGAGGTACAGGGACCCATGTGTCGTCTCCTTAGAAAAGGACATGTGTGACATGTTTTCTCACACTGAAAATACCCATGAAGACACACCTGGGTCAGGAGCAGCACCTCTGCTACCACGGGGGCCTTGCTGGGTGCTTCTGCCACACCTGCTTCTTCTGTCTTTGTAGGTCAGGTTCACTTATGATCCCGGTCTTACCTCAGGGAAAATTCTGGAGTTTGCAGTCTGTTCCATACGGCCTCTGTGACCTAAAACAGTGCAGCATGCAGGATATTTCCTGTGGTCTTTTCCCCCGATGAGCACCTCGAACTGATACCTGGAAGTACTTGGTAAATGTTTGTTTGTTTTCTATATGTGCTGTCGTATATTTTCCCTTGCTTAGAAAGCAAGACTTGCCCTGTCGGAGGCATGTCCTCAGGTCTGTGTGTTCATCCTTCAGGTCGAAGCCAAGACTTTTGTTCCATTTTCATGCATATTTAATACTTATTGTTGACCCAGTTTATATTTACTCTTTGATATCAGAATACTTCAGGATATGTCATTCATTAAATCCAGAGTTTTGTATAAAAACCCCGTAGGCACCTAATCAAATTTAAACTGTAAATAAAATAGAGTGATTTCAGATAGCTTTGAATTTAAGATGGGACTTTTAAAGGTAACCCATAAGGAATTGTTTTTCTCATTTTTCCAGATAGGCTCTCATGTAACTTAAGCAGATCTCAAACTCACTGTGTGGCTGAAAATGACTTTAAACTAAAAAAACTAAATTGTGCTTGTATATGTGTATGTTGTGTGATTGTATGTATTTGTTTGTATGTGTGCTTGCATGTGTGTTTGTGTGATTGCATGTGTGTGTTTGTGTGATTGTATATTTTTGTCCATGCACACCACAGTGTCTGTGTAGTATCAGAGGACAACTTGCAGGCATCTGTTCTCTTCTTCCCAGAGACGAAACTCTGTTCATCAGGCTTGGCACTGAAGCATGTTGACGTCCAGCCCTGAACTTCAGCTCCCTGCTATTCCCTCTGGAGTGCTGGGATGAGAAGTGTGTGGGTCCCATGCACCCAGTTCCTGGTGCTGGGGACCAAGCCTGGGGCTCCCTGATGCTAGGAAAGCCATCTTCTGACTGAGATGGCTCCCCAGCCCTAGAGTGAGCCTTGAGGACAACGATGACCTGTCCAGTGGTGTCTTCTTGGGGGCCGCGACTGAGGTTGTGTAACTGGTGTGGGAGAGGGTGTGGGCTGTGAAGTGGGCACTTTCCTGTCTGTTTACTCCTTGACATTTCGCATTGGGAACAAAGAGAGTGCAGCTGGGGCCTGACTACGTCCTGGTGGGTCTTTGGGTTCAGTAGGCTCACATTTCAAATCAAGTGGGGTTCAGGTTTAAAAAATAAAAGTTACTAAAATATTATATGCTGGGCTTGGAACCAAATGCCTTAAATCTTTTTAGGGAGTTGGGGCAAGATGCTTCTTTTTTATAAAAGAATTTTGTATTAGGAAAATAAACATCAAGTGTAACAGGTGTGGACTATTTTGAGAAAAAACTCATTGAGTCTTTTAGAATTTAACCTATCATCAAGAACGCTTTGGGCGGTTTCTTTGGAAGATCTGATCTGACGTGGGCTTGCCCCAGCTGCTGCTGCTCAGTGCGGCCCTCTGAACTGATCATCCTCAGAAGCAACTTGGGGCCACGTCTGAAAATGCCAAGATGTGCATTTGGTCACTGAGACATTCTTCCCATAAAAGCGTGTGAATAATTTTTTATGGAGCGAGTCCATTCTAACAGCGTTTTAAAGGGAGGAGGATATCATTATTTTCAATCTAGATCATTACCTTGTCTTTTATTTCTGAATGCTCATTCTCCCCACCCCCATTATCGAGATTGTGTGATTTAGATGGACCATTTGGAAATGCTCCCTCCCTGTCTTCTCAATTTTTTTTTTCTAATTTTTGAAATACTGCCACCTAGGGATAACAGTTTTAAGCAACCTAATGTTTAAGATACATTTTAGTGTTTTTGGCCTCAACTTTAATTTTCCTGCTTCTTGGAGATTAAGGTTGGCTCTAAAATGCTATTTTATTGGTTCAGCTTTTATTTAATTTACTCTAGTACATTTAGATGGAAAATTAGGTGATTTAATACTCACAGTGTTATCTAGCAGTCTATTTTACTTACTGTTCGTTTTAAGACGTTAGTGCGTAAAATACAGCCTTGAACTTAAATATCTATCCCATGAGACGCTGAAAACGTGTACTGTTCATTAAGTGGACACTGTTGTCTGTTAACTGGCCTGCGGATACATCAGGAAAGATAGCAGTGGACGGGTCACAAATCATTTTAAATCCGCCACATACACGTGTGAACACTGCATGCTCCAACTGCGCTTGGGGAGGTGAGGAATCAAGAGAGCAGAGGTGACCCTGTTCTCGGTGCATTCTGGGAGATGGAGGATACAGGCTCAGGTGCATTATTGGGAGATGGAGGATACAGGCTCACATGCTTGCAATGCCGTATGCCGTGGTCTGCCTGAGTCCTGATGCCCTGTCCGTGCTTGCCTTTGCCTTCTTCTGACTGGCTTCCCTCTTAGCCTCCCCTGGCATCCGGACAGTTTAACAACTCTAATAGGCAGGTTTAATACTTGACGAAGAATCTCTGGCTTTGGGGGGAAGCCTGGAAGACATGTGGAAAAGCCAGGCTTGTCTCGCAGCATGGGGAGGAGGTGATGTGCAGGGTTCCTGGCACACCGGGCTGGCTTATTGGAAAGCCCCGGGCTAGGGAGGGACACTGTCTCAAGTAAACCCTGGGAAGATGCCTCCTAAGAACTCCAGAGATGGTCCTTTGCCTCATGGCTTGGTATTCCCAGGCCGATCACCAGGTCTGGATCCTAAATCTGCCATCTCACGCTGCGGCTGAGCCGCCAGCTTCCTACCACCTATCCAGAGACAGGAAAAAGGGGAACGGACTTGTAGCACCCACCAAGCCCCAGTGTCCAGTGAAAGGAACGATGAGGAATGAGAATTGACTCATTAAATTATTAGCTGGACCGTTTAATATAGCATGTAGTTGTGTAATATATCACACACATATAATTGTGTGTGACATTATATATCACATAATTATATGTGATATATATATATTACAATTATATGTGATATATATCACAATTATATGTGATATACATAATATATATATATATATGCACCATCCTATGCCAAATTCTAAATAATTTGGACTTTAAATACTTTACATCATTCTTAAAATTCTAAATAATTTGAACTTTAAATACTTAACCGGTCATTTCTGAAGGGTAATAGCCTTAAATAACTAATTCTCAAAACATTTCGTAGATCACTCGTAGTTGTTTTTATTTTTGCTTATGTTGCTTTAGTATCATTGAGAGAAAATAACTTCATAAGTGGACAGCTTTTTTTGTTTGGCCACGAGTATGTTTAACATTGTTCTACATGACACGGAGCAGGGTATACAGCTCAGTGAGGGAGCCTGCCTGCTACTCATGAGGCCTTGGAATCCATCCTTCACACCATCTAACAGACGTACACACCTAAAACTGAAATGTGGTATGGATTGGAATCAAGGTTCATACACCTTCCTAAGAGGTTATGAAGGGTTTCTGGCCACATGTCTCTTAGGAGTCCTACCAAGACCCTCTCACATGTCCACACCTGTGAGGACCTTTCCTGAGAGAGGTGCGGAACTGTCCTTACGTGTACAACGAGGGCTCCCCAACCCACAAATGGCTTCCAACCACTGATGGCAAATGCCTTTTGTTACTAGAGAGGAAGTGGTTCCTGTCTCCCGGAAATTAAATACTTCTCGGTTGGGCGTGATGCCGGTCAGAAAGAACACGAAAGCGGTTGAGCCTGAGGATATACTATTGGCTGTGTTAATGAAGTTGGTTCATACAAGATTAGAACATAATGTATTATGGATGAACCTGTAATGAAATGGGCTTCCTTGGCTCGTCCAGTTTCACAGGCAATGGCTGGAACTCACTGCCAGCTGCTCTTGGCCCAGAGCTCGGACACAGGCTCAGGCCCACCCCCTGCCATTTGGAAGAGAAAGGGAACGTGATAAATTGTGGCTTTACTCTCATAAGCAACTTATGACAGCCATTTAATAAAAATTTCAGGAACTTCCTTTTCCTTCCAAGGAGGAGAGCCAGGGAGTCCTGGTGGGAACTTAAGCTTAAGGTCAGGCTTGAAGGCTCTCCATATTTCCTAGCCTTCCAAACTCCATGTTTGGATACACAGGAAAAGATGGAGGGAGGGTGAATAGGGGCCTGAGACTTTTAACTCAGTTGAGGTTCCAGTTCTGCTTATACATCTCCACCCCCCTGCACCCCACATTCTGAACTCAGCCTCCCTAGTGAGTTCTGACTTCAGCCTCGTGTGTGTATGTGTGTGTCTGTGTGTGTCTGTGTGTGTCTCTGTGTGTGTGTGTGTGTTGGTATTGAGAACTGACAGCGCCTGCACTGCCATGGTATCGAGTATCCGGCGTAGGCCTGGGGGATTAACAAAAAGCACAGACATGGGTCATTCTGCAAGGAGAATGCCAAAGCTTTACTGAGAGACCAGCAATATATATACTAGAGGTCAGGGAAGGAAACAGTAAAAAACAATTATAGTCATAGGTCAGGCACCTGGGAAGTCCGTACCACACCTGGCGGGAAGGCAGGAATCAAGCTAAGCCACGGGATGTTTTGCTCTCAAGAAACCTGTGCAAACAGCTCAGCTGGGGGCGTTGAGCCAAGCTCTCTGGTTCCCAACAGAGAACCCCACTCTTATACAAACTGACACATGTCCAGCTTGTGTCCAGTCCATTCTGTCTCACCGTCAGCCCTGTGGTGCTTTTCAGCCTTCAGTGATGCAGCATCATTCAGGATCTATATGAGCCTCAGATACCAAGGACCTGCCAGGGCGCTTGGTCTCTGATGCTCAGTGTCAGCGAAGGGTCCTCGGGGAATGCTTAGGCACATGAGCTGGAAGGCTTTCTTCCGGCAAATGGATGTCTCTGTGGCTCAGTTCTGACATCGCTCTTACCTGGGAGGATGTTCAGTTTTGGCATCCACTGCCTGTGCCTGTGAACTGTGGTTTAGACAGTTTTAC
The DNA here is from genome assembly GCF_947179515.1 of Apodemus sylvaticus. Taxonomy (NCBI): domain Eukaryota; kingdom Metazoa; phylum Chordata; class Mammalia; order Rodentia; family Muridae; genus Apodemus; species Apodemus sylvaticus. The sequence goes on along the minus strand of NC_067475.1, from coordinate 23,708,621 downwards.
GACCAAAATTCACACAGCTTCCTCTTCTGCCTTGCAGCCTTCAAAGGGTTTCTGACAGTGGTTCTATAATGAAATACGCCTTGTAGCATGGCACTCAGTCATCACAGACATATGTATGCGATTATGTATGTATGTATGTATATATATATATATATACACACACCCATATATATACATGTATATATGTAAGTGCATATACACATATATATAATCACCCTTATAAGAAATATACATACCATATTCTGAGAATATATTCCCTTCTGTGTGGGGAAATATTTTTCTGATTTCTATTCAGTAAACCAGGGCTGTAACTGGTTCATGTTTGCAACCTGTAGTGTGAAAACTGCCCCCACCCCCACCCACACCCCTACCCTCACCCACACCCTCACCCCCATCCTCACCCCCACCCCCACCCCAGAGATGCTCTGTACACTGTGGTCTTTTAGGTCACTGTAGTAAAGGATGGCTTAGGGCTAAGGGCTGAGCACAGCAGAGCCAAGTGTATGGCCTTTCCGTAGCAGCGGAATGTTCTAGAAGAGTGGCAGAGACTGTCCAAGAGCAAATGTCCTGGCTCTCATGTTCTGCTCCATCTGGGCCCCGACCTTCCCATCTGCTGTGGTGTTGAGTAAGTCTCTCATTCTCCCTGAGTCACTCCTCCTCATGCACAATAAATGTATAAAACTTTTATTCTCAAATGTTGGGAGGGCTGATCTATGAATCCTATATTCCACAGATATTGATCCTATAATGCACAGATATTAACAGCATTTATAGTACTAATAGTCAACATTTATTTAAAGTCATATCTACCTTTTCTAGGTTAGTAGACCCTTGCTTTTAGAATGGTTGATACTGTATCTGAATTTTAGCCACATCCCTAGTTGGGTGGCATTTGAAACCCATGAAGACTAGGTGGCTTACGTGTAGGGATAATCTCTGTGTCCTGAAGCATCAACTCTAATAAGTGTGATTGAATGGAAACAATAAGTTGCACCAAGGTATTTACAGTCTAAGCTGGTTGAGACACTTTACTTTCCGCACACTGATGGACTTATATACTAACAGAAATTTGTTAGTTCCATGGTGGAAGAGTCCATGATCATCATTTCATTTGGTATTGGCTGGATCCAGGTGCCCCAGTAATGTTAGAAATCTCTTTCTCATCATTCCTTTCTCTGCCTTTCTGTGTTGGCTTCATTTCTAGGCAAGCCTGTCCCCAGGTAGTGCTAGAAACAGCTGCCAACTGCTCTAGTTTTACATCCTCCAAGCAGATGCACAAAGCCCCGACATGGTAGTTTTAGCTTAGTCCTTTGATGGACAGAGTCATCAGCTAGACGAAGGCCACCCTTGTTGCGCATTTTAGACACTTGGCTAAGAGAGATGGTGGTGGTTGGACGCCATGTAGCATATATCCCCCCTAAGTGCCGAGCCCATACTCAGAATCACACAGTAAAATGGAGTGCACCGTGCTGCGCGGGTGGGGTGTGTGTGTGTGTGTGGGGGGGGGGTCCCAGCAGACACCAGTGCTGCAGCAGGCATCCCTTCCACTGTGCTTAACTTTCTTCGTAAGATATCGGCGTCGAATAACCCCCAACTGGACAACATTAACACCCAAGACCTTCTTCTTGCAAGCTACCCTCATTTCCATTCTGTATGTATTCCCCTATGGTGTCCATAGATGAGTCATCCCTTCTCATCAAATCAACTTGGAAAGAGTTCTTTAACCGCCAGCCCATCTTTTTATTGTGATTTAGAAGTTATCCCTTTAATAGTTGTTGCTTTCATTATGAACCACAAAACTCAAACTCTCTCATTTGTTAGACAGCCCTTAGGGTCCCTTGCGACCATACATATGTATGTGTACACACACACACACACACACACAGGATAGTGAGTACTTTGAGTTTAGTGGGGACTGCAGATGGTACAATGTGGTTGGCAGAGAATCTAAGAGAATTGTGCATCTAGAGCCAGAAAAGTTCTGACACACCCTAGAGCCTTTTATCTGCCGTGTGAGATACTTAATTAATTACAGTAAATTCGGTACAAGGCAAGCATCCCTTTATCCTAAGACAATATTATGTTGCACTATTTAAAACTGTATGGAATTGATAAGTCAAATATTGCAAATTCATATATAAGCAAAGCTATGAATTCAGATAGTTTCAAAGGGTATGTTGTTTGGGGGAAAAATCGAAAATTCTCTGGAGACATTAACATTCTCAGGTCCTAGAATTATTTTATGGTCATGTTCATGTATGTGTATACATGCATCACATAAGAAATGCCAGGTGAGCCAGGCGGTAAGGGTGTATGCCTTTAATCCTAGCACTCAGGTGGCATAGGCAGGTGGATCTCTGAGTCTGAGCAGCCTGGCCTACAGATCAGGACACCGAGAGCTATACAGAGAGGCCCTGCTTTGAAATATCAACCAACAAGGAAAAAATTTGCTGGGTGAGATACACGTATCAGTTATGTTTTGTTTTCTTATGGGAGCTTGGGGACCTAACAGTTATTTTATACTGCTAGGGTTGAAGTACTGGTGTTACACTACAATTAAGACAGGAAATGGGTGAGTTAAAGTGGTGAGGCCACATTGAAAATCAGAGCCATATGATAAATGTTTATTTGAAAAGTTCCATGTTGATTAGCATTTTGTTTTCCCCATTACTGTTCTGTAAATGGAGACCCTGGGTGTTCCTTCTCCCAGTGATCCACACTCATATAAAATTATAAGCACCAGGAGTTCTGAGAGGTAGGTCTGAGGCCTTCTCCTCAGTCCATGGCCTCTGATTCAGTCATTGTTTCTGTATAAATGTCAGCACTAACTTATCTACCACAGCGTCCAGTTACAAGTCTATGCAGTGCGTCTAGACCTCAGTAGCATTTGTAATAAGCTGTAGATTTTTCCTGCATTTTCCACTAGCTTTTTATGGTTGACTCTCACACCTGATTCAATGGCAGAGTATTTTAATGGAATCTTTTATAGTCAACAAAAGCAGTAGTGGACCAACTTATTTGAGTGGGAAAAATAGACCCAGGCTGGCTGTGGTTAGACGTCAGTAGTCATCAAGGGATTCGTCAGAAAGAACGATGTCCTGCCTGTGCTCACATCTGCACTGTAGCATCTTAAGCCCCATTGACATGGTTTTCAGCCCAGGAATCAAACAACATCAAGAGAAAAGTCACCACTTTTCATAGTTTAGCCCTTCCTTGGCCTGCCTGCATTATGATTTGATTTGGAGTGTCATGGACAGTCTGTGTTGGAACAGTTGATCCTCAGCTGGGGTGGTGTTTTCTAGTCCATGATACCATTAGGGGATAGGGCTTAGCTGGAGGAAGAAGACTGCTGGGTACTGTGTCTGTCTTCAGATCTGACTCCTGCTTCCTGGTCTACCCACTGAGCTGCCTCCACTGCCAACAGTGCTCCTGCTACCGTGGCTCTCTGCCTCAATGGTCAGCATTCCCTCAAACACAGAGCCAAGATAAATGCCCCACCCTCTCACTGGTCCTGTTTGACGCTTGTTACAGTGTTGGAAAACGCAGCCCAGCTGGGAAGTCAAAGACTAAGTCCGCAGAGAACGAAGCTTATAAAGCCACTCCATCTGTTCTCTCGTTTGCAGAAGTAACTCACATTGTCACAGCTAGAGAAAGCTGTGAGGAGAAGGTGGATATTGAGATGTATTAGTTACCTATCACCGTCTTCCAGATCACCCAAAACCTAAAGCAAACTTAAGGTCACACATGATTTGAGAATGAGAAGACTCGTAATGAATGGCCTAGCTGCTGCTCTCAGCTGCAGCCAGGCTGTGGGCAGAGGCTCTCTGGTCCCAGGGTGTGGAGAATTTGCTTTCACAGTTGCTCTGAGAGATGCTGGCTGGACACTTTGTTCTTCCATGTAGACCTCTCCCAACGGTTGGACAACATAACTTCCCTTGGTGCCATGCAACAGTGGCTAAAACAGACTGGATAAGTTTATTTCACATTGACTGTCCGTCCCATGTGCAGTGTTCTGCTGGTCACATACTTGGACTGAGTATGGCATCTTGGCAGAGGGGAGTTGGTGGGGTTGTGGGTGTTGCTACCATTCATCATCATTATCAGTGACCGTCAGGGCCTCTTGTGAAGGTTGCCAACCACAATGTGCAAATTATAACTTTGCAATAGCAACTTGACTTTGAACCTAGAGTTCCCCCCTCTTCCTCCCAAAGTCTTGAAAACAGTAAAAGATCACCAGGAGGCCACTGTGATGGGAACGCAATGGTAAGTGGTAGGGGCCCCGCCCTCCTGTGCTTGAGAACTGAGAAGCCTTCTGATTGCCTTGGACGTCTGTGGTGTATTGCCTGTGCGGCTTAGCTCAGGAAGGTGGAGAGTAGCGGCAATCGCGTGAATGAGGCACCTTGGTTTGCCTTCATCTGTCCTTTGAGGGATCCAACTCTCTTGGAGATGGCACAGAGTGTTTAGGATTCAGTCCAGTTGAAACTTGCAAGAAAGAGGCTCATGACTCCTCATTCTCATTTCTTAGATGAAGAGAGAGCTTCTTTGTGTTTGTTTGTTTGAGTTCTTTATATGTGGTACACACCAACCCTCTGTTAGACCTATAACTGGTAAAGCGTTTTCTTTGCTGTGAGCACACTGCCTCTTCACTATCTATCATGTTGGCCTCCTTTGCTATCTAGAAGCTTTTGAGTTTCATGAGGTCCCACTTGTCAGTTGTTGACCTTAATGCCTATGCTATTGGGATCTTGTTGAGAAAGCCCCTTCTTTTTTTGGGGGGGGGGTTGGATTTGGTTTTGTTGAGACAGGGTTTCTCTGTGTAGCCCTAGCTGTCCTGGAACTCACTCTGTAGACCAGGCTGGCCCCGAACTCAGAAATCTGCCTGCCTCTGCCTCCCAGAGTGCTGGGATTACAGGCGTGCGCCACCACTGCCCAGCTTTATGCCTGGAAGCTAAAGACTATTTTCTACCTTCTCCGGGAGATTCAGAGTACTCAGTCTTACTTTGAGGTCCTTGACCCATTCAGAACTGAACTTTGTGCAGGGTGGTATTAGGAGCTGGGCTAATTTTTCCACATGTTGCTATCCACAGTTTGATTAGCACCATTGGGTAAAGATGTTGTGTTTTTCCCAAATTATATTTTTTGGCCAGGAAAACAAACAAACAAGCAAACAAACAAAATACAATGACAAATTGGGGCATGAAGCTAAAAAGAAGAAATAAAAATTGCTGAGAAATATTCTTAAAACATAGAGCGTTCTTAGCTATTAAAGAAATGCAAATCACAACTGGTGAGATTTCCTCTTAGTCAGAATGGCCAGAATCGAATGTATGTATAAAACAAACCCTGGAGTGGGTGTGAAGGGCAGGAAGCACTTAACGGTTGCTGATAGCAGTGCAAGCTGGTTTGGCCAATACGGAAATCAGTGCAGAGGTTCTTAAAGAAATTAGAAACAGATCTATCATGGGAACCAACTGTAAACTCCTGGGCATATCCCCAAGGAGTCTATATCCTACCTCCTACCACAGAGATATATATTCATCTATTTGTTGCTGTTCTATTCACAATAGCCTGAAAATGAGAAGGGCTTGGCTGTACATCACTAATTGGTAGGGAAAATATGGTACAAATCCACAGTGAAATATTATACAGCTGCTAAGGAAAATGACTCAATTCCCCAATAAAAAGGCATGAACTAACAGACTGGATATGTAAACAGGACCCAGCATTTTGCTGCATTCAGGAAATGCACCTCAGTGTCAAAGACAGAGTAAAGGGCTGGAAACCAATTTTCCAAGCAAATGGTCCCAAGAAACAAGCTGGAGTAGCCACTGTAATATCAAATAAAATCAACTTTCAACCAAAAGTTATCAAAAAGGATAAGGAAGGACACTTCATACTCATCAAAGGAAGAATCTACCAAGAAGAACTCTCAATTCTGGACATCTCTGCTCCAAATGCATGGGCACCCTCATTCATAAAAGAAACTCCAATAAAGTTCAAAGCACACATTGCACCTCACATAATAAAAGTGGGAGACTTCAGCACCACACTCTCATCAATGGACAGATCAGGGAAACACAAACTATTTTAGTATTTTTTTTTTGATTTTTTTATTCGATATAATTTCTTTACATTTCAAATGATTTCCCCTTTTCTAGCCCCCCACTCCCCGAAAGTCCCATAAGCCCCCTTCTCTTCCCCTGTCCTCCCACCCACCCCTTCCCACTTCCCCGTTCTGGTTTTGCCGAATACTGTTTCACTGATTCTTTCCAGAACCAGGGGCCACTCCTCCTTTCTTCTTGTACCTCATTTGATGTGTGGATTATGTTTTGGGTATTCCAGTTTTCTAGGTTAATAACCACTTATTAGTGAGTGCATACCATGATTCACCTTTTGAGTCTGGGTTACCTCACTTAGTATGATGTTCTCTAGCACCATCCATTTGCCTAAGAATTTCATGAATTCATTGTTTCTAATGGCTGAATAGTACTCCATTGTGTAGATATACCACATTTTTTGCATCCACTCTTCTGTTGAGGGATACCTGGGTTCTTTCCAGCATCTGGCAATTATAAATAGGGCTGCTATGAACATAGTAGAGCATGTATCCTTATTACATGGTGGGGAATCCTCTGGATATATGCCCAGGAGTGGTATAGCAGGATCTTCTGGAAGTGAGGTGCCCAGTTTTCGGAGGAACCACCAGACTGATTTCCAGAGTGGTTGTACCAATTTGCAACCCCACCAGCAGTGGAGGAGTGTTCCTCTTTCTCCACACCCTCTCCAACACCTGCTGTCTCCTGAATTTTTAATCTTAGCCATTCTGACTGGTGTAAGATGAAATCTTAGGGTTGTTTTGATTTGCATTTCCCTAATGATTAATGAAGTTGAACATTTTTTAAGATGCTTCTCCGCCATCCGAATTTCTTCAGGTGAGAATTCCTTGTTTAACTCTGTACCCCATGTTTTAATAGGGTTGTTCGGTTTTCTGTAGTCTAACTTCTTGAGTTCTTTATATATATTGGATATTAGCCCTCTATCTGATGTAGGATTGGTGAAGATCTTTTCCCAATTTGTTGGTTGCCGATTTGTCTTCTTGATGGTGTCCTTTGCCTTATAGAAACTTTGTAATTTTATGAGGTCCCATTTGTCAATTCTTGTAGTGCCCATGGAGGCCAGAGGTGGTGTCAGACTCTCCAGATTGGAATTACAGGAGCTGTGAGCCTCCTAATATGGGTGCAGGGAACCAAAGTATGGGCGTCTGCCAGAGCAGCAAGTGTTCTTTCTGCTGAGTTCTCTCCAGCCCCAACTCCATTCCACATTTTAGAATAATTCTTTGAGAGAAAATATTTATGTACTTCAAAAACAGAAATTATTGAAAGTAGAACCCCTCCCCCTTTGTGGAGAGAGAAGCATCTTGCTATTTTGCAAGCGCTGTGTCCTGGGACAGGGTAGGAAGTCACAGTGACTATTCTACAGCCTCCTCATCGACTCTTAAGTCGTTGTTGACAGTAGAGGAAACTTACGGGTAAACAGTGGCTGATGTAATTTACAGGTAGAGGATGTTTTTGTCATACATCCTCTGAGCTTTTAAAAACAAACATATACTTTGGTGAATAATGGTAATAAAAAGGAAATTGTAATATGAAATAAATTTGAATGAATGCTTCTTTAGTACGTACAGTCAGGAAATTTATCAGTAGCAATCGGTACGAGACAAATAGCAAAATGGAATAAATTTGAATAAATTCCTTCCCCGGGCAGTCATAGAACATGTTGATAAATATTTCAGCCTAAACTGATACAAAGTATATCATAAAATATTAACTTTGAAGGAATTTCTGTGTTTTGCATTCAATAATATTTTACCTAATAGCACATTCATATCAGGCAATAGGGGAAATAAAACTAATTTTCACTAGGCGGCTCACCCTAGTTGATGATCCTGTCTCTGCTATTGCACATGAGTCCCAGTCACCAAGTAGATCCCTGACATCCTGACCCTCTCCTCCACTCCTGCCTGTATCATAAACTCTCTTTCAGACGAAGGAGGCAGTGGGATAAAGTAGTGTCCACGTGGCCACTCGTTTCTGGCCTTCCCTCCCTCAGCCAGAGCCACCCAAAGATTTCTCCAGCTCTCAAAAGTTCCACTAATGACGGAGGTAGAGGAGCTGGCAGGGTGACCACAGAGGTACTGGTCCCTACTCCTGGCAGAGTATTCAAGTCACGTCCTGGTTTTCAGGGTGGAACCACTTTATAACCATGCATTACGAAACCTTGTCTTTGGGGACTGGCACCCAGAGTCTGTTTCCTATGCTAGATCTGATGCTTCTCTCTGCACATGAATGGAAAACTGGAGCCTCTTGCTGGGGATGTAAAAAGGAAGCATCTTGGATGCTGGTCTTCATGTATCGGAGCACCAGACAGTGCCTCTCATCAGGACCATACTATCTTCCCTGTCTCCTTGTTAGCAAGAATCTGAAGGACCCAGCCCAGGGCACAGGAGGGTACCCAGGGCACAGGAGGGTACCCACAGAGGCCAGAAGATGATATTGGGTTTTCTTGAGCTGGAATTGTGAGCCACATAGTGTAAATGATCTCTGGAAGACCAACAAGTGCTTTTAACAGCTGTCCTTCCAGCCCCATGTTCACTGATCTTCTCTAAGCCTTCTATAGAGGTTGAAGAGTCACGTGATTCGGAACTGGGTTGAATATAGGTTCCTACTCACTGGATAGGCAACTGGTCTAGCCCTGGACATCTGCTGCCTCTTAAACTCACCGTCTTAAGCTTGCTGTCCATAATTGGACAGTGGATGGAGTTTACCTTTGAAGAAATACATTTTTCTTTTCTTCTGTGGCACTGGAGACCGAACCTGTAGCCTCATGCATGATAGGCAGGTACTCTGCTGCTGAGGTATATTCCGGTTCTTTTAACTTTTAACTTTTTTCAGGACTGGGATTTGAACTTGGAACCTCATGCTTTCTAGGCAAGTGCTGTACCACTGAGCTACAGCCATAGACTGGTGTTTGAGACTTCATTGAGATGCTCAAGCCAGGTGCTTACGTAGACAAGGTCATGATAAATATAAGAACATTAGTGCTGTCTTTTTAATCCTCTCCTCTCCTGTCCTCTCCTGTCCTCTCCTGTCCTCTCCTGTCCTCTCCTGTCCTCTCCTCTCCTCTCCTGTCCTCTCCTCTCCTCTCCTCTCCTCTCCCCTTCCCTCCCCTCCCTTCCCCTCCCTTCCATTTCCCTCCTCTCCCTCCTTCCCTTTCTCTTTCTACCTCCCTTCATTCCTATCGTTTTCATTTTTCTTTCTAGGGAGTATATTGTTTTTGAACTATGTGACTGCTTCCTGAAGTTGTTTTACCTTTTAAAAATAGTTGTGATTGGTTTGATTGGTTTTAAATTTGAATCAGACCCTCTACATTGAAAGAGACCGCCTCCAATTTCTCTGACCTCTGAGGGTGATGGATACCTGTGCTAATTGAATGTATGGGGCTCTCTAGTAGACAGGTAAAGTGCTAGTGCCTTTGGAATCTGGAGCCATGTATATTATAAGTAAATATTTAAGTAGAGGGCAGCCCCGTGTGTGTGTGTGTGTGTGTGTGTGTGTGTATAGGGGGATAATGTAACATCGCAGCATGCTGCACCGTTTAAGGATTGAAGTGGTCAAGAGCCTTCTGTGATTTGGAGCTTGGGTGGTGGAATCAGGTTTTGGGGTCTTGCCGCTGGTCTTTACCACTGTGTGACCTACACAGGTTCCTTAACCTGCCCCCTCATCCATAAAATGTGTTGCACTTAGTACCTCCCCGCAAGACAACATCCAAGACTGAGAGAAATGAAAGTTGATGTGCAGCATGCGTATTCTTAAATGGGTAGCGTGCTTCCGTTTCCTGCAGAATGGCGGGCGCCCTTGTAGGCATCATAGAACTGACCTGCCACCATGTATCTGGTAAATAGACAAGGAGAAAGCTGCACTGCTGCCTCATTCAGCAGAGATTGGATTACACCCACATCAGCCCGAATCTCACTACTGCTGCCATGTTCCCTCTTCAAATGAATCCAAGACTTGCCCTGTGACTCCTTGTTATAATTGGCTGGCTTGGGTTAAGTACCAGGGCTAATTACTCCAGTCTGGCCTCTGGTTTGGTTGTTTTGTTCAATTTACTTATGTAAACAGGTGTTCTCTATGTAAACATTTGTGGAAGGCACAATACCAAAACAGATTAAATATAGAAGCAGGCCGCATGCTACATCAGTGTTTTAGCGACAGGGAGAAAACATCATCTGTTCCTTCTCCTACTTGGGGCTAGTGTGAGCTCTGTTGGTTTGATAATGTTCCTTGCAGTTGATTGATGAATTCATCTGGGATTTTGTACCACTCTCTGCGTCTGCACATTTAAAGGCTATTTTATCGACATGTCCACATCATGGGTCTCTTTCTTCTTCGTGAAGAGGCGCCCTGGGCTGGATAACGGAGAATGTGGGAGGATAGCAGAAACAGCTGCTTTTCTGGTTGGTGGCAGAACTGGTACCCAGCTGGTGTCCTGGCTCCCCTGGCAGTCGGGTATGCAGAAGTGCTGCTTTGACTCTTCAAAGTGTTTTTATAGAAATAGGGGATACTGATTCCCTTTCCTTGCTGGGTAGCCTCACCTCCGGAGAGCTATTCATCAGGAACAATGACTTCCAATCTTTTCTCTTTTAGATTAGACACACCATTGTTCCATCATCTATCAATATTTCTTTTACATTTTTTTTTTCGGTTGAGAGTGTTGGCATGTCCCCAGCTATCCTGAGTGCTGGTGTCTGGATTATCTGTAGCCCTGGCTTTTCCTGGCTAAACCCTGAGTCTTCAGGGGTTCCTGGGGTGGGCAGGTTCAGACAGGATGCCCGAGGGTGAGAACGGAGGCAGTCCACACTGAGGGAATCTGGGAAAGGCAGTGGGTTCCCTCTGTCATATCAGGATTTCTGCTTCAGGCTGCCTTTTGCGTTTGCACCTGTTTTTATAATTTCTTCAAAGCATTCTTCAAGTGATAACAGCCATTAACTTCTTTGCTGCCAAATGAACTAAGAGAGATTTAATGCAGCCGGTGAGAGATGAGAACCTTCGCTCAAACCTTTCTGGGGGAGTTGCTAAGAAAGAACAGCTGAACTCCTGAGTGTTTATGTAATTTGGGGGGCGGGGCTGCGACTCGGAGAGTATTAGATTGATCTCATATTCTGAAATTGAGTGATCAAAAGAAAGTCCTCAAGTAGAGCAGTCATGTGACACAGGTCTACTGGCATTCATCCTTTGAAGGTACAAGATTAAACTTCCTGAAGCCCCAGCTCTGATCACGCCATAGTTTTATCTTTTTTGGCTATTCTGAGCTTCGGATTCAGAGACGTGCCTCATTTGTGGGCTGGTTGTCAGTCTCACTGGGAATCTCACTGTGGTGGATGGATGTAGTCAGTGCTACCTCGAAGGACAGACCGAGCCTGCAGTGAAGCAGAAGCAGCCCGAGGGTGAACCGCTAAGCACTGCAGGTGCCAAGGAAGCAGAGGGTGGAAGAGATGAAAAGCTAAAAGCCCCCCATGGCCTCTTTGCACACCGATTATCCAATCTGAAGTCCTCAGTGCCATTTTGTACATTAGGGCCGGGAATGACCTCATAACCATGTCCTTTTCTAGCTGGGTAGATAATTTCCCTTTTCATTTACCAGGAATCAGGACACACTTTCCAAGCCAAGGCCCCTCCCTTTGTGCTTCATTGTAACAGGGAATTGGAAGCATCTTGAAGTAGTCCTTCATCTTGCCACACTCAGTAACATTGTATCCCATTTCATTAAGGATGAAAGTGATGGCCCTGACCTATTAAACAGACAGCAGGGGGTTGTGACCTGCTATTTGAAAAACAGTGGGCCAGAGACTCTCTGTCCTCGATTCTCTCCCTGGAGACTTGTCCCCCTCATGAAATCCTCTCTCATCTCGGCATCTGGTGCCTCCTCTGACCTTATCACTTTCCTCAATCTCATTTACAGCATTTACTGCAAATTGGCTCTTATGCTAATTACTGATTTACAACTTATCTCCGTGGCGTGATGGTGAGTGCGGTCAGGGCATGAGCTCCGTGCTAACCTCATCCATCAACACACACATGCCCCAGAGTGGCCTGGCTGCCGGAGCCCTTGGAAAGTGCGCAGTGCCTGTATGAGCCTCCAGCTCTGTGCTGACACGTGAAAGCCACCAAATCACACTGGCTATCTACTGGGCTGCCTTGATTTGTTACATATCTGAAAAAGAATGAGATTAGGTTGAGGTTGCAAATCTTTAAACCTTTGACCTTTGCAGTGTAACAGGTAATTACTTCAGCCTGCCTTTTACAGCAGGCTTTTCATGTGTTTTGTGATGATTTGGAGATCCTTGACAGAATGGTATGTATACGGAACATTTTACTTATTATATTGGAGCCATTTGTCTGCAATGTGAAAACACATGAGGAGAAAGAATACAGATATCTTAATCATATGCCACCTCTCACATCTTTAGCTCTGTTTTGTGCCTCTAATGATGGCATTCACAGAAGAGCGGGACCCATTTTATGTCGACACAAAACTACCCAAAGGCTGACCTTATTTAAAGGAAGTGATTGGATTTAGGAAGGCTGTCCCCATTCAATCTAATTTCAGAAGCTTGACTGATGTAATAACCTGCCCTGTACCATCTTGACTAACAGATGCATCCATAGCTCCATCCGTCTTGGAGCAGTGACTGATTAAAATATATACCATCCCTGGACTTTCCCAGACTCTATAAATTTGAGAAAGAAATGTATGCTGTTTATAAAATTCTTAAAAACTGCCTGCCAGAAATATCTAGGAAGTCAGAGCTTAAGGAAGAGCTAGTCACCAATGTATGCTTTTGGCAGTTTGCATTATTCACAGTGGACTTCAGTAGGACATTTTCATACATGAATGTTTTCGCAGTGTTCACCCTCTTGTCTCTCTTACCCAGCTACTCCTCTAACCCTGCCCAGCTGGCCTCCAATAACTCTCGTGTCTCTTCCTCCCCTGGCAAGCATTGACTAGGTATAAACGGCTGCTTGCTTCCTATAATGGCTTCTTTTCTGGGCTTGGTGGACATCTCAGCATATTTAGCAAATCTGCTCATCCATAGGCAGATTTCGGTTTTGAGCATCAAACACTCATGGACTTTGAAATGGGTTTAGTTTAATTCTGCACTCAGCGAATTTGCAGACGAGAGCTGCCTTTTTTGGATTCCTTCCCATCCTGCCTGCCACTTAGCCAAGCTACAATGTATGTCAAGGGAAGCAGGGCTCGCCTTAAAGGAGATTTGGAGAAAATCGTTCTTCAATATTTAAAGTGCTTGACAAAGTCATGTTCACATGGAAGTTGGTTTTGAGATCAGGAAGTTAAAATCGGGTGGCTTATTTACATTGCTGGCGGAAAGCTGTTCTAATAGGATTGACGTGGGGCACTAATTAATCACCCAGGGTCTCTCCATTCACTAATCATATTGCATGAAACTTCCCTGCTGGCTGAGGCTCAAGGGCAAACCTTGGGCTACCCGCCAGTTTATTTTTCATAGGCATTATGCTGCCGCTATGAATTAGTGCAAGCCTAATGTATTCTGTCAGTGGTTTATTCTCCCATGGCGGTCTTCTCTGGTTAAACAGCTTTAAATGAAATTTTATATTAAGTATGAAAAGAACTTTTCTTTCAGATGAGGAAAAGGGGATTAAAAAAATCATCTTTGTAATCTTTTTCTCCCATAGTATATACTCTTTCAGTTCTGGTAAAAAATCTGCTAGATTAATTGAAGAAGGCACAGATGTTTCTTGCCATTATCTGAGAAGTGACCTTATAGTAAGCCTAGGAAACTTTCTCTATTACATTTTAATTGCAGCTGTAAGGTGTGCTCATTAAGTACTTACGGCACACAAAAACGTCTTAGCCATTTATTCTTATGCCTGCCTTTGTGAATATAGTAACTGTATCGATGCAACACCTAGCCTGTCAGGCTGCCCAGGGTCACATTTGGTAAATGCTGGGGCCAGTTTTGAACCAGAGCTTGTCCATTCAAGTTCTCCCTTATCAGGTCAGATTACTGTTTATAATTCATACAGTTCGCCATTGTTTTTACCTTGGGGTGGTTCAACGGTCTTTATCTTTAATAATGCAATGTCTATTCCGATATTGAGTCTTTACCTCCATCTGAATTATTTTCGAAGCATGTTGATACGGGTTACATTATTTCATCTCTCACTTCGGCCTCACAGTGCTTTATTCAGAGAACAAGAAGTTAACCGGCATCTTTGAGCAAGAAATAAATATAGCTTATCCATAGCCCTCTTGCTGTTTTTCATCACTCTCAAGAAAAACAAATGCTAATAGAAAAGGAAAATTCCGGAGTGTGTTCACATGGAGTGCTTCCAGGGCAGCGCCTGGTGAGAGCTCTCAGCTTCCCCTCCTCAGGCTGCGAGGGCTATGGCTACAGCTTGTCCTGTATGCAAATGAATTTCCAAGAGTCTGGGGGAATAAACTCTCACATAAAAGAACATAGAAATGGCTGACGTGTCAAAACTCATCCCCTGAGAGAGCAGGTCGGAACTTGGTGGCATATATGGGTTTTTCTGTGAAGCCTGGGCTCCTTAGTATGCAGAGCTGCTGTTCTTGGCTGAAAAGGATCCATCCCGGTTCTTTTTATAGCATCATGAGAAGTTGGAAAGGGGGAAAACTGAACTGAACATACAGAATAAATAAGTAAGTGCTGCCGGCAGGCTGCTGGTCCTCAGACGTCCACCCCAACCCCATCTGTGAGTTCGCTGAGCCAGGGAGGCCATCAAAGATGCCTCTCCTATAGAGTTTTCTTATGGAGGCTGTTTGTCCTCCACAACGAAGGGCTAATTGCTTCTGGACCTTCTTTCACAGGATAATCAATGGCTCTGGATCCCCTCTGTGGTCTCTGTGTCTTACCTCCATCTCATCCTTATTTATTTATATTTTAGGTTTTGATTGGATGTAAAGGGTCAGAGAGATGACGCCAACCCAGTAAACACATTAAGGGAGTTTTACGTGGGCCCGGAAATGAAGGCACCTGCTACCACTTTTCTTGTGATCGATTTGATGAGAATTATAACTTGTAATAGCTGTGGGACCAACTCTGTGGTGTTCTGAGAGGAAGTGGTGCTTTTCTCTTAGGACTTACCATTTCAGAGGGCCCACTGTGGGGGCGTCAGTCACTGTTAGAAGAGGGACCCAAGTGCTTTGAGGCCTTTTGGGGTTGTTCTATATAAATTCATTTCTGAAGTAGTCTAATTTTATTCTAATTCTTCTGAGAAACGAGTCTGTTCAACATGGCTTCCTTTATTAGCTTTGGCTGAGTGTACAGTTGGGTATGTGTGAGAATCATACATGGCACATATATGTGTGTGACACATTTGCATGTCACAGAGACAAAAATCACTCCATCTGGGCAGCTTGTGCTTCCATAAGTACCCCCAGTTTGTGTATTTGGAAACTGAGGAACTGCGAGGTTGAATTACTTGACCAGGCTTATATGTTTGGGGTTCAGACCTGACTCAAGATAGAAACACAGGGAAATGTTTGGAGATCCCAAGAAGGAAAGGCAATACTTCTCAACCAGGAGTCTAGTTGATACCAGCCATGCATCAAAACAAGAATTTCAGAGCTATTAATAACTGCTTAAGGCCTTTCTCCCTTCTCAGCTATAAACCTACAGGTTGCTAGGAATTTCCCCAGAAACCCCATTTACAGGAAAAGGACATATACTAACTTATTACCCTTGTGTGACCCTAGTGGCTTCTGGTTTATTCTTATTATAATCCAGGTAAGGCATCTTCAGAGCCTCCCTGTAATCTCACATGTCAAAAGAACAAAGGAAGGAAGAAAGATATCTTCCCTCTTCTGAGATGTAACTTCAGAGCCACCAAAATGGTATGCATGGCTAATATCAAGATAACTGTGACTTTCCCTTGAAAAGCTCAACATATATATATATACACTTTGTGACTCTTATTTATTTATTTGTTTGTTTGTTTGTTTATTTATTTTCAAGCTAGGGTTTCTCTGTGTAGCCCTGGCTGTCCTGGAACTCACTCTGTAGACCAGGCTGGCCTCGAACTCAGCAATCCGCCTGCCTCTGCCTCCCAAGTGCTGGGATTAAAGGCGTGAGCCACCACCGCCCGGCTTCTTTGTGACTCTTTAGAACCCCAGTCATGCATGTGGGTCTGTCTT
The DNA here is from genome assembly GCF_947179515.1 of Apodemus sylvaticus. NCBI lineage: Eukaryota > Metazoa > Chordata > Mammalia > Rodentia > Muridae > Apodemus > Apodemus sylvaticus. Next base: position 23,692,364 of record NC_067475.1, on the reverse strand, counting down.
ATTTTCCTGTGAGCCCCTCTCTTTCTCTTAATCCTTATTCTACAGCCCATTTAAAAATACTCTAACTCTGCTTTATGAACTGGTAGTCCTGAAATTCTTTTCTGTCTTGAAACCATGAATGTGAATTCAGGCAAACTTGAGGCCCATAAATGAGGCCCGTAGGAAGAGTCTCCAGACCGTGCGTATGGTGGTGCTGGGCAGAGCTGTCTCAGTCCCTCACTGTCAGCAAACCTTGGCACATTTATCTAAGGGCCCATTGCTGTCACCATTCACCTTTCTGCTTCTTGTCACTAAGTCCTCTGGACTTAAGGCTCCTCCTAGTCTTCACCCAGATGTCCCTGCCCCCTTTCTCTTGGGCTGCTGTGTTTCTCAGGGGCCTCCCCGTGAGCCTAACTACCGACAGCTTGGCCTCTTTCTCTTCATTCTTTCTCCGTATTGTAGTGAATAAGTTTTCCAAGCTGTAAACCTGGTCCTTATTCTCCTTGGAGCTCTCCCTTGGTTTCCCATGGCTTGGTGGTCCCTGGGTGTACACGCCACACATGGTGTGCTAGCCACGCCCTGGCTTAGCCCTTTGGCCTCCAGGTTCTCAAGCCTAAAAGGCCACGCGTCAGCCTTTAACAGCACCTCTTGCTCTTACAGACGACTCAGGTCTGTTTTCCAGTACCTACATGGTATCTCACAACTCTTTGTAACTTGGTTCCAGGTGCCTCCTTCTGGCTTTTGTGGGCACGAGGCACACATATGACACACTCATACATGTGGGTAAAACACTCATGAACATAAAATAAAAACCAATTTTTTTTTTTTTAAAAAGCCATGCGTCACAGTGACCGTGCCGGCATGTTACTGAGAGAGCTTGCTGCCTTCTGCCAGTTTCCACGTAGTGGGCGAGGGATTCCTGAGAGGTTGCATTTCTAGTAAGTCCCCTGGTGCTAGTCCTGGTGCAGAGCCATCCTGTGAGGACCACTGCTGACCTGAGCCTTGTAGCACACTTGCAGACTCCTGAAGGGACCCAGGGTGCCAGACTTTGATCCTTCTGCATCAGCTGTTGCCTCTGCAGGAGAGGGGCTCCCTTTGTCTTCCTGTTTGAAACACAGCTAGAATGTTGCTCCTTCTGTCAGTGTACCCCCAGCCCCAATGCCTCTGTTCCTATGGCAACTTGTCCATGCCTCTAGGAAGGCTCCATTCCCTGCACCTAACTTGTGATTTTATTTATGTGCCCCCAATTAGCTCTTTAATAAAAGACATCATCTGTTTTTTTTCCCCTTTTGGGGGACTGAGGGTGATGGTGTTCAAGACAGGGTTTCCCAACATAGCCTTGGCTGTCCTAGAACTGACATTGTAGACGAGGTTGGCCTCGAACTCAGAGATCTACCTGCCCCTGCCTCTTAAGTGCTGGGATTGAAGGTGTGTGCCACCTCTGCCTGGCTTTCTCATGCCCCTTTCTGTCCCTGGCACCTAGCATGATGCCCGCTCTATACTGAACGTATGACATGTGTTGACTGATATAATCCTTCTTGCCCCATTACAAAGAGAAATCCTATTTTGAATTTTCTTTGTGTTAACTATTTGTTTGTTTTAGGTCTTAAAACACATCTCTGGTATTTTGGGGGTTTTTTTTGGCACAAAAGCTGTGCACCCAAGCTTCTGGACAGAGTTGGTGAGTACTCTGTGTCTTGCACTTGCTTAACTCAGACACGGGGAGCCCACTCCCACAGAGGTTCCTGTTTGACTGCAGTTAACTTTCTTCTTGACAGACTTCCAGTCCATTTCAGCCTTCAGAGCACCCCTCTGGTGTGTTTTCAGCCTTGGCTTTGTCTAATGGCTGGGGGAGGGGAGACCAATGGAGCAGCAGTCAGGGCTCAAGCAGTTCATTTATTTATTTATTTATTTATTTATTTATTTTGACCGTAAGACAAGCAAAGATTGTGAGCTGTAAGCCTGTAACGTCCACGTTTCTATCTAGAAGTGGATAGCTAATCCCTCGTGTTCCTTTTTTATACTCTTGCATTGCCTGGGTAATTTCCAAGAATATGGATTTTTGTTGCCTGCGGAGCTCTCCCCCTCCCCATCTCCGATTACAAGCTCTTACTAAAAATGTCAAGGTCCACATTCTAACAAAGAGTTCTCTAAACCAGACTGTCTCAGACTGCGGCCGTGTCTTTAAGGACTTCTCCCGGAACAGCGTGCATTCAAAGGGAAAAGCCATTTCATCTTCTCTGGGAAGATACTGCAGGCTCTTGGTGCTGGGCAGTTCCAAAGAAGTCCCCTTCCTGGGCCCCTTTTCCTTTCCCGGGCTCTGGATCCTGTCCCTGGCCTCAAGCTCCAGCAGTCCCTGTCCACAGTTCCATAAACCAGCAGAGGGGTGGCCCTTCAGGTGGATGCTGTAGACTGAATTATGCAGTATTCCCTCTCATACCCTGCCACAACAGCTGGCCCAGCAGTTTAGAACATCTGGGGTTTTCATTCATTTGCCTTGAAAAGAATCACAGCCTCCTACAGGACAAAGGAAGCCCCCCTCCCCCCCCCCCAGCACTGTGGTTCTAAGCTACTCTGAATGTTTTGCTCACACAGCATGAGAATTACGTGGCTTTCCCCAAAACCGTGTGTGTAGGTATTTTATAGCCATTCATGAAAAGGAGTAGAATAGATCTCAAACTAGAGCTCGTTAGTGTCTCTTAAATACGTAGATACTTGGTGCGCTGTTCTGGAAGGATCCTCAAGCCGGTGACCGAAGAAAGAGAGCAGAGCTCAAGTGCTGTCACCTTTGCTTTAATTGTACACATGCTCAGTAGTGATTAATGTAGGCCCGGACTGTCCTGCTGTCTGACACCAGGTGTTGTCATTCTTTCCAGTCCTGTGTATACATGTAGACAGGACAAGGCCTGTTGTGAACGGGAAGCGCCGAGGAGAGGGAGCCTGAGTTCATCTTGTACTGGGTGTTTTCCGACACCAAAAGGGGAGCTGCCTGTTAGGGTGGCCACTGTGGTAGGAGTTGAGGAGCAAACGGGGGAATGTCTGAGGAGAGATGAGGGGCAGGGAATAATCTGTCCTAGGCAGTGGGGTCTGCTTGTTCTTGTGTCTCATGGGCTGTGGTGGACCTCACAGTTTGCAGCAGTTAGTATCGCGTTAGGCATTGGTTAGATCAGACAAGGACTGCAGAACTCTGGGAAGCCAAAGAACCCTTCAGGGATTCTTGTCCTCTCTGGGGACACAGTACAGCCTTCACGGTGGCCCATGCAGCCTGACACGGCCTGGCTACTGGGAGCTTCTGGGCCGTGCTTCTCGGTTCCTGGTCCTTTGTATCTCATTTTGTCCCCATCTGTCCGGGGCCTCCGTCCAGATGTCTGGCTTCAGCTAAGGCGCTGTTCGGACATCCGCCAATCAGCTCCTTCATCCCTTCCCGGCGCCCAGCGAACATGGGTTGTTTTTTTTTTTTTTCCTTAATATTTATTTTGTTTTTATTTCTGTGTCTCTCTATGTGTTTGCCCAGAAGAGGATGTTTAATCCCCTGGGGCTTGAGCCAGTGGTTGTGAGCTGCCCAGCATGGGTGCTCAGACCCCAAGTCTAGTCCTCTGTAGCAACAGCAAACTCTTAACGGACTGAGTCATCAGATACTAGATACTAATCCCTGCCCTCCGGTGGCTGCTCCCGGCACACTGTGGTGTCTGTACCTGCCCTCCTCTGTGCTTTCATCTCCTCTCCCTGCGGTCCTCCCCAGCAGCAGCCCTGAGCAGCCCACTCGCTCATCTGTGACTTTGTATTGCTTGTCTTGCCTTGCACAGCCCAGCTAGCCTGTGAGTGCTACAAAGTAGCCACTTGTCCGCGCGCGCCATCCGCACTTTGTATTGCTTGTCTTGCCTTGCACAGCCCAGCTAGCCTGTGAGTGCTACAAAGTAGCCACTTGTCCGCGCGCGCCATCCGCGGACTTATCCAAAGCCCTCCAGTGGCTGCATTGCCGATCGTAGCTGCCCTGCAAGCACTGCCTTTCTTGTGCGCGTGCACTGTGCAGCACCGAGCTAGAGGTCCGTAGGCAATATGTACTGGGGCCACGCTGAAAATGGCCCTGTGGCAATGTAAAGGGAGAGACACTGGCCCTGGCCTCCATGGGGATTGTCCTGTTTACAGAGTCGAGTTTTGTCTGTCACACCATCTTATTGAGACTGTTCTGGGCAGTTGTAAACTGGGACATTGGAACCCAGCGGCCAGAGTAGGATTGACTTTTTGTTCATTGAATTTCCCACCAGCTCCCACTTCCTTCTTTGCTTTGGCAGGAGCTGGACTCAGGGTCTTTTTATTCCTGAAATAAGTCCCTACCCTACCAAGACAGGTATTGTATTCGTGTGTGTGCTTAGGAAACCCATGTAAACTGGCCACCCATCTGCTAGAGCTGAAGTGTTGGCTCAGAAAAATAGAAGAGTCAGAAAATGTGAGTTTCCCTGCTGGCTCGTCTGTCTCTGTCCAGAGACAGCCTTAGGTGCACGTCTCCTGCCTATCCAAGCAGAGGTTTACATTTCGCAGAACGTTATCCCACGTTTTTTTAGGCTGTTGGAGAGGCTCAGCTTCCTGTCTTGCTGATCAGAAACTTTGTTTCAGTCTGGACCAGTCCCAGGCATGAAAATTTCTACATTCTAAGCAAGCTGGAGTAAAGAGTTTAGTTTAGAAGCTGCTTGAGAACTTGGATGAGCTGGGCCCTGGTATGTAATTGCTTCTTTTTAGGAATATGTGTAGCAGAGGTGACAGAAATATATGATGATTTTAAAATAATTTAGTTTTCAAAAATACAAAATGGGAGATTTGCTTGGCAGAGAATTCAGATAGCAGCCAAGTACTCATACAAGAAAAACATCCTTCAGAATCTCAACTAACCATGAGAATGACACTCAGAAGTTGATTCTATCTGCAGATCAGTGGGTTTTATTTCCTCTGTCCTGGGAAGTTGAAGACTGGGTCCATTGTATGCTTGAAAAATACTGTCCACTGAGCTGCAACTCAGGCCCACGTTGGAATGAATGTTGAAGGGCCATAGTTTCCAGGTATAAGATCAATTACCCTTCACACCTCCATCCTGTCATTACCAAAAATGTCACCAACTTCTCAGTAGTTCTCGGTCCTACCCACGTTTCCTCTATACTCTGAACATGATCAGTTCCTGTCTGCCTCTCCAAGCCTCTTCCTTTGGATCTCTGTGGATCCAGACGTCTGCACCCCACATGGTGATTCTTCTCATCAGTACCAGCCTGTCCCACCCACTCCCTCCCACCACACATTCTCACAGATGGTCCCTGTGAATCCTCCTGTCACCAGGGTGATGAATGGGTACTTTACAAGGTCCAAAAGTGCCGTGCCACACTTGTGTCTCCGATTGCACGCCAGCCCCGCTCATCTGCTGTAGTTAGCCACACCTCGATCCCTATAGACTCTGTGACTTGTAATTCTCTTCTTACTACTGGGCAGTTTTATTCTTTCATGATCTGAAAGTCCTCTGAACTATAAGCCCATTGTAAACAAGAGCTGTGTCTGTTTTTTCCTTATTTCTGTTTATCTTGAGACGTGTAAGGTCAAGTACGAAGTTGGAACTCAAAGCCACTTGGAATACTGGAAAGGGATGGATTGGTGGCTTTTTGAAGTATCCATTTCGTGCCAGTTAGGATGAGACACTGTTCCAGTTCAAAACAATGGAGTCAGCCAGGGTGAAAATAGCTGGATATGGAAGAAGAGTCTTTCCACTTGACAGTGTGGCAGATGCATCCTTCTGGAGTCACCCAGTGACACCCGAGACTATTTTCCTTTCCAGCTTTGCCAAAACATCAGTTGCTGACCCTGGAATCCAGGTCTAGCTTCAGTCAGTGTACCACTCTGTTCCCATGGGGCCATTCTCAGTTCTAGCAGACAAATGCACCTTGGATGCCTAGACATCAGAGGAGCAACTTAGAGTATTAGGGCAAGCACTTCCCAATGTTTCCACCGAGAGCTGGTTTATAGAGGGCGTTTTAGACATATTGGGGGAAACACAGGGTGAACATGCTCGATGTGAAAAACCGTAGGTTTTTGAGTTCCACTCTAATGACTGAAAGTTTTGGTTTTTTATGCTAAAGCTGTTTAACCATAGTGACCAGCAAAGTCTATGCACATAGACCCCATTTCAGTAAACTCGGAAATATGAAATACTCGGGTTCCAAGCATTTTAGTAAGAGAGATATGTAGGGCTGGTGTGATGCCTCAGTGGTTAAGAGGGGCTGGAGAGATGGCTCAGTGGTTAAGAGCTCTGGCTATTCTTCCAAAGGGCTTGGGTTCAGTTGCCATCATCCACGCAGTATATGTCTGTAACCCAGTTCCAAAGGATTGGATGATCTCTTCTGGCTTGTATGGGCACTGTAAGCAAAACGCCCATACATATAAAAATAAGTAGAATATTTTTGAAATTAAAAAAAAATTTTTTAAAGGGAATATTCAGTAGTATGTATTCCCTGAGTGACCCAATTCAAGCACAGGCCTGTGCAGTGCTGGAAGAAACAATGTTTCTAAAATGTATTCTGTTATCTGTTAAATAAAAGTGATCTCAAATATCCATCTACTGCATGGAATTGGTGCTGGATACTTTAGGTGAACATTATTCTGCACAAATGCAATTTAATGCAAGCTTATATTTTCCAGGAGTTGTGCTTTAAAAAAAAAAAAGACAAAATTAATTACATGTTGATATTTGCCAAATAACATATTAACACTTCAAAACAGAATAAACAACAATACGGCAGCTAAGGGGATGGTGTTCTTTTTCACTGTTCCTGAGTCTTGGAACCTGGTTCCAAGTGGTGTGCACTTAACACTTGCCTCTGCGTCTTGGTCCGAGCTAGTCCCCTTTCGGGCGATCACTGGCTAGTACTGACCACACTGTCCATACTGGTTTTGGAAATCTACATTAAAAACTGTATCATGGGGCTACACATGGTGGCACTCACCTTTAGTGCCAGTACTTGGGAGGTAGAGGCTGATAGACCTTTGTGAGTTCAAGGCCAGCCTAAATCTACAAAGCAAGTTTCAGGCCAACCAGATGAGACTTGGTGAGATATGTCTCAAAAAACCAAAGTGTCCTTGATAGCAAGACCTTATTGCTGAGGATGACTTTGGTTGCAGGACTCAGAAATCAAGCTGGAACTGACCTGGAATCTTCTTTACTAATTAATGCTTAGCTTTCATAGTGACAAAGGCATTAGCCAGGCCGCTGGGGAGCAGAAGTCACCAATGGCCTTCCCCAGCCGTGAGCCCTGCATACTGCAATACCAACCTTACAGGGAAAATGTACCCAGCCTGGAAATCAAAGGCCAGTAGCTGACGTGGTCATAGGTCCTTGGAGGATACATGCTACTATTGTTTTGGCAAACGGACATGTTACTAAACTTTCTTCTGAATCTGTATGTTTATACCAGTAGGTTAGTGTTACTCTCAGTCTTGATCAGGGAAGCCTCTTTTTGCAATAAGCAATAGTCAGGAAAGATTCTTTTTTTTTCTTTTAAAAGAAAGGATGCTTTATTTATTTTTGAATTGTTTACTTTATGTATATGAGTACACTGCAGCTGTCTTCCTGCACACCAGAAGAGGGCATCGGATCCCATTACAGATGGGTATGAGCCACCATGTGGTTGCTGAGAATTTAGCTCAAGACCTCTAGAAGAGCAGTCAGTGCTCTTAACTGCTGAGCCATCTCTCCAGCCCCAGTGGCTGAATGGGTCAAATAACTGGTCAAAATGCTGAGAATAAGGAACTGTTGAGGATAAATGTTCTATCTTAAATAGGACATTTATATAAATCCCCCTAAAGCCATTGCAACATAGGAACCCAGAGCAGCTGTGGCTACCTGAATGAGACATGCTCAAAATCATGCCAGTCCTATAATTTCAGCAGGGGTGAGGGCGGGGCTTGTGAAGCTCCGCCCCTACCTGAGGAGCTATTGGCAACTGAAGCCTGCTGGGGAGCCATTTTTAATTTGGGAATGTGGCCCATCCTCATGGGGACAGCTCTAACTGGACTCACTGAGTTAATTATTAATGAAAGAGAGAGAACGTGGAGGTGAGGGGATCCTGGGGAAGGAGAAGGGGTTAATTCAAGGTGGATACAGATCATTGTATAGAAGTACGATAGATTAAAAATCTAGTATCTTGGCGCAGAGAGTATAGCTTAGTGACGGACACCTGCTTAGCTGTGTAAGAGGCCCAGAGTTGGCCCTAGTACCGAAACCAGAAATGAAAATAGTGTCTTAGCTCATATGTAGCATCCAACAAAAGTATTGTTACTCATTTTACAACTTCAGTTTGACGGATAGACATTTGTGCCAATATTTGCATACACTGCTGTGTGGGAAGAGTGTGAGGTTTGGTTTTGATTCCACCTCAGTAGAGTAACTGGTCACCATGAAGAGTTTCCAGCGTTCCTCCACCTGCCCCCCTCTCCCCCCCTCCTGCCCCCGTCCCCCTGGGTTTCGCAGTGAGGTCAGTGTGGGGTTTCTGAGCGTCTTTCCTTCGGGAAGGGGAAAGGGGAAACTGCTTCCCCGCGCTGCGTGCCTGTCTCTGGGTTTTGGCTCTTCGCTGTTAATTATTTGGAGCTGGAACGATTTGATTTTAAAACAAAACACATGGGCTGAGAGCAGCCGGGAAGACGCTTGCTGCTGATGTAGCCCTGAAGCTATGCAGCAGGCCGAGGCCCCGCCCTGTTCTAGTTACTCACTTAGGTATGGAACGGGTCCTGTGAATTTCAACTTGTGCCCCTTCTCCAAATTCTTCAACTCCCTTTGGAAAGACACAAGTCAAAGCAGAAAACATCGAAGCAAAATTGTAAAGGAAATTGTGAGTCTCTGCTCTCTCTCTCTCCCATCACTCTCCTCTGTCTCCTCTGTAGACAACCTTATCTTCTCAATTTTTTCATTCTGGGTTTTTAAAAACGTTCCCCGAAGTGCCAAGAGGAGAAAGGAAAACTGTGTGTGTAAAGGGAAGAAAGCCCTCCCCACGCCCCAGCCAAATTTCTCACTTTTCTCCCTTTTCTCCATGGTCAACACTAGCGTGGAGAATGTCCCTTTGACAAGACAATCAGTCCTTAAGCGAAGGTGACATGGTGTCCCTTTTTTGGGGATAGTCTCTTGTACAGTTCCAGCTGTACTGGAACTCCTGTTTCCTCCTGTCTCCTCCTCTTAAGGGTTGAGGTTGTAGGTAGACACCCACCTCCCTTTCTCTGCTGGCTGCCATCAAGATATGGGATGTCCTGGCCATATCTCAGAGAATTCTGGCTCAGATCCCTTTGCCATCTTGGGCAGGGGATGGGAATTCATCGGTAAGAACTCTTGCCCTTTGTCAGACCCTCCGTTCCTCCACATAGGACCTGTGTGCTTATAGAGCTTACCCATAGTTGTTTTCCCCTTTGCTGCAAAGGGGGCCATTACAGTGCCAGTTTCAAAGTGAAACTAGAGCCCAAAGAAGGTGCTCTCGCACTCAGTGAGCGGCGAGCATGGCCTGTAATCCAAAGCAGAGTAGCATGAGCGGCTGGCAGGGACAGACATGCACCCACCCTCCAGCAGCGAGACAGGGACTTGACCATGATCCCGTCTGTTCCATCCCATCGACTGCTGACGGTGACACGGTGGCTGACCACTGCATCGGGCAGTGACCATTGTCCACGGAGAGCTTTAGCCTTGGAAGGTCAGATATTTCCCGCTGGGGTGCATTTGATTCCGGTTGCATGCAGGGAAGCCTGAACTCTGCCTTCTAGAGCATGCATCCCTGATCCGACAGACTCCTGCGTATTCCTGTCTGCCGGCTGTGACCGTATTCTGTCTGGAACCTATAAATACAATACTAACGTGCCAGGTTGTTTTGTTCCTGTACCTTTTTCTTGTTTTATATCAGGAACATAAAATGAAATAGCACACTGACCAAGGCCACAGAAGGGCGAACCGTAGGTTTTTCGTGGGCGTTGAAAACAAGAAATCTTTCTAAGCATGTGTGCCGGCTGGTTTTATGTCAGTTTGATACAAGCCGGAGCCATTTGGGAATGGGGACTCGGAGACTCGCTGTCTACAAGTTTGGTGTGTGGGCAGACTTAGATCGGCAAATCTGGGGAGGCATTTTCTTAATTAATGATTGATGTGGGAGGGCCCAGCTCACTGTGGGTGGTGCCACCCCGGGGCAGGCAGCAGGTCCTAGATCGTATCAAAGGCGGACAGAGCAAAGCAGTAAGTCACCCCTCCTTGGCCTCCGCATCCGATCCTGCCCTGAGTTTCTGCCCTTCTTCAGTGATGGGCTGTGACATGGAAGTGGAAATAAACCCTTGGCTCCCCAGGTTAATTTTGCTTATGGTGTTTTATCACGACAATAGCACTTTTAAAGTAGCTCTCTTGCAGCAAGGGTAGGGAGAATAGAGACTTTTTTCCCCCAAATTGAAGACACACTGAAGCTTTTCCGTGGGTGCTTAAAGTATATTGTATTTTATCTTTTTTTTTTTTAAAGCGCTGTGATGTTCTGTAAAACATCTCTGTGAAATAGGACCGCATTTCTGAGTGACTGATTTTGTGCTGTCTTTCACCACTTGGATTTCTTGTCCCCTGCCTCTAAAGTGTCAGAACTCCCTGCTATGAGTGGCAAGATCTTACTGGGTGGACAAGATCCTCAGACTCCCTTGAACCTGAGGGATAACCACCTCTCTCACTGCTGGGCTCTGCCGACACCCTCTCCGCAGAGAGCTCTTGTGACATTTAACTTAATCAAGATGTTAGTAAAATAAACAGTGTTCTTACACGGGCAGACCAGAAAACCACTTGTCACCCCACCCCCACCACTTCAGTGTTTGGAAAGGAAACTCGGAGGCTCTGTGGAGTCCAGTCACGCTCAGCCCCCGCCGGGGCCCTGGCTTCTTCGTGGGTGGGCAGCGCTGTCCGCTTGCCACCCGATCTTCAGCGGTGGTGGTGGCACAGTTTAAGACACACTGGTGTTTTCAATACTGTAGGGGGTGGGGGATGATACCATGCCTTTTAAACCACATTTCAGTTTCAGGGATGTTAAATGCGCCTCTCGGAGGAGACAGGGTGTAGAGAGAACCAACTAAAGTGGGAAGCCTGTCCCGCTGCTGTTTGCAGCATGGCTACCCCTCCCCCATCCTAAGTGCTGTGAGGAAGTCTGCCTTCATGTACTTACTGTGCAGGTCATGTGTGTGCCGAGTTTTAGGTGGAGCGATGGGACTCACTTTAGACTAGGAAGAGTAAAGCGGGTCCTTGGAACCACAGTTTTGTGTCTAAAAGCCAAACAATCTAAGGACTATTTAGATCACGGGGATCATAGGATGGGATTCCTGATGCCGTTGAAGGAGTGGCAGCGAAGGGTTGGTCAGAGGACGTGGGGCTCCTGTGTGGAGCCCCTCCCTTACCTGGCCCACTCGGAATGGATCCGTAGGACAGAGATCAAGGCATCTCTCTTTTTACCTTTTTACAGTTTTTATTAGATATTTTCTTTATTTATATTTCAAATGATAGCCCCTTTCCTTGGTTCCCATGCCCCTTTCCCTGCTCATTAACACACACACACACACACACACACACTGACTCTCCCTTCCCTGACCTGGCATTCCCCTACCCTGGGCAATGAGCCTTCACAGGACCAATGGCCTCTCCTCTCATTGATGTCCAACCAGGCCTCCTTCTCCTACCCATGTGGCTGGAGCCGTGGGTCCCTCCATGGGGTTCCTGTGTTCTCTCTCTTACCTGGCCCACTCAAAATGGTTTGGTAGGACAGAGGTCAAGGCATCTCTAATGCGTGCCCTGAATGTTCACGTCTAATGAACAGTGTCGTAGCTTCTTGGGCTCATTCTTTCTACTCTGAACACTCACTTCATTCAAGATTCTACCTAAAGATTATAAGTTACGATTTGAATGACTTTCAGATACCTATGGGTTCCCACCCTGTCTCAATGTTAAAATAATTTGCAAGTAGGCAAGATATTTCTTTTCTTAGGTAACTCAGATGTTAAAGAAAGCTGTTTTTTTGTTTTGTTTTGTTTTGTCTTGTCTTGTTTTTCTGATCAAGTTATGTACTAAAGCAACTAATTGAAAACCTATTTGCACGAAGAAACATGTGGTGCTTTCCCTAACACTTACCCCGATCTCCTCTTCTCTTTCAGTTTTTGGGAATAACGTTTCTTGGAATCGGACTGTGGGCCTGGAATGAGAAGGTAAGTGGACGCTGTGAAGAGAAACAGGTTTGGTTCAAGGCCACGCCTCGTCTGGAGTATTTCCCCTTGGTCTTTGATCAGCACAGGGTACAAACAAACCGTTGTCTGATGAGAGGAAGCATTCTTCAAGACTGTTTGGGTGTTTCAAGTGATCACGACATCAAAATAATCAGTAGAGCCGCAGTGTTGTGAGGCTGTACAACAGAGGATGTGACTGGAGTTTGATTCCAAGGCACAGCCTCACCCAGCCTCCATGACCTCAGTCTTGCTTATAAATGTCACCATGTGACCTGTAACCTTTCATTCCCCCTCTCCCTTCCTTTGAACCCTTTGGGAAGATGACTTAAATGATTAAAAATGGCTTTTCATTAGGCTGTGGGGTGGGCTGGAAGCCAAATATCAATTTATGCTTAGATATCAGATAAATTTATCACTGATACCAAAAAACATGAACAGGCAGCCACTGGTCATAAATAATCAAGAAATGCTCAGAGTCAATGGTCATGCCTTGTATAGAGAAAGGAAAATCCAGACGTAATCAAGTTATGTAATCCAGATCGCGGTGAAGGCGGGGTTCTGGGCAGTTTCTGTCCTAAGCGGTGCTGGTGAGCCACACCCTTGTTTCCAATATGCTCCCAGCTGCATGTTTTGATTTTTCTCTGAATCCCTCAGTTTACCACTGAAATCCCAACCTGGAAATCAACCCCCCCTCTTCCTCCCTGTGTGGAGTGAAATCGCTCGCAGCATGGTGTGGCTACAGTGTTCTTACCATCTCCCACCTGTGAGGGTGAACCGTGCTAGAATTTGGTGAGTGGTCTGGCAAACCTACGAGTTAGCTTATTCTTCAGGAAAACCCTTCTCTTATCTCCTGGGTATTTGTCCTTCTGAGCCTGGCTTTCCTTGAAGGCAAAGTTTCTTTTGCCTTAATGTCTTT